>NC_041386.1:488946075-488969332 GCF_002162155.2 Triticum dicoccoides
CTACTCTTCTCTCTACTGCTTGCATTAGAGTAGTGTAGCATGTTACTGCTTTCCGTTAATCCTATCATGATGCATAGCCTGTCATTGTTGCTACAGTTATTGATACCTTACATGCAATCCTAAATGCTTAGTATAGGATGCTAGTTTATCATCAGTGGCCCTACATTCTTGTCCGTCTGCCATGCTATACTATCGGGTCGTGATCACTCGGGAGGTGATCGTGGGTATATACTTATATGCATATTATATGTTACCTATGGTGACTAAAGTCGGGTCGGCTTGTAAAGTACCCGTGAGTGATTCACGGATTGGGTCTGAAAGGACGTTTGTCCCGACGGCCCTCTGAGTGGATCTTTGTGGCGGAGCGACAGGGTAGGTTGAGACCACCTAGGAGAGAGGTGGGCCTGGCCCTGGTCAACGTCCGTGGTTAATTCAATTAACACGCTTAATGAGATCTTGGTATTTGATCTGAGTCTGGCCATTGGCCTATACGCACTAACCAACTACGCGGGAACAGTTATGGGCACTCAACGTCGTGGTATCAGCCGAAGCCTTCTTGACGTCAGCGACTGGGCGGCGCACGCCGGGTTGGACTGGAACGCCTGCTCTTATATAAGGGAGGCTAGGTCTGCTCGCCGGACGCGTTCGCAACGTGCAGGTGTGCAATGGGCGATGGGCCCAGACCCCTGCGCCATAGGATTTAGACAGGCGTGTTGACCTCTCTGTTGTGCCTTGGTAGGGCTGCGACGTGTTGATCTTCCGAGGCCGGACATGACCTAGGAAAGTGTGTTCGTCCAAAGGGGATCGAGCGTGTTGGGAAATGTGGTGCACCCCTGCAGGGAAGTTTATCTATTCGAATAGTCGTGTCCCTCGGTAAAAGGATGACCCGGAATTGTACCTTGACCTTATGACAACTAGAACTGGATACTTAATAAAATACACCCTTCCAAGTGTCAGATACAACCCGGTGATTGCTCTCTCACAGGGCGACAAGGGGAGGATCGCCGGGCAGGATTATGCTATACGATGATACTTGGTGAACTTACCATCTACTCTCTTCTTCTGCTGCAAGATGGAGGTTGCCAGAAGCGTAGTCTTCGATAGGCCTAGCTATCCCCCTCTTATTCTGGCATTCTGCAGTTCAGTCCACATATATTACCCCTTTAATTTGATACATTGCATATGTATTGTAGCTCCTTGCTTGCGAGTACTTTGGTGAGTACTCACGGTTGCTTTGCTCCCCCTTTTCCCCTTTCTATACCCGATTGTTGCGACCAGACGATGGAGTCCAGGGTCCAGACGCGACCGTCGACGATGACTCCTACTACACTGGAGGTGCCTACTACTACGTGCAGGCCACTGACGACGACCAGGAGTAGTTTAGGAGGATCCCAGGCAGGAGGCATGTGCCTCTTTTGATATGTATCCCAGTTTGTGCTAGCCTTCTTAAGGCAAACTTGTTTAACTTATGTCTGTACTCAGATATTGTTGCTTCCGCCGACTTTTGTGTATTCAAGCTTATGTATTCGGTCCCTCGAGTCCCTGTCTTGTAATATGATGCTTGTACGACCTACTTTAATTTGTATCTAGAGTTGTGTTGTGATATCTTCCCATGAGTCCTTGATCTTGATCGTACACATTTGCATGTATGATTAGTGTACGGTCAAATCGAGGGCGTCACAAGTTGGTATCAGAGTCGACTGCCTATAGTAATCCCCCTTCCACACTCCTTGGCCGAAGTCGAGTCTAGTATTTGAAAAACTTTTATTAACATGGTTGTGCGGCTTACGTCCCCACGTTGCCATTGGGTGGTATTAGGATCTTTTACTCCTCGTCTGTACTCTGGGACTCTGATCTCTCTTCTATTTGGGTTAAATGATTTTACTAACTCTGACTCTAGGTTCTCGCAACTACTTTCTCCCGGAGAGCCCCTTATCATAGATGATCGCATGCTGCACCAGAAGATTCCGAAGATACTCTCTGATGTTCTCTTGAGACTTTGTGCCCGTCGACTTTGCAATTCCCTACCACCAAAATATCCCTATGGATAAATACATACACCAGCCGTACTTACTTTTATTCCTAGCTGGTCTTGTTATTACAAGATACCCTAAAATTCTCTCTATTGTTCTGAGAATACTTTGTGCCTACCGCCTTGCAGTTCTTTGCCGCCTGAATGCCCCAATCGATAATTTCTCGCACCTACCGAGTATCTGCTCATCCCTAGTTGTTTATGTGTTTCACTAAGGTCTTCGAAATAATATTCGATCTTCTGAAAATCCTTAGTAGCTTATTACCCTTGAAATGCTTGCTTGCATTATGGTTAATCCTCAACCAGATCCTAGAGTTCATCCTTCCGGCTCAGACGTTATTTTAACAGGGGCTGGATCTCGACCAAACAAATTGCCATCGATTGTACCCCTAAGGCTATTCAACTTATCCATCCCTAATCAGAGCATTGCTTCTGATCCCTTGTCTTGGAATTCACAATTCCTTTGCATTTGAGCCTTGAGTTAGTCAATTGTTTCTATAGTCTGATCTCCTTGCATTCTTTCTTCCTCTGGTTGAGTGTTGATGCTCACATCAGATCCCTTGTGGACCACCAGACCCTTTGTTAGATTTTTATCCGACAGTGTCCTTCATATTCAATAACCTTGTGAGCCTTTCCATGGATATATAAAGCCTTTGGTAAATTGTATAATCTGCTTTCTCAACCATGCTCTGCTTTTGAGCTGGTGGTATTTAATATTGAAGCTTGTGGTATATGTGTCCACGATACCCTCACGGGTTGAACCTATGCCTTCCTTAATATTTCTGAACTCAAAAGTTTTCACAAGTCATACTCTTCTGGTATTTTGCCAGATAAAATTTCAACACTACAACTTCTTTGAAAGTGAGAGGTGAATGGAAGGTTATACATTGAAGAAGTGGGAGTCGACCTTGAACTTGTGTTCATGCCCATGGACACGATGTAGATCCTACTATAGAGCTTCTTGTAATAATAACTATTTCGTTGATATAATATCATCTGGTATTTGTGAATTGATCCTTTGCAATCGTGGTTCTGACCTTATTTTCTCCTTGATTCCATTTCTCAGGCAAGTGAGAACACTTGTCTTCTGCGGATCAATACCCCAGTCCAACCCTTACTTTGATCTACCATCAAGTATTACACTCGGGTATCTCAAGAATATCATGGAACTGCATAACTTCTTATGGGTTCTTCATCAAACGTTATTTCTCCTTGAATCCAATTTTTTTCTTGGGTCCGGGGTTGTCGTCAAGCGAGAACACGGAATATTGAATCGAGTCCGTACTCCAATTAAATAACTCTTAAGCAAATTTCGTTGCTTACGAGTTTAATAATCCTCCAAGTCATTCCTAGCCTGATTGGCCATATCATTATCGTGCAAAATTTTAACTGTGCTACCTGGTCCTTCTTCCCGGAGCACAATTTTCGATGATGAGCTAAGCTTACGTTGATCTTCCTCATCATACCACTTCGCCTTTAACATCAAGCTTGATTTTGAGTTTGTGTCGTACCTTGGGTTCCAATAACCTTTGGCTTCATCATTCCATTGACTTGTTGTCATTGCCGTCTAATTACATCTTCATGAAATCTCTCGACAAAATTTGTCATGATCATCGTCAACATCTTGACTCCTAGGATATAAGTCGAATTCATGATCATAAGTGCCATCCTCGTCCCTTGGTAATTTGAGTTACCATCGACAACATCCATACCTTCCTTTCATCAAAAACTTGTTCATGTTATGGACGCAACTTGCTATCCAGCTTGAGTATGTTCTACCTTGGAGTATTACCATCTTTTATGTCAAGAATGTCATGAGAATTTCACCGCCTCCTGAGAATTCTTGATACAAGTAATACTTATCACCATCACCATTCCTTCTTGGTCCTCGTGTTGTTCCTAACCGGAATTCCGACAAAATGAACTATGATGTGTGAATTCAAAACTTTTAGCAACCCTATTGCTTTGAACCAATGTTTAATTATGTATGTTTTCCTCGAGCATACATCATTATACCATTTTGATTGGACAAGTGTTATCTCCTTGTTCACATAATTGGGGAGATCCATCTTTTGAAAATCTCGATGGATTGTCACTGAGTCCATCAGCCATCTCCTCACCCTCTCCCTGGTTTAATGATGAACTCTTGTTTTGGAACTCGCTTCCATAGTTCATTTCCCTGAGAACCTTACAATGTCATATTGACAATTTGTGTTGCACCTTTCTTCTCAGGCATCCTGAATCTGAGTTATCCTAACACCAATTAGATCTGAATCTCGGATAGATATAATGGTTGGAACATATTTCCAAGAGTTATAACATTGGTCTTTATGTGACCCGGTAAGTTGATGTCGTGCCTAGCACACCCGGCCGGAGGCCCTATTGTTATAGATTCCTTTTCAGCAAGGTTATCCATTCTTCCATGAGGAAATTGTAAGACTTATTCTACAAGTTATTCCCGATGGATCCTTTGTGTTTCCAAAGTTTGATCTTCACCTGTTGACCTTGTCAATGCTATCTCGAAGCATGTCTATGGTACTCTGATTTTCAAAAAGAACATTTGAAGCCCAATGCTAAATGTTTCCTGCTCAATTATCCAAACACCGTTGTATGGGTAATGTCATGAAATTTCTTTCCCCTACCAAAAAGTGTTTTCTACATTATATCCTGTCATGGATATCTTGCTCTGCTTTTCCTTGGGAAGGATATATCCTTGAAATATGTGTTTAAACACATTTTCCTTTCCATTGTTATGTTTAATCTGATAATCATATTTTCCTTTCCATTGGTTGGTTTAACGTTTCTTGTGATCTATATGATCTAAGCAGCAATATTCTCCTGCTTATGTAAACACCTCGGTGTAAAATTCTGTCAGCAAGACATTGTTGATAACATTCCGGTAGCCACCGATGGACGAGAACCTTGCCTATTGGTCCGCCTCGTTCAACGAGCAGGAAAATGGTTCTCTTTGTCCCTCGCCCTTGGTACCGATGTTGTTGCCGACATAAATGATAGGCTATCCTCTGTCATGCCTTGCTTACATGATCACGCAAGATGTCACCACTCCTTCTACTTTTAACCCACATGGTGGGCCCATAACCCACAGGTCCCATAACCCACATGGTGGGCCCATAACCCACAGTTCCACAGGATCGAAACCTGATTCTTCTGCACACACCCCTATTTCCAAAGTTATTCCACCCGCTTGGCTTTGTATGTACTTCACGGGACACCTTCCTAGTGATCTATTCTGGTACTAGACGCAATACCTTCCCATTGTTCTGAACCCCTGTCACATTACGTTTCAGGCGACAAACGGTTGCCTACCTGCTTGAAACTCCTTATTTCACCTTATTAACTTACTCTCGATGACTTCTCGAATTTCAACTCGAGAGGTGACTCTATACCTTGTTCACTGAGATAGCCCCTAGGTACCTAACATGTATTGAGCTTCGTACTTCATGAGTTTTTCCCTTATCTTTTTGTAAGTACGATGGAGACCCCGAAGGAATAATGATGACTTCATCATGATGCCCGCATTGAATTGAAGACATCAATGCTATGGATGAACCTCTTGGAGAAGAGCAACCAAGGCCGAGAAGATCCGATAGAATTTCGTAACCAGAACTTCCCCGTACTCCATCTCTTAAATCTCGGGACGAGATTTCTTGTAGTAGAGGAGATTTGTGACGCCCGGATAATTAAGCTACAGTAACCCTCAACTAATGATGACACGTCACCTCTATTACTATTGCTAATCTCGCGTTAGTTCAAAACCAATTCAAATTCAAATTCTAAATCAAGCAAACAATAAAAGTTTTCAAATATCAAAACTAAAATGTTCGGAATGAGCCAAATAATGTTGGGGAACGCAGTAATTTCAAAAAAATTCCTACGCACACGCAAGATCATGGTGATGCATAGCAACGAGAGGGGAGAGTGTTGTCTACGTACCCACGCAGACCGACTGCGGAAGCGTTGACGCAACGTAGAGGAAGTAGTCGTACGTCTTCCCGATCCGACCGATCCAAGCACCGTTACTCCGGCACCTCCGAGTTCTTAGCACACGTACAACTCGATGACGATCCCCGGGCTCCGATCCAGCAAAGCGTCGGGGAGGAGTTCCGTCAACACGACGGCGTGGTGACGATCTTGATGTTCTACGGTCGCAGGGCTTCGCCTAAGCACTGCTACAATATAATCGAGGTGGAATATGGTGGAGGGGGGCACCGCACACGGCTAAGGAACGATCACGAAGATCAACTTGTGTGTCTAGAGGTTCCCCCTTGCCTCCGTATATAAAGGATCCAAGGGGAGGGGGCTGGCCGGCCAAGGGGGGTGCGCCAGGAGAGTCCTACTCCCTCTGGGAGTAGGATTCCCCCCCTAATCCTAGTTGGAATAGGACTCCTTGAGGGGGGAAAGAGAGAGAGGGGGGGCGGCCACCTCTCCTAGTCCTAATAGGACTAGGGAAGGGGGGAGGCGTGCAGCCACCTTGGGCTGCCCCTTTCTCCTTTCCACTAAAGCCCACTAAGGCCCATATAGCTCCCGGGGGGTTCCGCTAACCTCCCGGTACTCCGGTAAAATCTCGATTTCACCCGGAACACTTCCGATATCCAAACATAGGCTTCCAATATATCAATCTTTATGTCTCGACCATTTCGAGACTCCTCATCATGTCCGTGATCACCTCCGGGACTCCAAACTAACTTCGGTACATCAAAATGCATAAACTCATAATAACTGTCATCGTAACGTTAAGCGTGCGGACCCTACGGTTCGAGAACAATGTAGACATGACCGAGACACGTCTCCGGTCAATAACCAATAGCGGGACCTAGATGCCCATATTGGCTCCTACATATTCTACGAAGATCTTTATCGGTCAGACCGCATAACAACAGACGTTGTTCCCTTTGTCATCGGTATGTTACTTACCCAAGATTCGATCGTCGGTATCCAATACCTAGTTCAATCTCGTTACCGGCAAGTCTCTTTACTCGTTCCGTAATACATCATCTCACAACTAACATATTAGTTGTAATGCTTGCAAAGCTTATGTGATGTGCATTACCGAGAGGGCCCAGAGATACTCTCCGACAATCGAAGTGACAAATCCTAATCTCGAAATACGCCAACCCAACATCTACCTTTGGAGACACCTGTAGAGCTCCTTTATAATCACCCAGTTATGTTGTGACGTTTGGTAGCACACAAAGTGTTCCTCCGGTAAATGGGAGTTGCATAATCTCATAGTCATAGGAACATGTATAAGTCATGAAGAAAGCAATAGCAACATACTAAATGATCGGGTGCTAAGCTAATGAAATGGGTCATGTCAATCAAATCATTCAACTAATGATGTGACCTCGTTAATCAAATAACAACACCTTGTTCATGGTTAGGAAACATAACCATCTTTGATTAACGAGCTAGTCAAGTAGAGGCATACTAGTGACACTAAGTTTGTCTATGTATTCACACATGTATTATGTTTCCGGTTAATACAATTCTAGCATGAATAATAAACATTTATCATGATATAAGGAAATAAATAATAACTTTATTATTGCCTCCAGGGCACATTTCCTTCAGTCTCCCACTTGCACTAGAGTCAATAATCTAGATCACATCACCATGTGATTAACATCGATAGTTCACATCATCATGTGATTAACACCCATAGTTCACATCGCCATGTGACCAACACCCAAAGGGTTTACTAGATTCAGTAATCTAGTTCACATCTCTATGTGATTAACACCCAAAGAGTACTAAGGTGTGATCATGTTTTGCTTGTGAGAGAATCTTAGTCAACGGGTCTGCCATATTCAGATCCACATGTATTTTACAAATTTCTATGTCAACAATGCTCTGCATGGAGCTACTCTAGCTAATTGCTCCCACTTTCAATATGTATCTAGACCGAGACTTAGAGTCATCTAGATTAGTGTAAAAATTGCATCGGCGTAACCCTTTATGACGAACCTTTTTGTCACGTCCATAATCGAGAAACATATCCTTATTTCACTAAGGATAATTATGACCGCTGTCCAGTGATCTACTCTTAGATCACTATTGTACTCCCTTGCCAAACCAGTGCAGGGTATACAATAGATCTGGTATACAGCATGACATACTTTATAGAACCTATGGCCAAGGCATAGGGAATGACTTTCATTCTCTTTCTATCTTCTGCCGTGGTCGGGCTTTGAGTCTTACTCAACTTCACACCTTGTAGTACAGGCAAGAACTCTTTCTTTGACTGCTCCATTTTGAACTACTTCAAAATCTTATCAAGATATGTACTCATTGAAAAAACTTATCAAGCGTCTTGATCTATCTCTATAGATCTTGGAGCTCAATATGTAAGCAGCTTCACCAAAGTCTTTCTTTGAAAAACTCCTTTCAAACACTCCTTTATGCTTTACAGAATAATTCTACATTATTTCCGATCAACAATATGTCATTCACATATACTTATCAGAAATGCTGTAGTGCTCCCACTCACTTTCTTGTAAATACAGGCTTCACCGCAAGTCTGTATAAAACTATATGCTTTGATCAACTTATCAAAGCGTATATTCCAACTCCGAGATGCTTACACCAGTCCATAGATGGATCGCTGGAGTTTGCACATTTTGTTAGCACCTTTAAGATTGACAAAACCTTCTGGTTGTATCATATACAAATCTTCTTTAATAAATCCATTAAGGAATGCAGTTTTGTTTATCCATTTGCCGGATTTCATAAAATGCGGCAATTGCTAACATGATTCGGATAGACTTAAGCATAGATACGAGTAAGAAACTCTCATCGTAGTCAACACCTTGAACTTGTCGAAAACCTTTTTTTTGCGACAATTCTATCTTTGTAGATAGTAACACTACTATCAGCGTCCGTCTTCCTCTTGAAGATCCATTTATTTTCTATGGCTCGCCGATCATCGGGCAAGTCAACCAAAGTCCATACTTTGTTCTCATACATGGATCCCATCTCAGATTTCATGGCCTCAAGCCATTTTGCGGAATCTGGGCTCATCATCGATTCCTCATAGGTCATAGGTTCGTCATGGTCTAGTAACATAACTTCCAGAACAAGATTACCGTACCACTCTGGTATGGATCTCACTCTGGTTTACCTACAAGATTCGGTAGTAACTTGATCTAAAGTTACATGATCATCATCATTAGCTTCCTCGCTAATTGGTGTAGGTGTCACAGAAACAGTTTTCTGTGATGTACTACTTTCCAATAAGGGAGCAGGTACAATTACCTCATCAAGTTCTACTTTCCTCCCACTCACATCTTTCGAGAGAAACTCCTTCTCTAGAAAAACTCTGAATTTAGCAACAAAAGTCTTGCCTTCGGATTTGTGATAGAAGGTGTACCCAACTGTCTCCTTTGGGTATCCTATGAAGACATATTTCTCTGGTTTGAGTTTGAGCTTATAGAGATGAAACTTTTTCACATAAGCATCGCAACTCCAAACTTTAAGAAACGACAGCTTAGGTTTCTTGCCAAACCATAGTTCACACGGTGTCGTCTCAACGGATTTAGATGGTGCCCTTTTTAACGTGAATGCAACTGTCTCTAATGCATAACCCCAAAACGATAGCGGTAAATCAGTAAGAGACATCATAGATCGCAACATATCTAGTAAAGTACGATTACGATGTTCGGAAACACCATTGTGCTGTGGTGTTCCGGGTGGCGTGAGTAGTGAAACTATTTCACATTATTTTAATTGAAGACCAAACTCGTAACTCAAATATTTTACTTCTGCGATCATATCATAGAAACTTTCATTTTTGTTACGATGATTCTCCACTTCACTCTGAAATTCTTTGAACTTTTCAAATGTTTCAGACCTTTGTTTCATCAAGTAGATATACTCATATCTGCTCAAATCATCTGTGAAGATCAGAAAATAATGATATCTATCGCGAGCCTCAATATTCATCGGACCACATACATCAGTATGTATGATTTCCAACAAATCTGTTGCTTGCTTCATTGTTCCGGAGAACGGCATTTTAGTCATCTTGCCCATAAGGCATGGATCGCAAGCATCAAGTGATTCATAATCAAGTGATTCCAAAAGCCCATCAGCATGGATTTTCTTCATGCGCTTTACACCAATATGACCTAAACGGCAGTGCTACAAATAAGTTGCACTATCATTATTAACTTTGCATCTTTTGGTTTCAATATTATAATTATGTGTATCACTACGATCGAGATCCAACGAACTATTTTCATTGGGTGTGTAACCATATAAGGTTTTATTCATGTAAACAGAACAACAATTTATTCTCTTACTTAAATGAATAACCGTATTACAATAAACATGATCAAATCATATTCATGCTCAACGCAAACACCAAATAACACTTATTCAGGTTCAACACTAATCTCGAAAGTATAGGGAGTATGCGATGATGATCATATCAATCTTGGAACCACTTCCAACACACATCGTCACTTCACCCTTAACTAGTCTCTGTTTATTCTGCAACTCCCGTTTCGTGTTACTAATCTTAGCAACTGAACTAGTATCAAATACTGAGGGGTTGCTATAAACACTAGTAAAGTACACATCAATAACATGTATATCAAATATACTTATGTTCACTTTGCCATCCTTCTTATCTGCCAATCACTTGGGGTAGTTCCGCTTCCAGTGACCAGTCCCTTTGCAGTAGAAACACTTAGTCTCAGGCTTAGGACCAGACTTGGGCTTCTTCACTTGAGCAGCAACTTGCTTGCTATTCTTCTTGAAGTTCCCCTTCTTCCCTCTGCCCTTTTCTTGAAACTAGTGGTCTTGTCTACCATCAACACTTGATGTTTTTCTCGATTTCTACCTTCGTCAATTTCCGCATTACGAAGAGCTTGGGAATCGTTTCCGTTATCCCTTGCATATCATAGTTCATCACAAAGTTCTACTAACTTGGTGGTGGTGACTAGAGAATTCTGTCAATCACTATCTTATCTGGAAGATTAACTCCCACTTGATTCAAGCGATTGTAGTACTCAGACAATCTGGGCACATGCTCACTAGTTGAGCGATTCTCCTCCATCTTTTAGCTATAGAACTTGTTAGAGACTTCATATCTCTCAACTCGGGTATTTGCTTGAAATATTAACTTCAACTCCTGGAACATCTCATATGCTCCATGACGTTCAAAACGTCTTTGAAGTCCCGATTCTAAGCCATTAAGCATGGTGCCCTAAACTATCAAGTAGTCATCATATTGAGCTAGCCAAACATTCATAACGTCTGCATCTGCTCCTGCAATAGGTCCGTCACCTAGTGGTGCATCAAGGACATAATTCTTCTGTGTAGCAATGAGGATAAACCTCAGATCACGGATCCAATCCGCATCATTGCTACTAACATCTTTCAACACAATTTTCTCTAGGAACATATCAAAATAAACACAGGGAAGCAACAACGCGAGCTATTGTTCTACAACATAATTTGCAAAATACTACCAGGACTAAGTTCATGATAAATTTAAGTTCAATTAATCATATTACTTAAGAACTCCCACTTAGATAGATATCCCTCTAATCCTCTAAGTGATCACGTGATCCAAATCAACTAAACCATGTCCAATCATCACGTGAGATGGAGTAGTTTCATCGGTGAACATCACTATGTTCATCATATCTACTATATGATTCACGCTCGACCTTTTGGTCTCCGTGTTCCGAGGCCATATCTGTATATGCTTGGCTCGTCAAGTATAACCTGAGTATTCTGCGTGTGCAACTGTTTTGCACCCGTTGTATTTGAACGTAGAGCCTATCACACCCGATCATCACGTGGTGTCTCAGCACGAAGAACTTTCGCAACGGTGCATACTCAGGGAGAACACTTCTTGATAATTAGTGAGAGATCATCTTATAATGCTACCCTCAATCAAAGCAAGGTAAGATGCATAAAAGATAAACATCACATGCAATCAATATAAGTGATATGATATGGCCATCATCATCTTGTGCTTGTGATCTCCATCTTCGAAGCACCGTCGTGATCACCATCGTCACCGGTGTGACACCTTTATCTCCATCGTAGCATCGTTGTCGTCTTGCCAATCTTATGCTTCCACGACTATCGCTACCGCTTAGTGATAAAGTAAAGCATTACAGCGCGATTGCATTGCATACAATAAAGCGACAACTATATGGCTCCTGCCAGTTGCCAATAACTCGGTTACAAAACATGATCATCTCATACAATAAAATTTAGCATCATGTCTTGACCATATCACATCACAACATGCCCTGCAAAAACAAGTTAGACGTCCTCTACTTTGTTGTTGCAAGTTTTACGTGGTTGCTACGGGCTTAAGCAAGAACCAATCTTACCTACGCATCAAAACCACAACGATAGTTTGTCAAGTTGGTGCTGTTTTAACCTTCGCAAGGACCGGGCGTAGCCACACTCGGTTCAACTAAAGTTGGAGAAACGGTCACCCGCAAGCCACCTCTGTGCAAAGCACGTCGGGAGAACCGGTCTCGCGTAAGCGTACGCGTAATGTCGGTCCGGGCCGCTTCGTCCAACAATACCGCCGAACCAAAGTATGACATGCTGGTAAGCAGTATGACTTATATCACCCACAACTTACTTGTGTTCTACTCGTGCATATAACATCAACATATAAAACCTAGGCTCGGATGCCACTGTTGGGGAATGCAGTAATTTCAAAAAAAATACTATGCACACGCAAGATCATGGTGATGCATAGCAACGAGAGGGGAGAGTGTTGTCTACGTACCCACGCAGACCAACTGCAGAAGCGTTGACGCAACGTAGAGGAAATAGTCGTACGTCTTCCCGATCCGACCGATCCAAGCACCGTTACTCCGGCACCTCCGAGTTCTTAGCACACGTACACCTCGATGACGATCCCCGGGCTCCGATCCAGCAAAGCGTCGGGGAGGAGTTCCGTCAGCACGACGCCGTGGTGACGATCTTGATGTTCTACCGTCGCAGGGCTTCGCCTAAGCACTGCTACAATATAATCGAGGTGGAATATGGTGGAGGGGGGCACCGCACACGGCTAAGGAACGATCACGAAGATCAACTTGTGTGTCTAGAGGTGCCCCCCTGCCTCCGTATATAAAGGATCCAAGGGGAGGGGGCTGGCCGGCCAAGGGGGGTGCGCCAGGAGAGGCCTACTCCCTGTGGGAGTAGGATTCCCCCCCCCCCCCAATCCTAGTTGGAATAGGACTCCTTGAGGGGGGGAAAGAGAGAGAGGGGGGGCGGCCACCTCTCCTAGTCCTAATAGGACTAGGGAAGGGGGGAGGCGCACGGCCACCTTGGGCTGCCCTTTCTCCTTTCCACTAAAGCCCACTAAGGCCCATATAGCTCCCGGGGGGTTCCGGTAACCTCCCGGTACTCCGGTAAAATCTCGATTTCACCCGGAACACTTTCGATATCCAAACATAGGCTTCCAATATATCAATCTTTATGTCTCGACCATTTCGAGACTCCTTGTCATGTCCGTGATCACATCCAGGACTCCGAACTAACTTCGGTACATCAAAATGCATAAACTCATAATAACTGTCATCGTAACGTTAAGCGTGCTGACCCTACGGTTCGAGAACAATGTAGACATGACCGAGACACGTCTCCGGTCAATAACCAATAGCGGGACCTGGATGCCCATTTTGGCTCCTACATATTCTACAAAGATCTTTATCGGTCAGACCGCATAACAACATACGTTGTTCCCTTTGTCATCGGTATGTTACTTACCCAAGATTCGATCGTCGGTATCCAATACCTAGTTCAATCTCGTTACCGGCAAGTCTCTTTACTCGTTCCGTAATACATCATCTCACAACTAACATATTAGTTGTAATGCTTGCAAGGCTTATGTGATGTGCATTACCGAGAGGGCCCACAGATACCTCTCCGACAATCGGAGTGACAAATCCTAATCTCAAAATACGCCAACCCAACATCTACCTTTGGAGACACCTGTAGAGCTCCTTTATAATCACCCAGTTACGTTGTGAAGTTTGGTAGCACACAAAGCGTTCCTCCGGTAAACGGGAGTTGCATAATCTCATAGTCATAGGAACATGTATAAGTCATGAAGAAAGCAATAGCAACATACTAAACGATCGGTTGCTAAGCTAATGAAATGGGTCATGTCAATCAGATCATTCAACTAATGATGTGACCTCATTAATCAAATAACAACACCTTGTTCATGGTTAGGAAACATAACCATCTTTGATTAACGAGCTAGTCAAGTAGAGGCATACTAGTGACACTAAGTTTGTCTATGTATTCACACATGTATTATGTTTCCGGTTAATACAATTCTAGCATGAATAATAAACATTTATCATGATATAAGGAAATAAATAATAACTTTATTATTGCCTCTAGGGCATATTTCCTTCAAATAATGCATGGGTAATATTGGTGAAGAAACCAAAACTTTAGAAAATGTTTAAGTGCTTAAAATGATTAAAACAGTGACATTCATAATTAATTAGATGCCTTTTATAATTTCTAAAAATATCAAATTAATTTAATGGGGTACCAAACTTTTTGTGACAGAGGGTTAAACTAAAACATTAATTTAGGTATTGGTCTCATATTTTTTAAACTAAAATATGCTAATAGTAAAATAAAAGAGTAAATAAAAAAGATAAACAAAACGAAATTACAAAAAGATAAAACCTCCCCCTCCATTGGGCTTTGTCCCAGCAAACTGGCCAGGCCGGCCCACTCCCTCATCCCCTTCCCACTAAATGGAACCGGGGGCTTGCGTGGCGGCCATCGCCCCGTCGCCGGCCACGCGCCGGCCGGCCTCGTCTATATGTCCGACGGCTCCCTCCCCGGCACCTGGAACCCAAGCTGACCCCCCTCTCCCCCTCGTGTCCCGCTCCCCGATCTGGACACCCACGGCCCCGAGCCGGCGTCGTTTGCCGCCGTCGCCATGGATCCCTCTGTCCCCGCGCTCAGCGAAGCCTCCGCCGCCTAGGAGCGTGTCCGTCCGCTTCGCCGTCGTCTGCCTCATCATCTTCGACCACCACTCCGAGATCTACACCTCCACAACGACCGGATCAAGCGGTCTCCCTTCTCTCCACCGACGTCACCATCGCCGGAAACCGCCGCCGTCGAGCCCTCCCTGAGCTCGCTTTTGCACATCTTCAGGGCTTCGGTGAGGCTCCACGTCCTACGTATCCCCCTATTTTCCCCTCCCGTCACGGTAGGCCGCCGTCACCATGCTCGTACGAGCTCCCATGAATGCATATGTGCATACGTGGGTGTTGTACTGCTTGATAACCCACAAGTATAGGGGATTGCAACAGTTTTCGATAAGTAAGAGTGTCTAACCCAACGAGGAGCTAAAGGTAGAACAAATATTCCCTCAAGTTCTATCGACCATCGATACAACTCTACGCACGCTTGACGTTCGCTTTACCTAGAACAAGTATGAAACTAGAAGTACTTTGTAGGTGTTGTTGGATAGGTTTGCAAGATAATAAAGATTACGTAAATAAAAACTAGGGGCTGTTTAGATAAAGAAACAATAAAGTAAACATAGCGAGTGTGGAAAAGTGGTGGTAGGAGTTGTGAAATTGCCCCTAAGCAATTGACTACTTTACTAGACCGATAGCAAGTATTATGTGGGAGAGGCCACTGCTAGCATGTCATCCCTGACTTGGAATTCTATGAACTTATGATTGGAACTATTAGCAAGCATCCGCAACTACTAATGTTCATTAAGGTAAAACCCAACCATAGCATTAAGTTATATTGGTCCCCCTTCAATCACGTATGCATCAATTTCTATGCTAGGTTGAATCTTCTGTCACTCTTTCCCTCCAATACATAGTCCTATCAACATACAACTAACCCTAGGGTGTGATCCACGCATGCAATCATATGATGGGCACCAAAGGACAGCAACATAACCACAAGCAAATTAAATCAATCATAGTAATTCATTAACCACCGATAGGACAATGAAAATCTACTCAGACATCATAGGATGGCAACACATCATTGGATAATAATATGAAGCATAAAGCACCATGTTCAAGTAGAGGGTACAGCGGGATGCGGGAGAGTGGACCGCTGTAGATAGAGGGGGAAGGTGATGGAGATGTTGGTGAAGATGGCAGAGGTGTTGGTGTATATCGCGGTGATGACGATGGCCCCTGGTGGCACTCCGGTGCCACCAGAAGCGAGGGGGAGAGAGCCCCCCTCCTCCTTCTTCTTCCTTGACCTCCTCCCTAGATGGGAGAAGGGTTTCCCCTCTGGTCCATGGCCTCCATGGCACGGGAGGGGCGAGAGCCCCTCCGAGATTGGATATGTCTCTCTGTCTCTCTCTGTTTCTGTGTTCTCCGATTCTTCCCTTTCACCGTTTCAGGTATATATGGAGATCCGTAACTCTGATTGGATCGAAACCTTCGCCGTGATTTTTTCCTGAAAATTAGCTTTCTTGCGGCCGAAGAAGGGCATCAACCGCCTTACGGGTGGCCCAAGAGGGTCAGGGGCGCGCCCAGGGGGGCAGGCGCGCCCCTGCCTCGTGGCCACCTCGGGCACCGTCTCGCGTGGATTTTTCTTCCAGAATTTTCCAAATATTCCAAAAATAAGCTCCGTCCGTTTTTATCCCGTTTGGATTCCGTTTGATATGGATATTCTGCGAAACCAAAAACATGCAACAGACAGGAACTGGCACTGGGCACTGGATCAATATGTTAGTCCCAAAAATAATATAAAAAGTTCCCAAAAGTATATGAAAGTTGAATAATATTGGCATGGAACAATAAAAAATTATAGATATGACGGAGACGTATCAGCATCCCCAAGCTTAATTCCTGCTCGTCCTCAGGTAGGTAAATGATAAAAAAAGATAATTTTTGATGTGGAATGCTACCTAGCATAATCTTGATCACATATCTAATCATGGCATGGATATTAAGACACGAGTGATTCAAAGCAATAGTCTATCATTTGACATAAAAACAATAATACTTCAACCTACTAATAAAGCAATCATGTCTTTTCAAAATAACAAGGCCAAAGAAAGCTATCCCTACAAAATCATATAGTCTGGCTATGCTCCATCTTCACCACACAAAATATTCACATCATGCACAACCCCGATGACAAGCCGAGCAATTGGTTCATACTTTTTAACACACTTCAGCATTTTCAACCTTCACGCAATACATGAGCGTGAGCCATGGATATACCACTATGGGTGGAATAGAATGGTGGTTGTGGAGAAGACAAAAATGAGAAGATAGTCTCACATCAACTAGGCGTATCAACGGGCTATGGAGATGCCCATCAATAGATGTCAATGTGAGTGAGTAGGGATTGACATGCAACGGATGCACTAGAGCTATAAGTATATGAAATCTCAAACTTAAACTAAGTGGGTGTGCATCCAACTTGCTTGCTCATGAAGACCTAGGGCATTTGAGGAAGCCCATCGTTGGAATATACAAGGCAAGTTCTATAACGAAAATTCCCACTAGTATATGAAAGTGATAACTCAAGAGACTCTCTATATGAAGAACATGGTGCTACTTTGAAGCACAAGTGTGGTAAAAGGATAGTAACATTGCCCCCTTTTTCTTTTTTTTCTTTATATATATATATATATATATATTGATGGGCTTCTTTGGCCCCCTTTTTTTATTTAGGCTTCTTTGGCCTCTCCTTGGGGGGGCAATGCTCTAATAATGATGATCATCACACTTTCATTTACTTACAACTCGATACTAGAACAAAGATATGACTCTATATGAATGCCTCCGGCGGTGTACCGGGATGTGCAATGATCTAGCGTAGCAATGACATCAAAAAAACGGACAAGCCATGGAAACATCATGCTAGCTATCTTACGATCATGCAAAACAATATGACAATGAATGCTCAAGTCATGTATATGATGATGATGGAAGTTGCATGGCAATATATCTCGGAATGGCTATGGAAATGCCATGATAGGTATGTATGGTGGCTGTTTTGAGGAGAAGGTATATGGTGGGTTTATGGTACCGGCGAAAGTTGCGCGATACTAGAGAGGCTAGCAATGATGGAAGGGTGAGAGTGCGTATAATCCATGGACTCAACATTAGTCATAAAGAACTCACATACTTATTGCAAAAGTTTATTGGCCCTCGAAGGAAAGTACTACTATGCATGCCCCTAGGGGGATAGATTGGTAGGAAAAGAGCATCGCTCGTCCCCGACCGCCACTCATAAGGAAGACAATCAATAAATACCTCATGCTCCAACTTCGTTACATAACGGTTCACCATACGTGCATGCTACGGGAATCACAAACCTCAACACAAGTATTTCTACAATCCACAACTACCCACTAGCATGACTCTAATATCACCATCTTTATACTGCAAAACTATTGCAAGGAATCAAACATATCATATTCAGTGATCTACAGGTTTTATGTAGGATTTTATGACTAACCATGTGAATGACCAATTCCTGTCATCTCTCTAAACATATATAAGTGAAGCAAGAGAGTTTAATTCTTTCTACAAAAGATATGCCCACGCTCTAACAAATATAAGTGAAGCAAAAGAGCATTCTACAAATGGCGGTTGTCTATGTAAAGAGAAACGGGCAATCCAAACTTCAAATGATATAAGTGAAGCACATGAAGCATTCTATAAAGCCATACTCAAAAGATATAAGTGAAGTGCATAGAGCATTCTATAAATCAACCAAGGACTATCTCATACCAGCATGGTGCATAAAAGAAAAAAGAAAAATAAATGCAAAAGACGCTCCAAGATTGCACATATCGTATGAACGAAACGAATCCAAAGACATACCGATACTTGTTGAAGAAAGAGGGGATGCCTTCCGGGGCATCCCCAAGCTTAGACGCTTGAGTCTCCTTGAATATTTACTTGGGGTTCCTCGGGCATCCCCAAGCTTGATCTCTTGCCTCTCTTCCTTCTCCTCACATCGAGATCTTCTCGGTCATCGAACACTTCACCCACACAAAACTTCAACAGAAAACTCAGTAAGATCCGTTAGTATAATAAAGCAAATCACTACTCTAAGTACTGTTGCAAACCAATTCATATTTTGTTTTTGCATTGTGTCTACTGTAATATAACTTTTTCATGGCTTAATCCACTGATATGAATCGATAGTTTCATCAAAACAAGCAAACTATGCATCAAAAACAGAATCTGTCTAAAACAGAACAGTCTGTAATAATATGAACATTCACCATACTTATGATACTTGAAAAATTCTAAAAAAATTAGGAAAATAAACAATTTGTATAGGAAGACAACTCAAAAAGAATCAGAACCATTTGACATTCCAGTAAAAAATGTAAAATCGCGCACTACAGCCAAAGTTTCTGTCCTGCACCGTACAAACCATCAAGCAAATGTAAACATCCTAAAGGCAAACCTTGGCACATTATTTTTATTTCTAAACTTTATAAAAGCACACAACAGAAACAAATGACTCCCTAAAAATTCTGGGTTGTCTCCCTGGCAGTGCTTTCTTTAAAGCCATTAAGCTAGGCATATAGTGCTCAAGTAATGAATCCACCCGGATCCCAAGGTATATCAAAGCCAATTTTAATTAATAATGATTTTTAATTTAGTGGTGAGCACAATGTAACATATATCATGTAATGACGAAGTCTAACTCTCTTCCTATGCATCTGCATGTCATAAAAGAACAATTCATGCACACAAAGTAAAGGCCAATGCATAGTATAAACAATTTCTTGCAATTTTATCATATTGGAAACATAGAGAGGTGGAGATATAGTCTCTCTCTGATAATAATTGAAAGTAGGAGTAGCAAGCACATGCATATTATATTCATCAAAATCATCATGTGCAACGGTAAAAGGCAACCCATCAATATATTCCTTAATAAGAGCAAACTTCTCCGATATAGTGTAGTTGGGAGAATTCAAAAAGATAATAGGACTATCATGTATGGGTGCAATAGCAACAATTTCATGTTTAACATAAGGAACTATAGCAAGTTCATCTTCATAAGCATAATTCATATTGGCATATTGGCCACAAGCATAGCAAGCATCATCAAAAAGGGATATTTCAAGAGAATCAAAGGGATCATAATAGTCATCATAGAAATCATCCTTCGGTAAGCACGAAGGGAAATTAAACAATGTATGAGTTGAAGAGTTACTCTCATTAGAAGGTGGGCACGGGTAGCTAATCCGCTCTTCCTCCTTTTGTTCTTCGTTGTCCTCATCATCTTTTTCATCCAATGAGCTCAAAGTTTCATCAATTTCTTCTTCCATACACTCCTGCAAAATATTAGTCTCTTCTTGGACAGCGGAGTAGTCCTCAATATATGGTTCAACATAGGCATTAGAAGCATAATTATCATAGCAATATTTAAGTATGGCAAAAAATTTAGATTTGTAAAGAGTAGCATCATACTTTTCAATCAAAGAAGCAATTTCGTAAGCACCCTTAAAAGCAACAAATTCTTCAATTTGTTGAACATCATAGTAAGCACCATTAGCATACGAAGATACGATTCCATTATCACTAAACTCACATTGATAGGGAAGGTGTTTCTCAGGGTTTTCAGAACAACAAGTAAAATCATATATTTCACATAAATTCCAAGCATAGAATTGCAAACGATGAATTTGACCCAGTAAAACTTTCCCTTTTTCAGATATTCGGTGTCGCACATAACAAGCATGCTCATCTAAAGATTTGCCCTCAACTAAGCTAGTTGGGGTTTCAGCACGAGCACATAGGGATCGAAGATGATCCAAGTAATAAGCTTCAGCAGTGTGATAGATTTTGAGTGGTTCTTCAACCATTGGTTTAGTAGGTACAACTAATTTTTTTGGTATTTTGCATTTCCTACCCATAACTAAAGATAGAAAACAACTAAGAACAACAAATAAAAATTACTTAGTGATAAAGCAAACAAGCACACACGAGAATATTCACCCCACGCTATTGCTACCCGGCAACGGCGCCAGAAAAAGGTCTTGATAACCCACAAGTATAGGGGATCACAACAGTTTTTGATAAGTACGAGTGTCGAACCCAACGAGGAGCTAAAGGTAGAACAAATATTCCGTCAAGTTCTATCGACCACAGATACAACTCTACGCACGCTTGACATTCGCTTTACCTAGAACAAGTATGAAACTAGAATTACTTTGTAGGTGTTGTTGGATAGGTTTGCAAGATAATAAAGATTGCGTAAATAAAAACTAGGGGCTGTTTAGATAAAGAAAAAAATAAAGTAAATATAGCGAGTGTGGAAAAGTGGTGGTAGGAGTTGTGAAATTGCCCCTAAGCAATTGACTACTTTACTAGACCGATAGCAAGTATTATGTGGGAGAGGCCACTGCTAGCATGTCATCCCTGACTTGGAATTCTATGCACTTGTGGTTGGAACTATTAGCAAGCATCCGCAACTACTAATGGTCATTAAGGTAAAACCCAACCATAGCATTAAGGTATATTGGTCCCCCTTCAATCCCGTATGCATCAATTTCTATGCTAGGTTGAAGCTTCTGTCACTCTTGCCTTCCAGTACATAGTCCTATCAACATACAACTAACCCTAGGGTGTGACCCACACGCGCAATCATATGATGGGCACCAAAGGACAACAACATAACCACAAGCAAATTAAATCAATCATAGTAGTTCATCAACCACCGATAGGACAATGAAAATCTACTCAGACATCATAGGATGGCAACACATCATTGGATAATAATATGAAGCATAAAGCACCATGTTCAAGTAGAGGGTACAGCGGGATGCGGGAGAGTGGACCACTGTAGATAGAGGGGGGAAGGTGATGGAGATGTTGGTGAAGATGGCGGAGGTGTTGGTGTAGATCGCGATGATGATGATGGCCCCCGGTGGCACTCTGGTGCCACCGGAAGCGAGGGGGAGAGAGCCCCCCTCCTTCTTCTTCTTCCTTGGCCTCCTCCCTAGATGGGAGAGGGGTTTCCCCTCTGGTCCATGGCCTCCATGGCACGGGAGGGGCGAGAGCCCCTCCGAGATTGGATCTGTCTCTCTGTCTCTCTCTATTTCTGCATTCTCCGTTTCTTCCCTTTCACCGTTTCGGGTATATATGGAGATCCGTAACTCCGATTGGATCGAAACCTTTGCCGTGATTTTTTTTTTGAAAATTAGCTTTCTTGCGGCCGAAGAAGGGCATCAACCGCCTTACGGGTGGCCCATGAGGGTCAGGGGCGCGCCCCCTGCCTCGCGGCCACCTCGGGTACCATCTCGCGTGGATTTTTCTTCCAGAATTTTCCAAATATTCCAAAAATAAGCTCCGTCCGTTTTATCCCGTTTGGATTCCGTTTGATATGGATATTCTGCGAAACCAAAAACAAGCAACAGACAGGAACTGGCACTGGGCACTGGATCAATATGTTAGTCCCAAAAATAATATAAAAAGTTGCCAAAAGTATATG
Organism: Triticum dicoccoides; assembly: GCF_002162155.2. Classification (NCBI taxonomy): domain Eukaryota; kingdom Viridiplantae; phylum Streptophyta; class Magnoliopsida; order Poales; family Poaceae; genus Triticum; species Triticum dicoccoides. Next base: position 488,968,589 of record NC_041386.1, read on the forward strand.
AAAGTTGAATAATATTGGCATGGAACAATAAAAAATTATAGATACGACGGAGACGTATCACTGCTCCGGTGCCGCTGCTTAGCCGCTGCTTTTGCTGAGGCTTTGTTGTTGCTGCGTTGCTTGCTATGCTGTGTTGTGCTCGTAGCTGCCGCTGCTGCTCCTTTGCTTCTGTCGCTGCCTACTGCTGTTTCTACTGCTGCCGCTCGCGTCGCCCGCTTGCGCCGCCGCCGCCTGCAGTCACCTTCGCCCTGGCCTCACCTGCTCGCGGCCACCTCCTCTGGCCTCCCCTGCTGCACGCATCGCTGCGCCCCAGCCCCGTGCTCCACCAAGCCAGGCTGCGCTAGCTGCGTCCCCTGTCCCCGCGCCCTGCTTCGCTCGTCGCACCTCTCGCCTCGACGCCGGCGCCGCCGTAGACCACCTCCGGCCATGCCCGCACCCAAGGTAGCCTCCTCGACACGCGTCGTTGCCCTCTCCCCGTAGCCGCTCTCGGCTGACCAAATGGCCGCAGGAGCCGCGCGTCCGACGATCCCCGTCGCCTCTATACGCCCCTGCCGGCGCGCGCAGCCGCTGCCGTCGCCGCTGCCAACCGCCCGCCATCGGCCCCGCCATGCTCCGCTCACGCCCGATGCCGCTGCCTCGCTCCTCCCGCCTCATGTGCTGCCGTTTGCTCGGCGCGCCCGCCGCTGTCCCGCCGCGCCTGGTACTGCCCCGGTAGCCCCGCACACCACGTCCCCGGCCACCGCG
>NC_041386.1:488969634-488992774 GCF_002162155.2 Triticum dicoccoides
TTATTAAAACTGAGGCACTGACATGCGGGCCCTGCTAATAATTTAAAATGCTAAATTAAATCAAAATTACCTAAGACAATGACACCTGGGGCCCACATCACTGTTTACTTTGACCAGTCATCTGTTGACTGCTTGGTCAACAGTTGACCTAGCCCCCCTTGTCATACTCTGTGTAGTATTACAGTGGGTACACTTAGCATTTAATAATAAATGAATTTCGATTTAAAATAAATCATGAAATCTAGAGAATGTTTAAATCTTTGAAAATTCATAAAATAATCTATAAGTTAGATGAAAAAACTTTGTACATGAAAGTTGCTCAGAACGACGAGACGAATCCGAATACGCAGCCCGTTCGTCTGTCACACATCCCTAGCATAGCGAACACGCAACTTTCCCCTCCATTTCATCTGTCCAAAAACGCGAAACACCGAGAATACTTTCCCGGATGTTTCTCCCCTTCGCCGGTAGCACCTAGTACTGCGTTAGGTCATCCCTAGCACCGTGTATTGCCATGTTATGCTTTGTGATGCTATGATTGCTCTGCTATTTATTGTGTTCCCCTCCGTTACTTTTTTCTGGTAGGCCTCGAGACCACGGTTGAACCAGTGATCGACTACTTCACCTTCGAGGGTTCGTTTCTATCTGCAGAGCAACCAGGCAAGCCCCCCCCCTTGATCACCAGATATCGCCTACTCTTCTCTCTACTGTTTGCATTAGAGTAGTGTAGCATGTTACTGCTTTCCGTTAATCCTATCCTGATGCATAGCCTGTCATTGTTGCTACAATTATTGATACCTTACCTGCAATCCTAAATGATTAGTATAGGATGCTAGTTTATCATGAGTGGCCCTACATTCTTGTCCGTCTGCCATGCTATACTATCAGGTCGTGATCACTCGAGAGGTGATCGCGGGTATATACTTATATGCATATTATATGTTACCTGTGGTGACTAAAGTCGAGTCGGTTTGTAAAGTACCCACGAGTGATTCACGGATTGGGTCCGAAAGGACGTTTATCCCAACGGCCCTCTGAGTGGATCTTTGTGGCGGAGCGATAGGGTAGGTTGAGACCACCTAGGAGAGAGGTGGGCTTGGCCCTCGTCGCCGTCCGTTGTTAATTCAATTAACACACTTAATGAGATCTTGGTATTTGATCTAAGTCTGACCATTGGCCTATACGCACTAACCAACTATGCGGGAACAGTTATGGGCACTCGACGTCATGGTATCAGCCGAAGCCTTCTTAACGTTAGCGACTGGGCGGTGCGTGCCGGGTTGGACTGGAATGCCTGCTCTTGTATAAGGGAGGCTAGGTCTGCTCGCCAGACGCGTTCGCAACATGTAGGTGTGCAATGGGTGATGGGCCCAGACCCCTACGCCATAGGATTTAGACCGGTGTGCTGACCTCTCTATTGTGCCTAGGTAGGGCTGCGACGTGTTGATCTTCTGAGGCCGGACATGACCTAGGAAAGTGTGTCCGGCGAAAGGGGATCGAGCGTGTTGGGAAATGTGGTGCGCCCCTACAGGGAAGTTTATCTATTCGAATAGTCGTGTCCCTCGGTAAAAGGATGACCCAGAGTTGTACCTTGACCTTATGACAACTAGAACTGGATACTTAATAAAATACACCCTTCCAAGTGCCAAATACAACCCGGTGATTGCTATCTCACAGCGCGACAAGGGGAGAATCATCGGGTAGGATTATGCTATACGATGATACTTGGTGAACTTACCATCTACTCTCTTCTTCTGCTGCAAGATGGAGGTTGCCAGAAGCGTAGTCTTCGATAGGCCTAGATATCCCCCTCTTATTCTGGCATACTGCAGTTCAGTCCACATGCATTACCCCTTTCATTTGATACATTGCATATGTAGTGTAGCTCCTTGCTTGTGAGTACTTTGGATGAGTGCTCACGGTTGCTTTGCTCCCCCTTTTTCCCCTTTCTATACCCGATTGTTGCGACCAGACGATGGAGTCTAGGAGCCAGACGCCACCGTCGACGACGACTCCTACTACACTGGAGGTGCCTACTACTACGTGCAGGCCGTTGACGATGACCAGGAGTAGTTTAGGAGGATCCCAGGCAGGAGTCTTGCGCCTCTTTCAATATATGTATCCCAGTTTGTGCTAGCCTTCTTAAGGCAAACTTGTTTAACTTATGTCTGTACTCAGATATTGTTGCTTCCGCTGACTTTTGTGTATTCGAGCTTATGTATTCGAGCCCTCGAGTCCCTAGCTTGTAATATGATGCTTGTATGACTTATTTTAATTTGTGTCTAGAGTTGTGTTGTGATATCTTCCCATGAGTCCTTGATCTTGATCGTACACATTTGCGTGTATGATTAGTGTATGGTCAAATCGAGGGCGTCACATTCCCCCTCCGGTAGAGTGCCGGAAAAGGGCTCCGGATGAGATTGCTTCGGAACAAAGGCTTGCAGCGGCGATAAAATTATTTCGGGTCTCGTTCTGAGGGTTTTGTAATATTACGAAATTTATAGGCTTGGAAGTAGGTCAAATGGAGCCTCGAGGGTCCCACAAGCCTGGGTGGCGAGACTTAGGGGGCACCCCTAGGCTTTTGGGGCCCTTAGTCCTTTTCTGGTTGCCTCTCGAAGCTTGCCATGTTTCTTATTTTCCACAAAAAATTCCTCGTAAGTTTTCATTGTGTTTGGTCTTTCGTAGATATGGATTTTCTGTTAAACCAAAAGCATGCAAAAAAATAGGAACTAGCACTCGCACTAGATTTATATGTTAGTCCATTAAAATAATACAAAAGTGCACCAAAACCATATGTAATTGATGTAAATATAGCATGAATACTTCATAAATTATAAATATGTTGGAGACGTATCAACATCCCCAAGCTTAATTCCTGCTCGTCCTCAAGTAGGTAAATGATAAAGGAAATAATTTATGAAGTATAAATGCTAAAATAGAACAAACCTTTGGTCACATAGGCAATGATAATTCTGATAACAAGTAACACCATTCCATTAATTTGAACTAAGGATGGTAATTTTACCCATGTGTACGGGTACCCGCATGGGTAGCGTATGGGCACAATTTTATACACACGGGTACAACCCATACCTTGCACGTTAAGTCATGGGTAGGGCACGTGTATAGCCTTTTACCCATAGATATACTCATACCCTACCAATTTATACTGACATGTGAACCTTATCCATGATTCACAAGTGTACCTATGTTAAAATTGTGTCGTGAGCTTGTGAACATACGTTAACGTTGTCACCAATTGTAAATTTGAATTGAGATAATTGTCATCCACTCATCTATCTATTATTGAGTTAAGATCAGTGTTCTTTTGTCAAATGTGCTATAGATGAATGTAAAATTGCTAATAATGTGTGTACTTTCGATCTAGCCATATGGGTACCCGTCAGGTATGGGTGAAGTTTCATACCCATGGGTATAGGTATGGGTAGAATTTTATACCCATTAACTTCACATGTATGGGTATGGTATTGCTCTACTCACCCCATACCTTACCCATTATCGTCCTTAATTTCAACATATCATAAAGTGGTAATTAAGTATCTCGCAATCTTTCAAGACTATATTGCAAATATTAAGCAATCAATGAATTAAGAATGATGACTAGGTACCCCAATTTGAAAATAATCATCATACTTTTACAATGCTCAAGAAATTTCTATTAGAAGAATGCATGTAAAGCTAAGAGTGATCCGCATGCTCAATACATGGTGCGAAAAGAGATAGGAAGATGGAATTGACTCAACATGAAAATTAAATAGATAGGCCATTCACAGAGGAAACCAGGGATTAACATATGCCAGAGTTCATTGGTTTAAAACAAAGATGGATTTATTTTGAGATGTGTAATTTTCATGTCAACGGTTTAACGACAAAGGTTTCCAATATCTTCCATGCTAAACACATTAATGGTGGTTCCCATGCTTTTACACCTCTCTCCACCATAGTAACACAAACCATGGCTAGCCGAATCCATGGGTGCCTGCCAACTTTCAACTTTTCTAGGGGAGTGCCCTTTTCAATTATTATATTGTTATTATTATTTGGGACCGGGCATCCCTATTACTGGCCTTCCTCATTAATTTGATAAGAGAATAAGCTCTTGTCGAGAGTAAAACATATTTAGCATGGAAGATATTGACTACCCCTATTGCTCCATGAGCTATACGGGCACACAAAACAGAGGTTTATTTGAAGGTTTAGAGGTGACATATGCAAATTTACTTGGAATGGTAGTGAAATACCATCTATAGGTAGGTACGGTAGACACTTTGTGGCATAAACTTGTTTCAAGGATTGGATGCACAAGCAGTATTTCCACTTAGTATAGGAAAAGGCTAGCAAAAGACTAGGGCAACCACTTTACCACAAAAACACAATCATGCATTCTCTAATAGTAACATTATTGAGAAAATATAATCATGATGATAACCTACAAACTGGAATACCACCAAGGCTGAATTTGGAATTTATCAAACATGTGTCAACATGTGCCAAGCCAATCATCTGTCCTTCCCTGGGAGATGCTTACCACCACAACATGATAGGTTCAACTTAATAAAAACAAATGCTCATTGTCATTAAAATATAACTTCCTTACTTGATTAAAAAATATGCACTATCATAGTCTCACTTCTACTTTAATAGATTAAGAAGAGGATGCATTTTTACTTCTCAATGAATATATAATAAATGAAGCACATGACATTCAATTCATTCAAAAAATTACTCTTAAGGATATAAGTGAAGTACGAGAGTAAAGAACAAACTACTCCAAAAGATATAAGTGAAGAACAAAGAGTACTTAAGTAAATAGGTAGCTATGGATAAAATCTCTCCAAAACAATTTCAGATCTTAGGATTCAAACAGAAATCAAAACAAAAATACGCCCCAAGCAAAACACATATTATGTGAAGAATTAAAATATAGCTTCAAGTGAGGTATACTAATAGTGTTGAAGAGGGAAGAGGGGATGCCTTGGGCATCCTCAAGCTTAGGGTCTTTCCACTCCTTATTCTCCTCTTATCTGCACCCAAAACTTGAAAACTCCATTCACACAAAACTTAACAGAACTCATGAGATAGGTAAGTATAATAAAAAAATAAATCATTCACTCATGTACTATCAAGACAAGATGCATAATTATTTCGAAATGATATCTACTGTATCATATCATTTCCACAATTTATATCCCTCGGTATGAGCCATGGCAACTTTAAAACAAGTGGACAAAGAACACAAAACAGAATCTGTCAAACACAGAAGAGTGCGTAAAGATCTAATTAAATATCGGTACTCCTATAACTCCTAAAATTTTGAAAAATTACCACTTGACACAGAACTCATACATTCTTACCATGTAAAAATTTCAAGATTTTATCATGTTCTGACTATTCAGAAATATTCAGGACATAACAGAAAACTTTCTTCTTTCGAACAACAACTCATAAACTTGCAAACTAAGCATGGTAATGGCTACACTTGACACTTTATTGAAATAAATGAAGGAAATATGCCCTAGAGGAAATAATAAAGTTTTTATTTATATTTTCTTATATCATTATAAATGTTTATTATTCATGATATAATTGTATTAACCGGAAACTTAGTACATGTGTGAATACATAGACAAACAGAGTGTCACTAGTATGCCTCTACTTGACTAGATCGTTAATCAAATATGGTTAAGTTTCATATCCATGGACAAAGAGTTGTCATTTGATGAACGGGATCACATCATTAGAGAATGATGTGATTGACTTGACCCATCTGTTAGCTTAGCACTTTGATCGTTAGTTTACTGCTATTGCTTTCTCCATAACTTATACATGTTCCTATTACTATGAGATTATGCAACTCCCGAATACCGGAGAACACTTAGTGTGCTATCAAACGTCATAATGTAACTGTGTGACTATAACGATGCTCTACATGTGTCTCTGATGGTGTTTTTTGAGTTGGCATAGATCGAGATTAGGATTTGTCACTCCGATTGGGTGACTATAAAGATGCTCTACAGGTGTCTCCATAACTTTAGTTGAATCGGATTCAATGAATAGGGTTCTTTCTGAAGATCAAAAAGCAATCACTATATCGCGTTGTGGTTTTTGATGCATAGGTAAGAACGGTTCTTGCTCAGCCCGTAGCAGCCACGTAAAACTTGCAACAACAAAGTAGAGGACGTCTAACTTGTTTTTGCAGGGCATGTTGTGATGTGATATGGTCAAGACATGATGCTAAATTTTACTGTATGAGATGATCATGTTTTGTAACAGAGTTATCGGCAACTGGCAGGAGCCATATGGTTGTCGCTTTATTGTATGAAATGCAATCGCCATGTAATTGATTTACTTTATCACTAAGCGGTAGCGATAGTTGTAGAAGCAATAGTTGGCGAGACGACAACGATGCTTCGATGGAGATCAAGGTGTCAAGCCGGTGACGATGCTGATCATAACGGTGCTTTGGAGATGGAGATAAAAAGCACAAGATGATGATGGCCATATCATATCACTTATATTGATTGCATGTGATGTTTATCCTTTATGCATCTTATTTTGCTTAGTTCGGCGGTAACATTATAAGATGATCTCTCACTAAATTTCAAGGTATAAGTGTTCTCCCTGAGTATGCACCGTTGCTACAGTTCGTCGTGTCGAGACACCATGTGATGATCAGGTGTGATAAGCTCTACGTTCGCATACAACGGGTGCAAGCCAGATTTGCACACGCAGAATACTCGGGTTAAACTTGACGAGCCTAGCATATGCAGATATGGCCTTAGAACACTGAGACCGAAAGGTCAAGCGTGAATCATATAGTAGATATGATCAACATAGTGATGTTCACCATTGAAAACTACACCATCTCACGTGATGATCGGACATGGTTTAGTTGATAGGGATCACGTGATCACCTTGATGATTAGAGGGATGTCTATCTAAGTGGGAGTTCTTAAGTAATATGATTAATTGAACTTCAATTTATCATGAACTTAGTACCTGATAGTATTTTGCATGTCTATGTTGTTGTAGACAGATGGCTCGTGTTGTTGTTCCGTTGAATTTTAATGCGTTCCTAGAGAAAGCTAAGTTGAAAGATGATGGTAGAAATTACACAGACTGGGTCCGTAACTTGAGGATTATCCTCATTGCTTCACAGAAGAATTACGTCCTGGAAGCACCGCTAGGTGACAAACCCGCTGCAGGAGCAACGCCAGATGTTATGAACACCTGGCAGAGCAAAGCTGATGACTACTCGATAGTTCAGTGTGCCATGCTTTACAGCTTAGAACCAGGACTTCAATGATGTTTTGAAAGTCATGGAGCATATGAGATGTTCGAGGAGTTGAAGTTAATATTTCAAGCAAATGCCTAGATTGAGAGATATGAAGTCTCTAATAAGTTCTACAGCTGCGAAATGGAGGAGAATTGTTCTGTGAGTGAACATATACTCAGAATGTCTGGGTACCACAACCACTTGACTCATCTGAGACTTAATCTTCCTGATGATAGTGTCATTGACAGAGTTCTTCAATCACTACCACCAAGCTACAAGAGCTTCATGATGAACTATAATATGCAAGGGATGGATAAGACAATTCCCGAGCTCTTCGCAATGCTAAAGGCTACGGAGGTAGAAATCAAGAAGGAGCATCAAGTGTTGATGGTCAACAAGACCACCAGTTTCAAGAAAAAAAAGGGTAAAGGGAAGAAGGGGAACTTCAAGAAGAATGGCAAGCAAGTTGCTTCTCAAGTGAAAGAAGCCCAAGTCTGGACCTAAGCCTGAGACTGAGTGCTTCTACTACAAAGGGACTGGTCACTGGAAGCGGAACTGCCCCAAGTATTTGGCGGAGAAGAAGGATGTCAAAGTGAAAGGTATATTTGATATACATGTTATTGACGTGTACCTTACTAATGCTCGTAATAGCGCCTGGGTATTTGATACCGGTTCTGTTGCTAATATTTGCAACTCGAAACAGGGGCTACGGATTAAGCAAAGATTGGCTAAGGATGAGGTGACGATGCGCGTGGGAAATGGTTCCAAAGTCGATGTGATCGCCGTCGGCACGCTACCTCTACATCTACCTTCGGGATTAGTTTTAGACCTAAATAATTGTTATTTGGTGCTAGCGTTGAGCATGAACATTATATCTAGATATTGTTTGATGCGAGACGGTTATTCATTTAAATCAGAGAATAATGGTTGTTCTATTTATATGAATAATATCTTTTATGGTCATGCACCCTTGATGAGTGGTCTGTTTTTACTAAATCTTGATAGTAGTGATACACATGTTCATAGTATTGAAGCCAAAAGATATAAGTTTAATAATGATAGTGCAACTTATTTGTGGCACTGCCGTTTAGGTCATATTGGTGTAAAGCGCATGAAGAAACTCCATACTGATGGACTTTTGGAATCACTTGATGCTTGTGAACCTTGCCTTATGGGAAAGATGACTAAGACTCCGTTCTCTGGAACAATGGAGCGAGCAACAGACTTGTTGGAAATAATACATACTGATGTATGCGGTCCGATGAGTGTTGATGCTCGTGGCAGGTACCATTATTTTCTTACCTTCATAGATTATTTGAGCATATATGGGTATATCTACTTGATGAAACATAAGTCTGAAACATTTGAAAAGTTCAAAGAATTTCAGAGTGAAGTGGAAAATCATCGTAACAAGAAAATTAAGTTTCTACAATCTGATCGTGGAGGTGAATATTTGAGTTATGAGTTTGGTCTTCATTTGAAACAATGCGGAATAGTTTCGCAACTCATGCCACCTGAAACACCACAGCGTAATGGTGTGTCCGAACATCGTAACCTCACTTTATTAGATATGGTGCGATCTATGATGTCTCTTACCGATTTACCGCTATCATTTTGGGGTTATGCTTTAGAGACGGCTGCGTTCATGTTGAATAGGGCACCATCAAAATCCGTTGAGACGACGCCTTATGAACTGTGGTTTGGCAAGAAACCCAAGTTGTCATTTCTTAAAGTCTGGGGCTACGATGCTTATGTGAAAAAAACTTCAACCTGATAAGCTCGAACCCAAATAGGAGAAATGCGTCTTCATAGGATACCCAAAGGAGACTGTTGGGTACACCTTCTATCACAGATCCGAAGGCAAGACATTCGTTGCTAAGAATGGATCCTTTCTAGATAAGGAGTTTCTCTCGAAAGAAGTGAGTGGGAGGAAAGTAGAACTTGACGAGGCAATTGTACCTACTCCCTTATTGGAAAGTAGTTCATCACAGAAATCAGTTCCAGTGATTCCTACACCAATAAGTGAGGAAGATAATTATGATGATCATGAAACTTCTGATCAAGTTACTACCGAACCTCGTAGGTCAACCAGAGTAAGATCCGCACCAGAGTGGTACGGTAATCCTATTCTGGAGGTCATGTTAATTGACCATGACGAACCTACGAACTATGAGGAAGCGATGAAGAGCCCAGATTCCGTAAAATGGCTTGAGGCCATGAAATCTGAGATGGGATCCATGTATGAGAACAAAGTGTGGACTTTGGTTGATTTGCCCAATGATCGGTAGGCCATAGAGAATAAATGGATCTTCAAGAAGAAGACTGTTGTTGACGGTAATGTTACTATCTACAAAGCTCGACTTGTTGCAAAAGGTATTCGACAAGTTCAAGGAGTTGACTACGATGAGACCTTCTCACCCGTAGCGATGCTTAAGTCCGTCCGAATCATGTTAGCAATTGTCACATTTTATGATTATGAAATTTGGCAAATGGATGTCAAAACTGCATTCCTTAATGGATATCTTAAAGAAGAGTTGTATATGATGCAACCAGAAGGTTTTGTCGATCCAAAATGTGCTAACAAAGTGTGCAAGCTCCAACGATCCATTTATGGACTGATGCAAGCCTCTCGGAGTTGGAATATACGGTTTGATAGTGTGACCAAAGCATATGGTTTTATACAGACTTTTGGAGAAGCCTGTATTTACAAGAAAGTGAGTGGGAGCTCTGTAGCATTTCTGATATTATATGTGAATGGCATATTGATGATCAGAAATGATACTGAATTTTTGAATAGCATAAAAGGATACTTGAATAATAATTTTTCAATGAAATACCTCGGTGAAGCTGCTTATATATTGGGCATCAAGATCTATAGAGATAGAACAAGACGCTCAATTGGACTTTCACAAAGCACATACCTTGATAAAGTTTTGAAGAAGTTCAAAATGGATCAAGCAAAGAAAGGGTTCTTGCATGTGTTACATGGTGTGAAGTTGAGTCAGACTCAATGCCCGACCACTGCAAAAGATAGAGAGAAAATAAAAGTCATTCCCTATGCTTCAGCCATAGGTTCTATCATGTATGCAATGATGTGTACCAGACCTGATGTGTGCCTTGCTATTAGTTTAGCAGGGAGGTACAAAAGTAATCCACGAGTGGATCACTGGACAGCGGTCAAGAACATCCTGAAATACCTGAAAAGGACTAAGGATATGTTTCTCGTATATGGGGGTCACAAAGAGCTCGTCGTAAACGGTTACGTTGGTGCAAGCTTTGACACTGATCCAGATGACTCTAAGTCACAAACCGGATACGTATTTTTATTGAATGGTGGAGCTGTCAGTTGGTGCAGTTCCAAGGAGAGCGTCGTGGCGGGATCTACGTGTGAAGCAGAGAACATGGCTGCTTTGGAAGTAGCAAATGAAGGAGTCTGGATGAAGGAGTTCATATCCGACCTAGGTGTAATACCTAGTGCATCGGGTACAATGAAAATCTTTTGTGACAATACTGGTGCAATTGCCTTGGCAAAGGAATCCATATTTCACAAGAGAACCAAGCACATCAAGAGACGCTTCAATTCCATCCGCAATCATGTCAAGGAGGGAGACATAGACATTTGCAAGATACATACGGATCTGAATGTTGTAGACCCATTGACTAAGCCTCTCTCACGAGCAAAACATGATCAGCACCAGGACTCCATGGGTGTTAGAATCATTACAATGTAATCTAGATTATTGACTCTAGTGCAAGTGGGAGACTGAAGGAAATATGCCCTAGAGGCAATAATAAAGTTGTTATTTATATTTACTTATATCATGATAATTGTTTATTATTCATGCTAGAATTGTATTAACCGGAAACTTAGTACATGTGTGAATACATAGACAAACAGAGTGTCACTAGTATGCCTCTACTTGACTAGCTCATTAATAAAAGATGGTTAAGTTTCCTAGCCATGGACAAAGAGTTATCATTTGATGAACGGGATCTATTAGAGAATGATGTGATTGACTTGACCCATCCGTTAGCTTAGCACTTTGATCGTTTAGTTTACTGCTATTGCTTTCTCCATAACTTATACATGTTCCTATGACTATGAGATTATGCAACTCCCGAATACCGGAGGAACACTTAGTGTGCTATCAAACTTCACAACATAACTGGGTGACTATAAAGATGTTCTACAGGTGTCTCCGATGGTGTTTGTTGAGTTGGCATAGATCGAGATTAGGATTTGCCATTCCGTATATCGGAAAGGTATCTCTGGGCCCTCTCGATAATGCACATCACTATAAGCCTTGCAAGCAATATAACTGACGAGTTGGTTGCGGGATGTAGCATTACAGAACGAGTAAAGAGACTTGTCGGTAACAAGATTGAACTAGGTATTGAGATACCGACGATCGAATCTCGGGCAAGTAATATACCGATGACAAAGGGAACAACGTATGTTGTTATGCGGTTTGACCGATAAAGATCTTCGTAGAATATGTAGGAACCAATATGAGCATCCAGGTTCCGCCATTGGTTATTGACCAGAGATGAGTCTTGGTCATGTCTACATAGTTCTCGAACCCGTAGGGTTCGCACGCTTAACGTTCGATGACGATCGGTATTATGTGTTTATGTGTTTTGATGTACCGAAGGTTGTTCGGAGTCCTGGATGAGATCACGGACATGACGACAAGTCTTGGAATGGTCGAGACATAAAGATCGATATATTGGAAGCCTATGTTTGGACATCGGAATGGTTCCGGGTGAGTTCGGGAATATACCGGAGTACCGAGAGGTTACTGGAACCCCCCGGGAAGTATATGGGCCTTATTAGGCCATAGTGGGAGAGAGGAGAAGGGAGCCTAGGAGGGGGCTCCCCACCCCCAAGCCCAATCCGAATTGGGTGGGGGGCCGGCACCCCCCTTTCCTTCCCCCTCTCTCCCCCTTCCTTCCTCTCCTAACCAACTAGGGAAGGGGGACACTACAAGAAATATGTCAACTTATGACTTCTGTCAGTGACCCTCAAAGAATTGGTCATAAATTTATGACCATTTTAGACCAATTGGTCAAAAGCTGTTTGGGGGGCTCTAAACCCTAAACCATAACGACCATTTTGGTGTGAAAGGTCATAATTTCATTAGAGGAAATGGTCGTAAAGCTAGTAGCACTGTCCACTGCCTCATGCCTAGCTGATAACGACCAATATAAAATGGTCACTACACTTGAGTTTGAATAAATTAGGATGATTAGGCAGCCACCTCAGCAACCTCGCTTATGCGTCACTGTCTAGGTGTCATTTTTGCTTGAGTTTTAATATTCAACAGACAGACGGGGCACACACTGACAGGCGGGACCCATTTGACAAGTGGGGCCGAGCGCTTAATTCGCCCAAAAAAGATGCACGAGGCGGGACTCGAACCCACGACCTCGTGCTTGGTTTGCTCGCATGCTACCGCTGGGCTAGAGAGGGACAGTTGCTCACATCTGGGAGTTTATCTATACATTATATAGAACTACGGCTCTCTCGTATCATTGACAAGTGGGACCTTCTGACCAGGTGGCATCGAACAGAGCAACGATTTGCAACACTGACAGGCGGGGCCCATTTGACAGGTGGGTGAGCAAGCGTTTAATTCCCTAAAAAATATGCGCTAGCGGGGACTCGAACCCACGACCTCGCGTTGGGTTCGCTCGTTCGTTACCGCTGGGCTAGAGAGAGATTGTTGCTAATGTGTGGGTAGTTTTCCATATAGTATATAAAAACACGACTCTCACATATCAGTGACAAATGGGACCTTCCGACCAGGTGGCGGCGGGTGGCATCGAACAGAGCAACACTTAGCGATTTTATAGGTCTTCCGACCAGGTGGCGGCGGGCGGCGGCGGAAGCAACCAGGTGACCTCGCCCACGGCCTCGCCACAGGTGACCTCGCCCACGGCCTCGCGGCGGAAGCAACCAGCAGGGGGCGGAGGCGGGGGCGGGGCCGGCAGCGGAGGCAGGGGCGGGGCCGACAGGGGGCGGAGGCGAGGCAGGGCATGGAGGCGGGGGCTAGCAGGGGCGTAGGCGACCGACGGTGGTGGGGGCTCGCCGAGCATGGGGGACTCGCCGCCGCCGCAAGCACACCTCCCGGTATGCACCCCTCACCTCTTCCCCCCTCTCCTCTCTCGTCACCCGAGCAGTGGGATATGGATTTCAGTCAGATGTTCTTCAGCATAGATGAATTTTGTTGATGCACTGTTAGTAGTTAGGAGATAGCTTGCTTGTTTGGTAGATAATGCATAGATGAATTTTCTTGATGTACTGTTAGGAATTGTTCAGCTTGTTTGTTAAGAATTCTTCAAGCCTTGTGGTTAGGCAATTAGCATATAAAATTTTCCGGAATTTTAGCTTCCATTACTTCCATCCATTTTCATTAATTAATGTTGATGCACTTAGATTTATTTTCTAAGTTGCAACAATTTGTTGTCTTTGGCAGATGGACAGAAGCTGGATTAGAGAAGGAGTTAGAAAGTTTTCGAAAGAACATATGAAAGGAGTTGATGATTTCATGGCATTTGTTCGGGCAAATTTTGCCAACGATGCTCACATTCTTTGCCCATGTTGTGAATGCATCAACCGTCCAAGAATGGCTCAAGGAAGAGTGGAAGATCATCTGCTTCTTAATGGGATGTCCAGCACATATGATAGATGGATATATCATGGAGAACCTTTAGACAGACAACCTCAACATTTTGAAGCTGATACAGAGGCCCCTCATATGATGGGTGGTGGTGATGCTGGCATTGATTTCATGGAAAAGGTTTTGCGAGATAATGTTGTTTTGGAGGAAGAGGATGGGCATGAAGATGATAGGATTCCTGACCTATTGAAGGATTTGTACGATGTTGAAGATCATGCTGATGGACAGAAATCGTTGTTTGCTGAGGTGTTAGAGGAGGCGAAGCGCGCAGCTCATGAAGGGGGTAAATTATCAAGATTTACCTTCACCGTGAAGTTACTCCACATCAAGTCTTTCTACCGGATTAGCAATGCCGCATTCAACGCAATACTCCATCTTTTGAGCTTGCAATTCCCTGATAGTTGTGTTCCCAGATCTTATGATGAAGCATTGAGCATAATCCGCAGGCTGGGGTTAGGTTATTTGTCAATACATGTGTGCCCAAATAACTGTGTCTTGTTTCGGAAGGATTTAGCAAAGCACGACAACTGTCCAAAATGCAATGCATCTAGGTGGAAAGATGCTGATGGGAAGAAGTCAATACCGGAGAAGGTACTGAGGCACTTTCCCTCGATACCAAGGCTGCAGCGGATGTTCATCTCAAAGAAATCATCGCGTGAGGTACAGTGGCACAAGCTGAAGCGGCAACCTGTGTACAATGAGCTGAGCCATCCAGCGGATGGAGAGGCATGGAAAGAGTTTGACCGTATACATTTAGATTTTGCTGCAGATCCAAGGAACATAAAACTTGGCATTGCCACAGATGGGTTTAATCCGTTTGGGAACATGAGCACGTCTTATAGCATGTGGCCAGTTTTTGTGGTGCCATACAACCTGCCACCATGGGCATGCATGGATCAGTCCAACTTCATGATGTCATTGCTTATCCCGGGTCCAGATTCTCCAGGAAAGGATTTTGATGTCTTTATGGAGCCCCTCGTAGAAGAACTGCTCCAGCTCTGGACTGGTGTACCTACATACGATGCCTTGAGTCCGGAAGAAAAGTTCAATCTACGTGCTGCGATCATATGGTCCATCCATGATTTCTCGGCTCTGCACACTCTGTCTGGGAGGATCACAACGGGTTATCAGGCTTGTGTCCATTGTGACAAAGACCCTTGCTCAAAGAGAATAAGGAGCAAGATCTGCTATATTGGGCACCGCCACTTTCTTCACCGAAACCATCACTGGCGAAGAAGCAAAGATTTTAATGGTGAGAATGAAACCCGTGACAAGCCAGCTGAATTCACTAAAGAAGAGCTGGAGCAGCAACTTGAAAAGGTGAAAGATGTGAGACCAGGAAAGCTGGCGAAGAAAAGAAAGTGTGAGGAAGGTCAATGTTAGGACCAGAAGTCTTGTTTGTGGGACCTGCCATACTGGGCTGATCTGAAATTAAGGCATAATCTTGATGTAATGCACATTGAGAAAAACATATGCGAGAATCTGCTAGGGACGTTTCTAAACATTGAAGGGAAGACAAAGGACACGGTTAGTTCTAGGCTTCATTTGGAGGACATGGGCATAAGAGAAGATTTGCATCTACAGCACAATGAAGATGAATATTCATTTGAAATTCCACGAGCATGGTATACAATGAATAAAGAACAAAAGCTTGCATTCTGTGAATTCCTAAGAGTGGTGAAATTTCCAGATGGTTATGCTACTAACCTAGCAAAGTGTGTTACTTCTGATGGATTCAAGCTTCAGTACTGAAAACCCATGATTGTCACATCTCCTCCAAAGGATTTTACTGGCGGGCCTCCGAGGAATCATGCACAAGGATATATATGAAGCGGTTGCTGAGCTGGGAAATTTCTTTAGAGAACTGTGCTGCAAAACCCTCAAGTTAACTGTCCTGGAAAGACTTGAAAAAGAAATCCCAATTATTCTTTGCAAGCTCGAGAAGATTTTCCCTCAAGCTTTCTTCACTGTGATGGTCCATTTGGCGGTGCACTTACCCAAAGAGGCAATGCTTAGAGGCCCTGTGCAATACGGTTGGATGTACCCAATCGAAAGAAGGCTGCTTACTTGTAAGCGTTATGTGTGAAACACGGCAAGACCTGAAGGTTCTATTGCTGAAGCATATGTCGTTGATGAGTGCTTGACTTTTTGCTCTAGATACTTTGGTGATGTGGAAACAAGATGGAACCGGCCGGGTAGAAATAGAGAGCGGTCTGATTCGCAAAGTGGTGATGTCTCTGTTTTCAACCATGGTGTGAACTTTCTTGGAGCCTCACAATACTTGGAGGCTGGTGATGAGTATGACAAGATGGTTTTGTTTGTGCTCAGCAATTGCGCCGAGGTTCTACCATATATCGAGTACATTATATCTTGTGCACTCATTATATATATATTTTTGCTTGGGTTGGCACCAGCCTAATGTTTTAATTCACATGTTTTGTTGGCATTGTAGGAAATGCAAGGAAGAGTTAAATCAGGAAGAAAGCAATATCAATGTTGATAAAAGGGTTGCCAAGGGGTTTGCTAAGTGGTTTAAGAATCATGTGAGATCTTTAGCCACATGTTTTATGTTTTCTGTGTTATTCACCCATTGTTAAATACCATTGTTTGCTAAATGGTTTATTTGTGCAGATTGGAAAGTTGCATGAGGAGAAGAAGGTCAGTGATGATCTATTTGCTTTGGCATGCTTACCTGATAAGCGAGTGAGAGTGTATTCAGCATGCATTGCTGACGGTGTCTGGTACTACCACTGTTGACCGCGAGGAAAAAAGGAAGACACAGAATAGTGGAATCGTCACTGAGGGGTCACATGATGGTGAGATCATTGACTTCTATGGTCAGTTGAGAAGCATCGTAGAGTTGCAGTACAACTCTAGTGGAGGCATCCATCGCTCGGTTGTCTTATTTCGTTGTGACTGGTTTGAGCTTGGTAGCAAGAAGAGAAGAGACTCTTTTGTCAAATATGATGGCCACTTCAAAAGCATCAACACTGCAAGGTGCTGGTATAAGAGTGATCCCTTTATTCTAACAACACAAGCAACAATGGTGTTTTATCTGCTAGACACTCTTTTGCACGGAAAATGGCGAGTTGTGCAAAACTTTCAGCACAGACACTTGTGGAGTGTGACAGAAACTGAAGTGGAAAAGGGCCCCGGTGATGGTGGACTAACATACCAAGATGATGACTCTACGGAAGTTCCATTGCAAGCTGATGATGACTCTATGGAAGTTCCGGTGCAAAGCAGAGTGCGAAGGGACCGGGAACGTGTGATCGTTGGTGCTGCAACAGTTGAAGGCATCAAGAAAAGAAGAAAGGTGGTAGAGGATGGACATGAAAGCGAGGATGAGGAAAACCGGACTGATCATACTATGCTGCAATATTGTAGTGATGATGAGGAAAACAGGAGTGGGCATAGAGTTCCTTGTTTTCGTATCGACGATGATGAGTAGCGAAGGTAAATTTGGTCTCCTTGGTGATCTAATGCTATTTTGTCTCCTTGGTAGTTGTTGTTGATGTGATCCTGATGTAGTTTTTGTACTACAAATCTCTCCAGGTACCAAAATGCATGAGACTGTGTAGTGATGGAGAGGCAGATGATGGTTGAAGATACAATGCAAAATGATGTAGTTTTGGTGACGGAAGATACAATGCAAAATGAAGATGTTGTTTTGAATGAAGAAGCAAAATGATGAACTGAAGATGTTGTTTTTAGAGCTGTTTTTCTTAGTTTTGGTGATCATGTAGTTTTGGTTGTGATGTAAAAGATTGCAAAATGATGTTGTTTTTGGACTGAATATGTTTTTTGAACTGAAGATGTTGTTTTTGGTGAACTGAAGATGTTTTCAAAGCTGTTTTAACTGAATTTTTGGGCGCGCTCCATCAGACAGCCATCTGATCCCACGCGCGGCCCCATTTCATTGTGAGCAAAAAAATATGCGCGAGCGGGGACTCGAACCCACGACTGTGTGCTCGTTTCACTGTGTTTCTACCACTGGACTAGGAAGAGGCTACTGGTCGTCCACTCTGTGCCATCTCTTTTCAAATCATCAAACCAGTTAAGTATCAAACACAGACCTCGCTGACAAGTGGGCCACTCGACCAACTCACTGACAAGTGGGCCATTTTGCTACTCTACCCACTCGACCCTTTTCCCCTGAGCTACCAAAAAATATTGGGCGAGCGGGGGCTCAAACCCACGACCTGCCGCTTATTCCACTATTTTTCTACCACTGGGCTAGTTAGAGGCTGTTGGTTTTGTACTCTATGCCAACCCTTTTCAATATATCAAAACAGAACTCGCTGACAAGTGGACCCACTCTTTTCCCCACTCCTCCTGTCCACTTGACCCGCTCCTCCTCTCCATTATCCACTCGACCCACTCCTCCTCTCCGCCGCTGACATCCCCTTCTCCTCCATCGACGGTGACGGCCTCCCTGGCGAACCACTCCTCCATCAACAGCGACGGCCTCCTAAGGTATGAATCCGCTGAGTCCTTCCTGTTGCTCTTCCTATTGATTATATTAGGGTTCCCCGGCGCATGCTGATTAGGGTTCCATTGTAGATAGAGTAGTAGATCAAGAGGAGGCACCGTCCACGACACCGACAAGGCCAACAAGCTCAAGCAATCGCCGTCCCCCAGGTCCGTTCTGTTCCCCCCGTGTTCTTTGATTTGCTTTGTTTCCCCCATGTTCTTTGTCGACAAGGCCAACAAGGCCAACAAGCATGTTAATTTAGGAGTTACTCGTATTGTGCCTGCGCGTATGGCTAATGGTCGTATTGTGCCTGCGCGTGCGTTCTATTGATTCCAGCCCAACTGTCGAGCGATTGGACCACATTCAGAGGGATTTTGCAGACTGAATTAGGCATTTAGGTTTAGGTCCCTTTTGGCCATGTTCAGTTGATGTGGTGCTACCTTGCTAGGTATGCTAGTTTCCCTATGGTTCTCTTCACAGTGACGTAGAATTCATCAGAAATAGAAAAGGCAGACCGAAAGGGGAAAACATGATGCCAACACTTATAATGTTGCAAGTGTATTAGTATTTTCCAATTTTGTTTGTTTGTTTTTAAAATAAACATGTTTATATTTGTCTAAAAAGATGCAGCGGCACACTGGAGCAGTTAAACTTGTAGGGGATCTAGCCTCCAGTGGCCTATGGCTATATAAACCCTAGCAAAGCAAATTAAGCCAATAGCTCTGAATCTCTGAAATTCTAGTGTTAAATTCAGTTTTGTACATGACTATATCGGTGTCAAGCCAATAGCCTTCATGCGCATATCGACGACTATAAAGCTGTTCAGTTTTGTACATGACTGTATTGGGTAGGTGTGTTTAAATTGAGAATCTAGGGTTCAGTTCTTAAGTGCTGGGTTCTAACAAAATGTAGCACATGGGAAGATATGGTCCATTTATAGTAGATATGGTTCATTGTAGATATGGTCCATTTATAGTAGATATGATCTCGATGCTGTGTTTGCCATTTATAGTAGACATGGGCACATGGGCAGATATGGTCCATTATAGATAGAGTAGTAGTATTCCAAATGTTCACAAGTGCATTGCTTTTTTTCTCACTTTTGCTATCATAAATATCCACAAGTGCATTGCTCTTCTCATTTTTATCAATTTTGCCATCATAAACTTGGTTCTGTTCCTATTTATGTCCAGCTCTGTTTATGGTAACTTGTTTAATCACAATGCTGCTTTTCAGAGAAGTGAGATGGCTGGCTTGGAAGGTTTCGAGTTCTTCGAGATCGTAATTGAGAAATCTTGTAGTAGGCAGGTATATTTATCATCACTCATTTCTTTATCATCACTCTGCTATCTAGTGCTTGATTGCCACAATTCACCACTGCTTGACCCTCGCTGCAGAGGCTGCCTGACAAGTTTGCAAAGATGCTCGCCGGCCGTGAGCCCCACAAAGTGAAGCTGCGGGAGGCCGCCAGCGGGCTTCACAGGCTGTGGGAAGTGTGGGTGGTGTTTGATGGTGAAGGCCACATGTACCTAGGGCCCGGCTGGGAGCATTTCGCCCGCGCCCATGAGCTACAGCTCGGGTACTTCCTTGTCTTCTGCTACGACGGTGACGCCATGTTCACCGTGAAGATGTTCAACAACACCATGTGCCGCATGTACTACCAGCACGACGACGATGCCAGTAAGCTCTCTGCCTCTCTTATTCCTGTCCTTTTGGCTTCCTCTACCTGCACGACGACAACACCATGTTCACACTTTGTTGCATTTGGCCAGGCAATGGGAGCAGCAGCAGGGATGACGAGGAGCATACCGGGGATGACGACGAGGAGCAGAGCGGGGATGATGAGCAGAGCGGGGATGACGAGGAGCAGAGCAGGGATGACGAGGAGCATCCTATTCTGGCTGATGACGAACATGCTATGGTGGTGGCTGACGACGACCCTGCTATGGTGGTGGCGGATGACGACCTTGCTATGGTGGTGGCGGACGACGACCTTGCTATGGTGGTGGCGGACGACGACCTCGTGATGGTGGTGGCGGACGACGACCTTGCTATGGTGCTAGCGGACGACGACCTCGCGATGGTGGCGGCGCCTGCAATCCCACAGCTTGGCGACAGGACCATGCCAATTGTGGTAGAGGAGTACATCCGCATTGGGATTCGCCACTCTGAGCGCATCAGGTTGATGAAGGAGAAGAAGGATGAGTGAAGATGTTAAGAAGGTGTTCAGCATGTTAGGTTTAAGCTTGTTAGTGTAATATGAACATGTCAATGTTAAGTATGTCAGGTTTAATTTTGTGCATGCTCATGGATGCTGTATGACAGTGTCATCTAAACAAGTCATGTTTTTAACAATGAATATTCAGTTTGGTAATTGATGGGAATTGAAATTTTTTATGCATGCTCATGGATGAAAGATAAAATTATGGGTTTTTGTGCATGCTCATGTATGAAAC
Source organism: Triticum dicoccoides (assembly GCF_002162155.2). Lineage (NCBI taxonomy): Eukaryota > Viridiplantae > Streptophyta > Magnoliopsida > Poales > Poaceae > Triticum > Triticum dicoccoides. The sequence goes on from NC_041386.1 coordinate 488,990,542, forward strand.
AATATAAGTTTCATTTTTTGATGCTAAAAACATGACTCAAACCCTAGCCACGGACGACCGCCGTGACTAAATCCGCCAGTTTTTGAAAACACCGTAAAAATTCACAAACCGTTTTTCATTTTTTGAATGCAAAAGACATGCGTTTTTCGTGAAGCGGCTACAAGGAGGGGCACCCCAAACGGCGCCATTCCATGTCTATCTCAAAGTAGACCCTATTTTACGGATGGTCGCCAAAAAGCATGCATTTCCGACCCTCGTAGCTACTCCCGGTAATTCGGACCACCTTCGGCCGATTCAGCTGGAACCGGCTGGAATTTGAACTGCGGGTCCTCCATAGCTTGCCCGTTATTTTCACTAAAAATGCTTTTTAACTTCACAGGTAGGCATTTCATCACAGAATCGACAACAGATTTGCACGGCTCAAACCCTAGCCACGGACGGTCGCCGCGACGAAATCGGCCGGTTTTTGAAAACACCGTAAAAAATTCAAAAAAAATCAAAAAAATGGGAGACCTCCGCGTCACATCATCAAATGTGGCCTACCAACTAGCAAAAATACTAAACTTGCAATACCGGCATTTTCTTGAAAAAGTGTTCTAAAAAACGACCTACCATGAACGAAGATTCATGGCTTTCAAGCCAAACTAGCAATGATATGGCCGCATCCGTTGAATAGTTTCTGATAATATGCCCAAATTGGGGCCTCCGTCTTGTGATGGCAAACAATGTTGCCAAAGCGAGGTTCCAACTTGTTTAACAAAAAAACCGTTTTTTCATTTTTTTGAATGCAAAAGACATGCATTTTTCGTGAAGCGGCTACAAGGAGGGGCACCCCAAACGGCGCCATTCCATGTCTATCTCAAAGTAGACCCTATTTTACGGACGGTCGCCAAAAAGCATGCATTTCCGACCCTCGTAGCTACTCCCGGCAATTCGGACCACCTTCGGCCGATTCAGCTGGAACCGGCTGGAATTTGAACTGCGGGTCCTCCATAGCTTGCCTGTTATTTTCACTAAAAATGCTTTTTAGCTTCACAAGTAGGCATTTCATCACAGAATCGACAACAAATTTGCACGGCTCAAACCCTAGCCACGGACGGCCGCCGCGACGAAATCGGACGGTTTTTGAAAACACGGTAAAAAATTCAAAAAAACAACAAAATGGGAGACCTCCGCGTCACATCATCAAATGTGGCCTACCAACTAGCAAAAATACTAAACTTGCAATACCGGCGTTTTCTTGAAAAAGTGTTCTCAAAAACGACCTACCATGAACGAAGATTCATGGCTTTCAAGCCAAACTAGCAATGATATGGCCGCATCCGTTGAATAGTTTCTGATAATATGCCCAAATTGGGTGCATGCCTCCGTCTTGTGATGGCAAACAATGTTGCCAAAGCGAGGTTCCAACTTGTTTAACAAAAAAACCGTTTTTCATTTTTTGAATGCAAAAGACATGCGTTTTTCGTGAAGCGGCTACAAGGAGGGGCACCCCAAACGACGCCATTCCATGTCTATCTCAAAGTAGACCCTATTTTACGAACGGTCGCCAAAAAGCATGCATTTCCGACCCTCGTAGCTACTCCCGGCAATTCAGACCACCTTCGGCCGATTCAGCTGGAACCGGCTGGAATTTGAACTGCGGGTCCTCCATAGCTTGCCCGTTATTTTCACTAAAAATGATGTTTAGCTTCACAGGTAGGCATTTCATCACAGAATCGACAACAGATTTGCACGGCTCAAACACTAGCCACGGACGGTCGCCGCGACGAAATCGGCCGGTTTTTGAAAACACCGTAAAAAATTCAAAAAAAATCAAAAAATGGGAGACCTCCGCGTCACATCATCAAATGTGGCCTACCAACTAGCAAAAATACTAAACTTGCAATACTGGCGTTTTCTTCAGCTACTCGGTATGATTTTAACCTTGATTTCTACAAAATTTACAAAAAAAACCCTATTTTTTCTATCCCCAAACCCAAAAGGATTTCCCTCCCACACCAAAATTTTCCCTCCACCAAAATTTCCCTCTCCCAAAATTTCCCTCCACTCCCTCTCCCACTAACATGCTGGATCCCCTCCCCTCCCCTCCCAAAATCTCCCCTCCCGGCCCGCAACCCTATCCCACTCCCCATTCCCCATCCCGCAACCATCCCTCCTCTGCTCCGTCACCGAACGCCGACGAACCCAGCTCTGCGCCGCCCCGCCGCCCCTTCCCTGCTTCACACCGCCC
>NC_041386.1:488993272-489007022 GCF_002162155.2 Triticum dicoccoides
TCCCCTCTCCCCACCCCGCAACCCTAGCCCCTCCTCCTCTGCTCCGCCCCGCCCCGCTCTGCTCCCCGATGATGAATCGCCGCTCCGCTCCTCTACATCGACGATGGTGGTGACAAGAGGGTAGACGCGAGCGACGACTGCGACAGGAGCCACTGCTGCATCATCTACAACACGACGACAGGTACTCCCCTCATTAGGGTTAGGATTTTCTGGTGGTTCGGTGGGTCTCATGGTGCATCTTCTAGGGTTAGGATCTCATGGTGCATCTTCTAGGGTTAGGATCTCCTGATGGTTAGGGTTAGGATCTCTTGCTGGTTAGGGTTCTTCTTCATGGGGATGGGGATGGATTCATGGGGTTAGGATTCATGGGATGATATCCTTCTTGTTCATGGGGTTAGGGTTCATGTCGTTGGTAATGTGATTTTGAGATGGGGATGGATTCATGGGGTTAGGGTTTTGTGGGAAGGTGGTTCTTTAATCTAGATTTTGTATGCTCTATTTTGATTTTGCATCCCTGTCAATGTCGTTGCTTGATGTTTTGTGTTGTCATGTGGATGCCCTGTGGCAGCTCATCCATGGCCTTGTTTGTCATGCAGGTCATTGAGCAGCATCAGGAGGAGGAGCTCAAGCACGGCTACCACAAAAGCAGGTTTTTGTCCATCTCCATCTCCCCCTGCTGCCAATCATTGTTATGGTTTGTTAATCTTTACTTGTCATAGTGTATTACTTCAGAGCCATTTGCTTTGTTAATCCTTGTTATGCTTTGTTAATCTGTAGTCATAGCGATTTGCTTGCTTGATGACATTGAAGTTGATGTCTATAAAAGGTCGTTTGTAGCCATACTAATAGTTAACAGGATGTAGTAGTTTTCTCTTTGGAATCCCTAGCAGGTACTAAAGTTTTGGATTATATTGCATATTCCTTTTAAATTTACTTGGCTAGTTTAGTGCCACCTCTTGAGTTAAATAAGAACCTGGAGTAAGCTATTGTGCTGTAATTGTTGTGCCATTGTGTGAAGTATTGATATCCATTTGCATATTCACAGAAATGGCTACATGTTCTTTGAGAAACCTTCCTTTGAAGCCTTCTCCCTGTTTTGTATTTGCTAGAACAAGGATGTTATTCTTTTTGGGTGTTTGATTTGTTTTGCTTGCTGTGGCACTCTGTTATTTGTTCTTGATTATGGTCACCACTAAATCTAAAGCTCTGTAGTTGTTGTTCCCATGCTATCTACGGTATGTAGGTTCCCATTCATGTTTGGTTTCTATCCTGTGAGCTCCTGCCATGCTTTCGTTTACATATAGAAAGCTTTCTGCTCACTGTACTACTAGAGTAGTTCATGTAGGTGTGATATATGCTCTCTGGGTTGGTCTAGTTAATTCATGGTGTTCATTACTAAATGATTAAGTCCATCTGCCATTACTGTGAGCTATACTAATACTAGCACGAGACATTGCCATTCCTACGAGCTATACTAATACTAAATGATTAAGTTCATCTGCCATTCATGGTGTACCTGATAGTGTTGTCACAGTACCAATCATATACTGTAGACCATTGTGCTATACTAATACTAGCACGAGACGTTGTCAGATTTACCACATGATGTATATGTGATCATGTGGGGACTAGGGAAGGAAAGAGAGCGCGGGGTGGGCTCTATCAGCAGTACATGCTTAATTAGGGTTTCCATCAGCAGTACTTGCTAGTATTAGTATAACTTAGAGAAGAAGCTACTTGCTTGCTTATTAATTAGGGTTTGTATCAATAGTACTTGCTTGCTTCTCTTCAATTTCCTTCATTGCTTGCTTGTTTCTATCAGTAGCACTTTGCTTGCTTGCTTGCTTGTATTAGTAGCACTTATGCACTTTGCCTACTTGCTACTAGTGTACATGCATGCTTGTTTAGTGCACTTACATGTTTGCTTAATTAATAACACGAGATCACTGTATTGTTGATCCATCAAGTTTGTTTCACATGTATTACATGTATGTGCATGATGGTCCAAATGCTTTCCTTTATTGATACAAGTGCATCATTTTACTTTATCCCTGTTGTATCTGATTGTTGTTTATTCTATTTTGCAAGCACCACCTCAAGATCATCCATGGCAAGGATGACAAGGTCAAGCATGAGGCCAACCGTTGGTATGCAACTTGCTCCTTGTGGTTATACTGTCAGTTTCATAAAATCTGTGTCTTAATATGCTAAGTGAAATGTATTGCTGCAATCTGAATAAGCTGGCTTAATTGTGCCTGTGTGCTGTTAGTCTTCCTTACCTGAATAACTAGGATTAAATGATAATAAAATTTCATAAGATATGTTTGGCTGCCTGTCCATGCATTCCAAACATTCACCTAATAGTTACGTTTCCTTTATCATGCAAAGAAGAGCCTCTCACCGAGTACGAGAAGGTTAGGGCTAGAAATATCATGAGGAATAATCGGATGTTCCAGTCCCTTGGCATCGGTGCAATAGCGTCGATGATTAGGAAAACAAATGGTGTACAAGAAGGTAGAAGTGATGAGGTTCAAGAGGGTAGTGGAGTTATCAATGATGACCCAGAGTACAATCCTAAGGAGGATGAAGTTATTGATGGAGAGGAAGTGGATGATGTTGTAGTCAACAAGATTGTTAAGGTGCAAACTCTGTCTTGCTTGGAGGGTTGTGGTTCTGTTATTCTATGTTATTCCTTATGCTCACATATTTCTCTTGTGATCTAATGCTTATTTCTGTGCTGTTTATACGAGGCACTGAAGGAATCTAGGACGAAGAGGCCTAGTGTTAAGAAGACAGTCAGCAAGAAGAACAAGAGCTTAGAAACATCTGCTGCAATGCCTCCAGGAAGGGTGATGGCCCCAGCTCTAGGACAAAAAAAGAGGATCCTGGAACCTGATGAACCTGCCCTTGATAGAGTCACAAGGCAGAAAGCAAGGATGGCGACTGCGACGGACCATCAGGAAAGTATGCTGCGCATGGACTCTCAGACCTCGGTGCAAATGGGTGATGAGTTGCCGCCCATGGATGAAGGAACCACTCTCAGCATGGATGGAAGTGGCACTGTTTGCCTAGATGAAGCAGGAACCATCTGCATTGATGAAGCAGGCATTGTCCACACAGACCTCAGCCCTGTTGCACCTTCTATTGACAGGAACGCTGTCATCAATGAAGAAGAACAGCAGCTTGTGCTTCAATCAGGCAAGTTGACCTTTGCAATGCTATCTTTTACTAGTGCATTTTCCAAATGGAATGATCATGTATGCTTTTGTTGATTCCTGCATTTGTCGATTTCTATTCTAATTTATGAGTTCAGTTTCATTTTCAGATGCAATGACTCCCAAGACTAGACTTAGAAAGGGCAAAGGGCTAGAGAGGATCACCAAGTCTCTTGGTAGCAAGGTGCCTATCCAAATTGCTGAAGGGATGATTCGTCTAGAGAAGCCTCTGCAGGCAGCAAAGCTTGCTTCTGAGTGTGGACTCGTTGCAAAAAGCCATCTTCTGGTTCTTCCTCACTTCAAGCTATACAAAAAAATGCTAGTCTATTGGAGAACTACATTGGGAAAGTTGCTGTAAGCTACTTGTTTCATAGTTAATGTTCTATCTATTTTCTGTTACACCTATGCATGATCATTGTTCCTACCTTGTTTGCTATCTTGGTAGGCAAATTTTGAGATGAACACGGACTCGGAGACCATCAAGACCTCGTGCAAAGATATTCTGCAGAAATATTCAAAGAACAGACGCCATCAGATCAAGAAGAAGTATTTTGATACCGTAGCCGCAAATAAAGTCAGCATTAAGTCTCAGGTGCCTGATCTAACGGATGGTGAATGGCAAGCTCTGGTGGAGATGTGGTCTACCCCAAGACACAAGGTTTGTCTCTACTTTGTTTGATGCTTTATGTTTTGCACATGATATGCTAGTGCTAGATCATGCTGACAGTATGCTTTGTTGTAGGAAACTTGTGTGTCGAACAAGATGAATCGAGAAAAAGTCGTGTACAATCACAGAACTGGTTCCAGGCACTACACAGCACACATTTTTGCCACTGTGAGAACTCTTCTCTAGAGACCTTACCGTTTGATCCTCATTGAATAACATTTCTGATTCTTGCTGAATAACATTTTGATTTTTGTTGAAAAACATTTCAGAAAGAAGAGCGTAAGGGTGAGGAGCTGTCTTTGATTGACTTGTTTAAGGCCACCCACAATAGCAAGAAGCACGGGTTTTCGGAGCCAGTCAAGACTGCTATAGTAAGTCACTCCATGCTTTGCCCTGTTTGATTCACAGCCAACTTTGATGCTTTGATGATTTGATCTTGTTTGATTCGGAGCCAGTCAAGAACACACGCTATGTTCCATGCTTTGATGTTGTTTGATGGTTCAACAAAGATATCAGAACTTGTTGTAGCTATTTGATGCATTTTTTATGATATGATGAAATTTGATCTGAATGTTAGTTTGATGATTGGCTCACTCGGGAAGCCGTCTTATATAGAACCACCATTCTAGGCTTAATGAAGTGATCATATTGTTCCAATTGCATGTCTCCAAGTCACTAGTCATCATCTTCTTGTATAGATTTTGTGTGCTGGTTTGGTTACTTTAAATAATCCATTTGTGTGCTGGTTTGGTTTCTCTTGCTTGGTTTGGTTTGCAAAATGTGAAATAGATCTCCCACTAATGCCTATCATTTTCCTCCATATGCTAGCTTGAGATGGAAAAAATGAAGGACGCGCCGGTACCAGAAGGTGAAGAGCCAAAGTCTGCTGTTGAAATTGTCGAACAAGTCCTCAAGACCGAAGTCAAGCAAAGCACATTCCTCAGGAATGTTGGGCTCCAGTCATCTAGGAACAACTCCGGCAAAGCAACAACTGAAGTTGCTTCTCATGTTCGTGACCTTGAGCAGAAGCTGGAGAGGTCTGAGCTTCAAGCTGAAGTGATGCAAGAAGAATTGGCGGCAATCTAGATGAAGGCGGAAGAATCTGAAGCTGCACGCGACAAGGAACTTGAGCTGCTGCGCAAGAAGTCTCAAGAGCAGGAAGAGAAGTTAGCTCACTTGATGGCTCTCTTTGGAGCTAAGGCAGTTTGATGGTCTTTGAACTTGCTGTGCAGTTTGTCTTTGAACTTGATGTGAAGTTATGTCGTAGTAGGTCGTGAACTTATGTGGATCTGGTAGTGTTTTTCATCTGGTAGTGTTTGTTGCATTTTGCACTTGGTAGTGTTTTGCATCTGGTAGTGTTTTGCACCTGGCTGTTTTATGCCTTGTGGATCTTGTGAACCTGGGCATGTTTATAGTTATGTGGATCTTGTGAACCTGGGCTTGTTGATCATTTTCTGAAGTCATGCAAAATATGAACCTGGGCTCTAAAAAGGTCGAGGCCCAAACAAGAATTAGACTAAAAAGGCTTGGGCCTAAAAAAAGAAATGACTGTAAGAAAAAAAATTACAAAAGGCTGGATAACACAAAATAAAAAGGCCAAGGCCCAAATTCGAACTAGACTAAAAAGGCTGTGGCCCAAAACAATAGTGGAATATAAAAAAATCATCAGAAAAAGGCTCCATTCCCAGAAAATAAAAGGCCAAATTATTGGGCCAGGCCCATGCAGATAAGCAAAATAAAGAGAAAAAATAAATTAAATGGGCTGAATTATTGGGCTTAGCCCATCAAGACGACTGAAATGGACCGGACTGATTCTATTTTACGACCTTTTCATTTGGTCGTAAGTCTGCCACGTCAGCTTGCCACGGTGGATCTGACATGGTGTGGTCGGATTGTTAGTGACCAAAACAGTTGGTCGTTAAATCTATGACCTTTTTGGTCATAAACGTTTGCGACCATTCCAGAAGAAAGGTCGCTAATGTCAGTTTATGACGGCCAGCTTTTGACCTTATGTTTTTAGTCACAAAAAGGTCACAAATAGAAATTTGTGACCATTCAGTGACCAATAGTGGTGGTCACAAGTTGACATATTTCTTGTAGTGGGAATCCTACTCCCGGTGGGAGTAGGACTCCCCTTGGGCGCGCCATAAAGGGGTCGGCCCTCCCCCTCCTCCACTCCTTTATATACGGGGGAGGGGGGCACCCCATAGACACACAAGTTGATCTCTTAGCCGTGTGCGATGCCCCCTCCACAGATTTCCACCTCGGTCATATCCTTGCAGTGCTTAGGTGAAGCCCTGCGTTGGTAACTTCATCATCACCGTCATCACGCTGTCGTGTTGACGAAACTCTCCCTCGAAACTCAGCTGGGTCTAGAGTTCGTGGAACGTCACCGAGCTGAACGTGTGCAGATCGCGGAGGTGCCGTACCTTCGGTGGTAGGATCGGTCCGATCATGAAGACGTACGACTACATCAACCGCGTTGTGATGACGCTTCGGCTTACGGTCTACGACGGTACGTGGACAACACTCTTCCCTCTCTTTGCTATGCATCACCTAGATAGATCTTGCGTGTGCGTAGGAATTTTTTTGAAATTACTGCATTCCCCAACAATAAAAGGTACAAAACATGATTACTACAGTAGCATTAATCATGTAGACACACAAAAATAGTAAAGAGAAATATTGGGTTGCCCCCCAACAAGTAATTTTCTTCAATGCCTTTTAGCTAGGCATGATAATTTTAATGATGCTCACATAAAAGTATGAATTGAAACATAAGAGAGCATCATGAATCATATAGACAACACATTTAAGCCTAACCCACTTTCTATGCATACGAATTTTATAAGCAAACAATTTATTGAAGCAAGAATCAACTAGCATAGGAAGGCAAAACAAGTGTAGCTTTAAAACTTTCAACATAAAAAGAGAAAACTTAATGTTGTTGAAGTTTATATAAGCATATTTTTCTCTCTCATAATAATTTTCAGTAGCATCATGAACAAATTCAACAATATAACTATCACATAAAAAAACAATCTTTTCATGATCCGCATGCATAGAAATTTTATTACTCTCCAGATAAGCAAATTTATTTCCATCAATAGGAGGAGGAGAAAATTTAACCAAATAACTATCATATGAAAATTGATTGACATAATCAATTTGAGCATTAAAATCATGATGAGAAGTTTCATGGTTATAATTATTCTTTATACATAAGTGTCATCACAATAATCTTCATACATAGCAACTTTGTTCTCATAATAATAAATTGACACATCTTCCAAAGTAGTGGATTCAACACTAAATAAAGTCATGACCTCTCCAAATCCACTTTTATCATTGTAATAAGATTCAACACCCTCAAAAGTAGTGGGATAATTATTATCTAAAGTTGACACTCTTCCAAACCCACTTTCATCGTCATTGTAATCATCATAAATAGGATGCATGTTATCATCATAGTAATTTTTCCATCAAAAGTAAGGGCACTAAAAAGATCATCTTCATCAAACATAGCATCCCCAAGTTTATGGCTTTGCATATCATCAGCACAATTGATATTCATAGAGTACATACTAATAACATTGCAATCATGCTTATCATTCAAGAAACTCACACTAAACATTTTGTTAAATTCTTATTTTAACACTTCATGAAGATTATCCGATTCATAGTTTTCACGAGAGACTTCATAAAGAGAAAGAATCTCACATAACTTCATTTCCATTTATTTTTTGTATTTTTCTTTTATAAACCAAACTAGTGATAAACAAAATACTAAAAGATTCAATTGGAAGATCTAAAGAAGATATCTTCAAGCACTCACCTCCCCGCCAAGGCCGGCAAAAATAGCTTGGTGTCTACTACTCAACTTTATTCTTGTAGACAATGTTGGGTCTTCAAGCAGAGTTTTGTAGGACGGTAGAAAAATTCTCTCAAGTGGATGAAGTTTATCAAATCATGGGAGGTGTAGGATGAATATGGTTCTCTCTCAAACAATCATGCAATCAAATACGAGAAATCTCTTGTGTCCCAACGCACCCAATACAGTTGTCAATTGTATATGTGCACTAGTTCGGCGAAGAGAGGGTGATATATGTGTAATATGGATGGTAGAAATATATTTATATAATCTGAATAAATAAAAACAGCAAGGTAGCAAGTAACGAAAGTGAGCAAAAATGGTGTTGCAATGCTCGGAAACAAGGGTTAGGGTTCATACTTTCACTAGTGCAATCTCTCAACATCATTAACATAATTGAACCACGTGATAATCCCTCAAAGTGCAGCAAAGAATCACTCCAAAGTTTATGTTCTATCGGAGAAAGTAGGATAAAATTGTGTAGGTAGGAAAACCACCTCAAAGTTATCTTTCCAATCCATCTTTCAAACCACCCCAAAGTGTCACAGATAGCTCTAGAGAATATACTACGGCAACACCATATGATATCGTATCGTTCAACCTTTATGTCACCTAGAATACCCCAATATCACCATGTGTATGGCAAATTAATACTACACACACATCATGCAATCTCAACTCCAAAGTATTCAATCCAACATAAAGAAACTTCAAAGAGGAAGAATCAATTCGCCACAAAAATGGTAGAGGGGGACAAACATCATATGATCCAACTTTATTAATAAAGCTCATGATACAATGAAGATCGAATTCATCAAGAACATCAGAGAGTGAGAGATCAAACACATAACTACTAGTACATACCCTCAGCCTTGAGGATAAACTACTCACACATCATCATGGAGGCAGTAAGGTTGATGAAGAAGCCTCCGTGGGTGGGTCCGACAAAGTGCCGAAAAAGGGCTCCAGATGAGAACGCTTCGAAACAGAGGCTTATGGCGGCGATAAAATTATTTTGGGCCTCGCTTCGTGGGCTTTAGAATATTACGTAATTTATTATTGAAATTATGTCAAACGGAGCCTCGAGGGCCCCACAAGCCTGGGTGGCGTGGCCTAGGGGGAGCCCCTGGCCTTGTGGAGCCCTCGGACTTCTTGTGGCTGCCTCTCAAAGCTTCTGATGTTTCTTATTTTCCACAAAAAATTCTTGTGAATTTTCATCGTGTTTGGACTTTCTTAGATATGGATTTTCCGCGAAGCTAAAGACATGCAAAAAAACAGATACTAACACTGGGCACTAGATTAATATGTTAGTCTATAAAAATAATATAAAGTGCACCAAAACCATATATAATTGATGTAAATATAGAATGAATACTTGATAAATTATAGCTATGTTGGAGATGTATCACCGGACAGGGTACCATCGGACTGGGCCGAAGCGATGGAAGAAACCCTCGCAGGGGGTGGGGATCTCCCAACTGTCACCCACATCAGCCATAGGGTGGCGAAGGGGAGATGAAGCGGTGATGCAGTCAATGGTCATCCTTGGTGCTCGCCGTCCAAATCTTGCCTCTAATGACGCTCGCCACAGCCGGTGAGAGAATGGGGAGAGGGAAGAGTGAGAGGTGAGAAAGGGGTGAGAGGGTTTATGGTGTCACTTTGAGAAACAACGTGACGGCTCCTGCGTATACCCACACGTGCAACGGTCTGCAGCAACATATGGTACCTTGCATCACTCAGGCTTGGCTCGCTGAAAACAGAAGATTCAAGCGTTTCTATAGTCAGACCCAACGGTACTTAAGTTCCATGCGGGCCAGGATTTGGATGCAGGTCCAACATCCAAACTGCAACCAGCAGGCCATTTGTGCATCTCTGCGACTGTGCCTGGGATTGAGACTTTGTGCATCGACTTCGCCTGTGCCTAGGACCGCGACATGTCCGCGCTCTTCCACAAATGCTCTGGTATAAGTTTTCATTTGTGAAATTCAGTTAGTGATAACATGAATCACTCTGTTTATGTAGCCAGTATTAATAAATGAAAAACAATCTGTGAGTTAGATTTGGTGAAATTTGCATTTGCCAATCGGTGAAAGAAAAGAATGATTTGGAGCTTAGGTGATGCTGAAGCTTCTGCCAGAAATCTGACCAATAGCATGGTGTTTGGCGTTTCACGATGTGATAACTTCAAAATAAGCTGAAATTTTTGCACCTCCTCCTGTCTGAACAATGTGTTCTTACAGCTAGTATCATTTATCTGTCTGTAGTTGCATCACGGGTCTTTCAGTCTTTCATGGCTGCTTCAATCCCCTATCAGTTATGTCTGCATCTCATCATAGATCCATTTGCGGTGGCCATGTGCAAATGATAAGCTTGACAAAAGAAAAATACAAATGAAAAGGCAAAGGTAGCAGTTTAGAATGAGAAACGCGGTCGGGCGATGAACACACCAATGCATTTCAGTTATAAACAAGCCAACACGCATGCCTGTGCTTAATAATAAACTGCACAGTATGAACACCAGCAACTAGTAGCCAACAACGGTAGCTAAAGATCAGAGGCAGAAGTAGCAAGCAAGAGCGGACACGGTACAATTACTGGGATCCCTGCTAACACCAAGCAGCCACAGATAATGCGAACCTAGCGATCTGAAAGATTTCCTTTACTCTCTCACTGAAGGACAAGGCAACCTTCCGACATGTGTGAAGAGGCTCGTGGGACGGAGGATGACGATGCATAAGGAGACTCACTGGATTCCTCTTCCTCGTCAGATTCAGTGAGGCCGGTGGCCTCAAAGATACATGCCTTCACCTCCTCAAATCGCTCCTCCGACAGAGACACCTCAGCGAGAAGCCTCCAGGCTGATGCTTCTGAAGCCTCCTCGAAGTCCGTCCTCCGTTTCAGAACAATGTGGCCACTGATCTCCCATACTGCAGGGTTCACCTGCGTGTCTAGCAGATCCTGGCTCACTTCACCGAGAGCCTGCTTCTCGGCATAGCACTGCGCATTTGCAACAGGAAAGATTAGAAAACATCAGGGAGGTACAAATGGGGACAGCAGCCAACATCATTATGCAATTAATGTGGCAGTGATCTAATTTAACAATGAAGACTAAATAAATGGTGTTTCACAAAACTTTAAGCTACAGAAATTATTTCATGTTTGCAGAAAATCTACCTTGAGAATACTAGTATGTATACACGTGCAATGCACGTCTTAACAGTATTGTTCCTATGATTCTTGTAAAAGAAAAGAAAAGTATATAGTACTTTGCAATGAATTCAAAGCAAAAAATAATATTACTGGTGTATGCATGCAGAAATGTAATAGAAAAATTGGTAATTGGCATGATACAATGCCTGTGGAATTTCCTTAGGGAAAAAGATGTATGTGGTGGAACCCACAAATTGTTTGCTTTTGTTTCTCCTCCCAGATCATACATCTCTCGTACTCGGCCGAGGGCGGAGCCAGAATTTAGATATGAGGGCTGGAAAGGAGCGGGGAGCCAATGTTCACAAATGTTACGGAACATCGCGATATGTTAAATCTCGCGATAGATTTGATGAAAAATCGTCAAAATATATTCTGAAACTACAAAAGAGTGTTACATACGTGTTAACTTAAATTGAGTTCTACAACCTCGAGTGTTGAACAAGTTGATACTTTGAACTTTATAGCTATTTTTCTTTAAAATCATGTTATATCAAAGAAAATTGTGTTCATTCTATTTCAAAAACATGTCGAAGACAATTAGAAGAAAATAAAAGCAATTAGCATTTAACATAAGTGTTTTTACTACTGTCAATTTTTCCATGGATAATTTTTGCCATGGATTATAAAGTGATGGTTTTCTGCTAATGAAATGTCTATTGTGATGGTCTTTTGCATTTCACTCGGCTGCAGCGGAAAACTACCTAGATTTATGAGACGCAATGGCACATGTAACATGGCGAGAAGAGAGGAGGTGTGACATGATTGTTCTAGAAACCAGCAGATGCAGGTGCGGGCTACTGTTCACTGCGAATCCTTTCATTCTCAACCGTTAGATTTATGAGACGAACGGCTAGGATTGATATTGTTGCTACAATTCAAAACTCATACACTATATAGAAGTATAGATATATTTCTTGATGGATTAGTAATGATATCATATTTGCAGAAAGAAGCTTTTGACTCTACTGCGGAAATTACCTGAGGAAAAACGAAGATCCTTCTACCGGAATCAGAGATGAGGACATTGAAAGGAACATTGTTCTCCTGGAGCCAAATGCAAGCGTTGGTAACCACATCAGCCAAATCCTTCAGTGTGTTCCCTCTCTCAAACACCAGACCTCTCACGGGGAAATTTGTCAGTTTTGACACCTTCACTCCACTATTCAGCGCACACTTGGCAAGGGGGATCTTCTTGGTAGGCGCCTTCTCAACAGGAAAAGGTACTGACAGGTAGTATGCCTGTACAAAAAACAAAGTTTTAGTGTGATCACCACAATTATCAACTATGTTTACAGCACAGAAGTTAGGCCTTTGTGTAATGACTTAAAGTACCTGGAAGTGGAGATGATTGATGGTGGCAAAGGCACCCAAGCTGTTGTAACCAAGCCTAAAGTATGGGCTTGCAGCCTCAGCTGCCATGTGTAGTGCAAGCAGGAAGCTTTCAGGATCAATTTGCTGAGGCAGGCGGTCAAGGACACGTGGAATGAGAAGCACATGACCGTACTCAATAGGGCTCACCTGCAATCCGTTGGAAGTACCAGTGTTAACATCAAGATTTATATTCTGGAATAAAGGTAAATTTTGGCTGAAAGATGTGTACATTGATTGCAACAACGCTGGGAGCATGGTCACCCTCAGTGCTTGGGGCCTTTTCAAGGAAATAGCTGCTGTCGCCACCACCTTTCTCAAAGCGAAAGAGAACCTCCTCCTGGCCAACCTTGGTGAAGTTGAACTTGGCAGAATCGAATGGCTGGAGCACACGGTCAACACGGAACTCGGTCGGGCGCTTCTTGAGGTGGCGGCCTTCGTTAAGCTGTGCAACAAACCCAAGCTCGCCAGGAATCACCTTGGTCTCGCAGGCTGTTACGTCATATCTGAATAGGCCTCGGGCCACCCTGTCCTCCCACTAATAAGAGAGAGCAAAGTCAAAATATAAGAGTACAATAAAATAAAATAAAGAAGTAACGGCCAACCTAAAATAACAAGATAATCGTTATGAGATGTTTTGATGGTCCAATTTAAGACAAATTTTCTAGAACTGTGTCCATGTCAATGTTATCTTTCAGTAAACAAAAGTATTATATTCCAAACTCAGCCCTACAAAGCTTATTTTTGCAATAATCAACTCCTATTGGGAAGAAGAAACAATTAGAAACATCCATACTGGATTACAGCTCTATCAAAGGTAAAGCCAAGCATGTGCCACTAAATTATGATTTTTCTCATCTATTTTCCCGCAACCTCAAGTTGACATACAGATTGAGTTTGAGGAATCACCTCACCCTAGGATTGGTATCATTGTCGGATCTCAAGTTTTTTTGTGGCTGATACCTTATGCTTAAGAGTTACGAGGGATGAGGTCTCATTCTTATTCCTCAAAGGAAACATCTGATAAAGTTCTGAAATCTAGATCCATTTGTAGTAAAAAGCAAACATTACATGCTTTTATTCTGTCTGTATATCACATTGAAATGCACCAAATTGAGCTATTTAACCTCCTCTGCCATATTAAGCATTTTAACTACCCAAGGATATCTTAGCATGTTTACAAAATCTTGTAGAAGAATACAGAACAGTGTATTTATCGTATTTTGGTCCAAGCGTAACAGCTGTAAGCCAGTAAGCGATAACAAACTCCTGTGATCTTCTCAGGAAACAAAATGCACCAAAACACTATCGAGTACTGGTTTTACCAGCAGAACTGCTAAGTGTACGAATTCTTACAACAGCATGACCTTCCTTTCTAAAGAATTAAGTATGCAAACTTTTCTACTATTTTCATTGTTT
>NC_041386.1:489007419-489050132 GCF_002162155.2 Triticum dicoccoides
ATAGACAGGAACCTAAGTGGTGTGTTGTGCATCCACTCTCCTAACAAAATGAGGTAGGAGCCAGGTTCACTTGATTGCTAGTATTTTCTTACCTGTGCAAGGAGGAGCGAATTTAGGAAGAACTCGGTAGGGAGCTCATCATCCTGCGCAGGCTTCTTTGGGTCGGCCTTGAAAGCATAGAGGGGGAGCTTGGAAGCTACAAGTGTTTATAGAAAAAGAATGTTTAATTAGTAAAGGATGTTTAAATCTGCAACTTTTTGGCAACAGAATGAAAGTTTCAGAACTTTGTTTCAGTTGTCTAATTAAAAACAAACTTTGATTAGATTAATGGGACATCGAGAAATTCATACTACTAAAACTAATGCATCGTTCTGATGCAGAGGCTGGGGCGAACCCCCCTTTTCGAAAAAAAAACTAAACTAAACATAGCTAGATATAGCAGAAGAAGCCCATATTCTAATTCAGTGTAATCAGTACTCCCTCTGTAAGCTAATATAAGAGAGTTTAGATACTAAAATAGTAATCTAAACACTTATCCTATATTAGTTTACGGAGGGAGTAGTATTCTAGGGTATAATCGAAGGAAATAGAAAACTTTTGCCCCAGAGGAAACAAAATAAACCTAAAAAATAGACGAATTCGAGGATAAAATGAGCTGAGCTGCACCTCCCAATATGAAAACAAGATGAAAATTGGGCAGGGCATAATACGCACCAGGCAAGCAGCAATCCCCGAGGCAGTTCCTGCCGCAGCCCCCGCCTCCTTCTTCCTGGTAGTTGGACAGCACCGTCGGAACCCTCTTAATCGTCAGCTTCATCTCCATCTCCTCCGGACTGCTCTTACAATCTCCTCTGCTGTATCTACCGCGTACCGGATGTTGTTAACGACGACTTAGCGTGGGTTAGCACTTAGCAGTCAGCGCCGCCGCGCAATCAGAGAAGGAGGCGACCGCCGCCGGCGAGGAAGAGGAGGTCGGAGGGGCTGCCCCCGGCCGAGGGGAGTGCTCCGCGTCCTCCGTGCGGCTCCACCTGCGCAGCGGGGGCGCCGCGCGCGGGGTCCGCGGAAGCAGCCGTGATGCCCAGAGAGACAAACCGGAGGGCGGGAGGGGGGAGGAGCCGAGCGTCCCGGAAGGCTACGGAGGGCTGCAAGGGAAGGAAGTAAGACCTCCCGGCCGGGCTGCCCGCGTCCCTTCGGGGACGACGGCGGACGGCGTGGACGGCGAGGTGGCTGGTTTGTGGCTGGGCTGCGTCGGCGTGGCAGCGGAGGCGACGGAGGGGGCGGCCTTAAAATAGAGGGGGCGGGATTGGGGCAGAGCAGCGGGGGGGAGGAAGAGGAAGGTTTGTGCGGTGGACGCCGCGGCTGTGTGGCGCTGCTTTCGCCGCCCGCGATCGCGCGGCTGTTTTGCTGCCTGGATCGTCCACCGCTCGCCCTCCCACGGAACACAAGCTCCGCTGCTTGCTGACTAGGATATGTCATGTATCTATGGGGTCCGTCCCGGATGCATGCGTTGGAAACCGACGCGTAGTAGTACTCACAAAAAAAAATTGAAGGCAAAGCAATGCTTTATAAATCAACGGTTGCTGGGTATGTCACTCAACACACGTTCAGCCACAAAGGGCGGTACAGTTGTATCTCACTCCATACAAGTATTGGCCAAACACATGCGACCTATTTGAGCTAGTTCATGTGCAACAGAATTCGCCTCCCGACGGCAGAATCGTATAGTGAACTTCGAAAACCACATCTTGAGCTGTAGTTTTATGTCTTCTACAACTGCAGCATAGGGTGAAGAGTCCGTCTTCCCGATGTCCAGAGCATCAGCGAGCAGCTGCGAGTCTGTTTCGAAGGTGACTCTAATGACGCCGAGATCTGCCGTTGTCGTGACCGTTGCGGTCATTGCTCCGACCTCGGCAACAAAGGCATCTGCTGTATGATCGAGCCGACCCGCTCGAGCTATGATCACATGTCCTCCCTCATCCCTGGCCACTACGCCCCACCCTCCTATGCTTCCTCCCGGCATAAAGGCCCCATTGAGGTTGATTTTGATCTCATCACTAGCTGGTGGTGTCCATGCGATTGGGGCCACTTTGTGTGGTTTGTTGTACACCTCCTCATACTCCAGTGCATCGCATCTCGTTCGCCGAACTATCTCCGAAATCTGGATAGGCAATTCTCCTTCTTGTATCTTGTTTCTATTATTCCACCAATGCCACCAGAATATTACTATGAGCATCCTCTTCTTTTCATCTAGCTCCCATAGCTTGTCAAGCATTACATGCACCCCCTGAGTCCCTCGATCTGCATGCGTTCCTTCTCAAGGCCCAAAGCTCGCCATCCTTCTTTAACCGATTTACACTTGATGAACAAATGCGCCCCATCCTCCTCTGCCCGCCCGCAAAGAAAGCAGCGCGAGCTCTCCAGCTTCATACCCCTCCTTGTCAGGTTAGTGCATAGTGCCAAGGATTGGTGCTTCATCCGCCAGACAAATATCTGCAATTTGACAGGGCAGCGCATCTTCCATATACGCTTCCAGGTCGGATCATCAGATCTCTCTAGTTGTCCCGCGCCGGCAGTGCTCGACCCGGGCGCTCCCGTTATTGCTTGTTTACCTAGCTCAACATGAAGCTTATAGGCGCTCTTAATTGAGAATTCTCCCTTCGTATCAAAGTGCCAGGCATAGAAATCATCCACCCCCTCCCTGAGGGGAATGTTCAGAATATGTTTCGTGTCCTCCTCGCAAAAGGTGTCCCGGACAAGCGTCTCATCCCAGTTTCCCGACGCTGGATCAATGAGTTCATTAACTGTGGTGAGGAGATTTGCACTGCGTGGTGTGATGACACGCCTTGACCATGATCTGGGAATCCAAGGGTCCGACCAGATGTTCACTGTGGATCCGTCCCTGATCCTCTTAATGTATCCCTATTTCACAAGGTCCAAACCATGCAGAATGCTTCGCCACGAATAAGAGATACCATCTTGGACTTGGGCCTCAAGTACTGACCGTCCGGGGAAATATTTCACCTGTAAAATCCTTGCGCATAGACTGGTGGGGTTTTGGAGGAGTCGCCACCCCTGCCTAGACAGCATCGCCATGTTAAAGCTGTGCATATCTCGAAATCCCAAGCCTCCCATTGCTTTCGGCCTAGCTAGTTTCTCCCAGCTTATCCAATGCATCGGGTTTTGTTTATCCTGTTGGCTCCACCAAAACTTACCCATTAGTGCGTCCAATTCTGCGCAAAAGGTTTTGGTGAGGTCGAAGCATGACATGGCGAACGCGGGTATAGCCTGAGCCACCCCCTTCACAAGCACTTCTTTGCTTTCTTTCGCAAGGAGCCTCTCCTGCCATCCATTGACTCTCCCACACATATTGCGTTTGATGTAACCGAATGCCCGCCTCCTCGACGGCCTACATGAACTGGGAGGCCGAGGTATTTGTCGTTCCAATCCTCACTCTGTATTCCAAGGGTGCCCTTAACCGCTACCCTGTCAGCTTCATTCGTGTTCGGACTAAACATGATGGCGGAGTTCTCCGTGTTGATGCATTGCCCGGAGCAGTCCTCATACAATTGTAGAACATCATGGAGAGCCGTAGCTTCCCGCTGCTCCGCTTTGATTAACAGCATGGGGTCGTCCGCAAAAAAGAGATGTGAGACGCACGGCGCCCTTGGGCAAATTTTGACTCCATGCAATGCCTCCCTCCTTTCTGCATCCCTGAGCGTTGTTGATAGCCCTTCCGCACAAATCATAAACAGATAGGGGGACGCCGGGTCTCCTTGCCGAAGGCCCCGCGATGGACTGAACTGTTGAGTCAGTGCACCATTTACTTTAATATGATATCGCACGGTCCTCACACATTTCATTACCAGGTCCACCCATCTTCTGCTGAAGCCTAGCTTGCTCATCATGGCCTCTAGGAAGCACCATTCTACTCTGTCATAGGCTTTGATCATGTCTGCTTTGCCGCCGAATATCCAGTTTTTCCGGTTCTCTTATTCATCAGGTAGTGTGATAGCTCATAGGCTATAAGAACATTATCCGTGATGAGTCTTCCCGGCACAAACGCGCTTTGGTTGTCTGAAATGATGTCCAGGAGGATAATCTTTAGTCTATTCGCAATGACTTTTGACACCAACTTATATACCACATTGCAGAGGCTGATAGGCCGTAGATCCTTGATTCTTCTCGAATTTTTGACTTTTGGTATGAGCACAACCATTGTATCATTCCATCCTTCCGGGATTTCTCCTCCATTCAGCACAGCGAGCACTTCTTCCACTACCTTGTCCCCCATAAAATGCCAATGCCGTTTGAAAACAACTGTCGGCATCCCATCAGGCCCCGGTGCCTTGAGATCACCGATATGGTCCAGCGCTGCCTTGACTTCCTCCCAAGTAAAGGTTGCATCAAGGATTGCATGCATGTCAGTATTTACCCGCGGCTGGACCTTATCAATCAGTTCGGGCAATCGGTGAGGATTAGAGGATGTAAACAGTTCCTGAAAAAATGAGCACACGTAATTAGTTAAGCCCTCTCCCTCCAAAACTACATCACCATCCTCCCTTCTGATCTCCTTGAGTCTATTTGTTCTCTTCATTGCACACGCGACAGATTGCAAATATTTGATATTGCGGTTGCCCCCCTTCAACCTCCACATATGAGCTCTCTGCTTCAACTTCGTATGTTTCTTCTCCTTTAGATTGTGAACTAGTGCACGGAGTCTAGCTTGTTCCTTGACTTTCCCTTCCGACACCGGCTTCTTCATACACCTCTCCAGCTCCCCTCGTGCCTTTTTTATCCTCCCCTCCAGCTCTCCCACCACCTCTCTACTCCACGTGCCCATCTGCGTCGCCACCGTTTTTAAGGCTCGGGTAACACTCCCTCCTCCTCCCATCCAGCTCTTCTCTCATGCTTCCATGATCACCTCCTCACACCCTCCTCCTGCAACCACCGAGCCTCAAACCGAAACGTATTATCTCCACACCTTCATTTCTTGTCCACCCCGTCCAGCTGCACAATTATCGGGCGATGATCCGAGTGTCTCGGTTCTCCATTGATGACTGCAAATTGTGGGAACATATCACACCACTCCTTATTTGCTACTGCCCTATCAAGCCGCTCACAAATATATGTCTGCATCTCCTTGCTATGATTCCTCCAAGTGAAAGTATCTCCCTCATACCCCATATCACTCAATTTGCAATGGTCTAACGCCTCCCTGAACGCATCAAGATACTGCTGCGGCCGGTCTGCACCCCCACCTTCTCATCGCTTGCTAGTATTTCGTTGAAGTCACCGAAACACAACCACGGCCTTTGTCCGGTGTTGCTGATTCAGGATTTTCAGCAGCTTCCATGTTTCTACGTTCCTCTGCATTTCAGATTTGACGTACACCCCGGTGAGGCGCCAGATCGTTCCATCCTCCCTGGATACATCCACATCCACATGCCTCCTCCCATATGAACGTAGAGTGACATCGACTCCCTTCCTCCAGAACAAGGCCACCCCTCTTCCACTCCCTTCATCCTTCCAAGCAACCATGTTGGCGAGCCCCAACAACCACCTAAACCTTCCCAGCTCCTTCTCCTTCATTCTAGTCTCACACAGAAATAAAATGTCGGGCTCCTCTGTTCTTCCCAACTCGAGAAGAGACTGAACTGCCGGGCCGTTCCCGAGTCCCCGGCAGTTCCAACTTACGAGTTTCATTGCTCCCGGCGGGGCTGCACTTGCAACCCGGCCGATGTGTTTGTGTTCTGCTTCCCCTCTACTGAGCAATCTGTGTTCTCCACTTGTCCTTCCAAACTACTTCCCCTACCACCTCCCTCCGCCTTGCTCTTCTTGGCCAGAGCTGGTTCCTCCACCTCCATACTGTCACCATCCCTCTTGCCAAGCTTAACACCCAAATGATCATTTTGACTATCACTTCCCGCCCTTTCCCTTCTTCGAAACTTTTTCCTTTCCTTCTTTCCTGTGTTTTCCTCACCACTTAACCCCGAACGGCCTTGGCTCTCCACTTTATCCTGGCCTCGCTCCCCTCCTGTAGTTTTCTCTTTAGATGCTACGCCGAGTTCTATACCATTGGACTCAGTATCTATCACCATATCTGGCTTCGTCGGTGCACCTTCCTCCAAGTTCTGCGCTGCCGCTCCAAATTGGAGAGCTCTTGATGTGCCCCCTTCCAAGTGTTTGTCACCTTTATCTGCATGTTTGAGCGGACTTGTTACTTCCTTCTCTTCCTCTCTTGTTCCCTTCTCGGTACTCCTTGATGCCACCCCTTCCTTCCTCCAAGATGGTGCATCGCTTCCCGACCCACCCGAGCCTCTACCCCAGCTGTACTGTCTGCGTTCTCCTTGATAGTTACTCCCATCACTCCCTCTGCCTCCACTCAGGTTTCTTCCACTGCTGCTACGCCACCCTTCGTTCCATCTACCCCTCCCTCCTTCCTCCTTTTTGTGACCTTCCTCCGCTCTCATCCATGGGCCATACTGGGGTGCTTCACCTCTCACAGGTTTCATGTTGCATTCCTTCTCTCCGTGACCAATTATCTCGCAGGTGTAACAAAAATCTGGCATATGCTCATACTCAAATCTGCACCAGATCAATTCTTTCTTCTTCTTCTTCTTATTGCTATCCTCTCCATCCACTCCCTCCACTAGCATATTGCCGTCTGCTTTCTTCTCCCGCTCCAGTACAAAGCCCCTCAAAATTGGGTCAGTAATATCCAGTTTCACTTTCACCCTGAGATACTTCCCCACCGCTCTCCCATCATGCCCTACATCCACATCGACTAATTCATGAAATCCTGCGCCGATTCTCTCGCCTGTGGGTCTATTCATGTGCCCGAGTGGTAGCCCAAAGACGCGAAGCCATATTGGGATCAGGTTGAAGTCATACTCATCTACCGTCTTCTCTAGGTCGAATTCCTCCATGACTAATAGCTCCTTATCAAACCACCACGGTCCATCCTCCAGTGCTCGCCTCCAGCCCGACGGTTGGCGGAAGGTAAAGAGGAAAACATTTGACTCCACCTCCTTGCAATCCACACCCTTTATGGGACACCAAATCCTTCCCAAGGTTTTCCCAATCATACTAGCATGCGCAGGTTTCTCCGAAAAAAGTTTACCCATCGCCTGAGGTTCATCTGGCGCTCAGTCGACTGCCTTCCCCTTCTCCGCCTCCCCGATCTTCAGTCCCCTCTTCTCCGCCTCAGACAACTTTAAGCCCCTCATCAGGCCCTCAACTCCTTCCATCCCCTCACCTCTGACTCCACACCTTCAGAAACAAAACCCTAGGGATAGACTCGGTGGTGTACGACCAAGGTCCCTAGCACGCGGAAGGCTTATCGTGGATGGACAACTGCGAAGTCGATGGTTGGGTTTAGAAGAGATCGACGCTTTCAGGGAGGAGAAATATCATCGATCTAGGCCGCACCGCTGTCAGGAACCCTAGCACCAACGTGATCGCCTTCGTGATCGCCACTCCGGGAATTACGCCAACCGCCACCGTACGGGGCGGACTCCGTAGTAGTACTCACAATTCGTATATGTCTATTCTTCTATTTTCTCTATTTTTATATATAGAGATCTATAATAAAAGGATAACGTTTACTGCCGGCCCGCCAGCCGAACCGTTGCCCTGGACGTGATCTGCGCGTTGGATCTCTTTAGATCCAAAGACACTCTTACGCCACGTGTCCTCACAACCCCATTAGTTTGCTTCCCCAGTTTTTGTTACAACCGTTCGCGAGGGGGGATCCAGCATTTCGCGTGACCGAGAGAGAGTTGTGGGGGCTGCGGCTTTCGCCAACCAGAGGGGCGGCGCCTGAGATCAGGAGCGGCGACCCCATGTGAATCTCCCTTCCGTCGCAACTAATGGCCCTTGGCAGGTAAGTTTCGCTCGTGCCCTCTCCTTGTGTTATCCCCTTGTTCCTTTTTCTCTCCCTTAATGGTGATCTGGTGATGTGGTATCCATGTGGTGGGTCATCAAGGTTTCCCGATCGATAGGATTACGGCCTAGGCTGAGATGGAATTAGGTTGAAGCAGAGCATTAGGTCCTGGGCACTACCAGGGAAAGGCCTAGTAGTGGCGCAAGTTAAACTGCTAGTAATAGCGTGGGTGCCTGCGCTACTACTAGCATGCTACAGTTAACTAGGTAATAGTAGCGTGGGTGCCATCCCGCGATTACATTTGTTAGTAGTAGCACAGGTTCCACCCACGCTATTACTAATTATCTGCCGCGGTGTGTGGAACCCGCGGTATTACTATTAATTCAAATAATCTTCTGCATATTTACGCAGTATATAGGTTTTATCGATCTCGTGTGTGTTGTCAATGGCGGCGGCGGTTCGATCTAGCGAAGGCAGGGGTCGCCGGAGGCACGAACTGGCAGCACTAGAGTATATCCAGCGGCAGTGGCTAGAGAGGGACCAGATCCAGGGCAGAGCAAGGCGGCGGTGTGGGGCTCCTCTTCACGGCCAAGGCAGAGAGCTCCTGGTCGCCCATGGTGATTACTTGCATGAGCATGGCCATGGGCGGGTGAGTCAAACCAGAGGGAGAGAGGGAAAAGAGAAATGTGGGACAGAGAGGAAGCATATGGAGGGAGCAGCAGGGCTGGTCGTCGGTGATGAGGTGCTCTGGCGAGGTGGCATGGAGGTACAGGGGAAGATCGAGCTCCTGGACGCCGGCGGAGCGAGGCGACGGCCTCCTTGGGCACCATGGACGAGGCATGCATGGGCAGGAGCGCCATGGAAGAGCCTAGGGAGAGAGGGGGAGGGACGACAGAGATGAGGGATTCGAGGGAGGAGATGGGAATTTAAAGGTTGTTAAAAAACCTCTACTTAGTAGCAGCGCAGGGTTTATACCCTACGCTACTACTATGGCATGTCCCGGGGGCACGGTGGGCCTGTCCTGGAGGGCACGGTGAGGAACACCTAGTAGTAGAGCGAGCTTTATACCCCACGATATTACTATCAACTTAGTAGCAGTGCGGGGTTTATACTCCGCGCTACTACTAATTAGCAGCAGCGCGTGCTAGATAACCCGCGCCTCTACTAAGTGATTTCCTATAGGGGGTTTCCTACTAGTGAGGGTTTGGGAGGGATTTGTTTTGTTCTTCCACGAACCTAGGGTTGCAATGCTACGGGTAGGAGTAGGGTTCGGAGATGGGATTTACTTGAAGCACGGAAATAGGCTTGTGGGATTAGAGACCCCAATAGTCGATGAACCCAGGTTTTTACACACATCCGTAACCCCTTGTCTATGATTTGTTTGTAGCATTTTTATTTTTTCAAGTCAATGGTGTTTGTTGTATGTGTAGTGATGAATTTCAGCTGGTGTTCTTTTAGTGTGTGTGCTTTGTATGTTGCATAGGTTTCGGATTTTCAATGTGTGCATGTATGCTTCTACTCTTTTAGATTTTCAATGTGTGGATGTATGTTTCTACTGTTGCTTCCATATTTTAATTCAGTCTCTTATGGGTTGGATAAAGTCAACAAGAACAAGCTTACTCTTGTGTGGCCTTTCTATGGGGAACATACCCAAGTAATTTTTCTTGACCCTGTTGGGTAACGTAGTAATTCAAAAAAAATTCCTACGATCACGCAAGATCTAACTAGGAGATGCATAGCAATGAGAGGGAGAGTGTGTCCGCGTACCCTCGTAGACCGACAGCGGAAGCATTTAGTAACGCGGTTGATGTAGTCAAACGTCTTCATGATCCAACCTATCCAAGTACCGAATGTATGGCACCTCCGTGTTCAGCACACGTTCAACACGATGACACCCCTCGAGCTCTTGATCTAGTTGAGGACGAGAGAGAGTTCCGTCAGCACGACGACGTGGTGATGGTGTTGATGATGTGATCCATGCAGGGCTTCGCCTAAGCACTATGACAATATGACCGAGGTGGTAAACTGTGGAGGGGGCCACCGCACACGACTGAGGAACAATTGATGTGCTTTGGGGTGCCCCCCTCCCGCGCTCGTATATAAAGGAGATAAGGAGGAGGCCAGCCCCCTAGGGGCACGACAAGTGTGGGGAGTCCTACTAGGACTCCCAAGTCCTAGTAGGATTCCCATTTCCTTTTAGGAGTAGGAAAGAAGGAAAGGGAGAGGGAGTAGGAAAGGGCAAGGGGGTGCCGCCCCCTCCCCTAGTCCAATTCGGACTCCATGGGGGAGCGCCACCTCTCCTTGGCCTGCCTCTTATTCTCCCTTATGGCCCAATAAGGCCTATTACTTCACCGGGGGGGGGGGGGTTCCGGTAACCCCTCGGTACTCCAAAAAAATGCCCGAACCACTCGGAACCATTCCGATGTCCGAATGCAACCTTCCAATATATGAATCTTTACCTCTCGACCATTTCGAGACTCCTCGTCATGTCTGTGATCTCATCCGAGACTCCGAACAAACTTCGTCATCAAAAACACATAACTCATAATAATCGTCATCGAACGTTAAGCGTGCGAACCCTACGGGTTTGAGAACTATGTAGACATGACCGAGACACATCTCCGGTCAATAACCAACAGCGGAACCTGGATGCTCATATTGGATCCTACATATTCTACGAAGATCTTTATTAGTCAAACAGCATAACAACATACATTATTCCCTTTGTCATCGGTATGTTACTTGCCCGAGATTCGATCATCAGTATCATCATACCTAGTTCAATCTCGTTACCGGCAAGTCTCTTTACTCATTCTGTAATGCATCATCCCATGACTAACTCATTAGTCACATTGCTTGCAAGGCTTATAGTGATGTGCATTACAGAGAGGGCCCAGAGATACCTCTCCGGTACTCAGAGTGACAAATCCTAATCTTGATCTATGCCAACCCAACAAACACCTTCGGAGACACCTGTAGAGCATCTTTATGATCACCCAGTTACGTTGTGATGTTTGATAGCACACAAGGTGAGGGAGTCCTGTATTAGGGGGTCTCGGACAGTCGGACTATATCCTTTGGCCGGACTGTTGGACTATGAAGATACAAGATTGAAGACTTCGTCCCGTGTCCGGATGGGACTCTCCTTGGCATGGAAGGCAAGCTAGGTAATACGGATATGTAGATCTCCTCCCTTGTAACCGACTCTGTATAACCCTAGCCCCCTCCGGTGTCTATATAAACCGGTGTCCATCGGACAACATACAATCATACCATAGGCTAGCTTCTAGGGTTTAGCCTCTACTATCTCGTGGTAGATCAACTCTTGTAATACTCATATCATCAAGAACAATCAAGCAGGACGTAGGGTATTACCTCCATCAAGAGGGCCCGAACCTGGGTAAACATCGTGTCCCCTGCCTCCTGTTACCATCCGCCTTAGACGCACAGTTCGGGACCCCCTACCAGAGATCTGCCGGTTTTGACACCGACATTGGTGCTTTCATTGAGAGTTCCACTGTGTCGTCACCATAAGGCTTGATGGCTCCTTCGATCATCGGTAGCGATGCGGTCCAGGGTGAGGTTTTTCCTCCCCGGACAGAACTTTTTATTCGGTGGCTTCGCACTGCGGGCCAATTTGCTTGGCCATCTGGAGCAGATCGAGAGCTACGCCCCTGGCCATCAGGTCAGATTCGGAAACTTAAACTACACTGCCGACATCCGCGGAGACTTGATCTTCTACGGATTCGAGCCCGTGTCAGGTGCGCCGCACAGTCACGACAAGCACGACGTAACTCTGTCGTCGGACAGTGTTTGGGAGATCGCATCTGCAACTACTCCGGCCTTCAATCCGGAGCAAATTGCGCCATCCAAGGACGGAGGGATAGACCGCGCAATGGAAGCTGCACTCTCAATGGCGATGGAGCCGGATACTAACTTCACCCCTTACGAGAGCCGTGTCGCCAAACCACTGGATTCGTCTCCGGCCGCGGACTCCGAGCCACCTACATCCATGCCCATCGAATCCGACTGGGCGCCGATCATGGAGTTCACCTCCGCGGATATCTTTCAGCACTCGCCTTTCGGCGATGTGCTAAATTCATTAAAGTCTCTCTCCTTGTCAGGAGAACCTTGGCCGAACTATGTCTGGCTAGAATGGGATACGGACGATAAATAAATTCGCTGCCCGCCCACCACCCACTTAGTAGCCACTGTCGACGACTTAACCAACATGCTCAACTTCGACTCTGAAGACATCGACGGCATGGACGAAGATGCAGGAGACGAACAGGAACCAGCGCCCATGGGGCGCCGGATAGCCACTTCATCACATGACATATACATGGTGGATACACCCAAAGAAGGCAATGGCGAAGAGACAGCGGAGGATGGCCCCTCCAAAAAGCAACCCAAGCGCCGATGTCAGCAGCGCCGCTCTAAGTCCCGCCATAGCAAAAACAGCGATAACAACACAAGAGAAAATAACACTCCAGTCGACTCTAGAGGAAATGACGACCACATTGCCACGACGGCAGAGCACGATGAAGCTACGAGCAGCGAACATAGTACAGATCCGACGTCTGAACACAACGACGCCGAGTATAAACCTCATCAAACCCCCTCTGGGGAGGAAAATAGTCCGGACGACGATGCACACATCATCCCGGAAACGCACTTGGAGCAAGAGAACCTCCGCAGAAGGCTTATTGCCACAGCGAGGAGTCTGAAGAAGCAGAAGCAAAGGCTTAAGGCCGCACAAAATACACTCAACAGCAGGTGGAACAAAGTGCTCGACAACGAAGCAAAGTATGGTGAAGTTGCCACACAAAGAGCTATCCAAAGCGCAAGCTGTTACCTGAATTCGACGACGAGGCCTTAGAGCTCACACAGCCAAAAAATGAAACGGCCAACCGGCCGGATCCATGATACGTCTCCAACGTATCTATAATTTTTGATTGCTCCATGCTATATTATCTACTGTTTTGGACTATATTGGGCTTTATTTTCCACTTTTATATTATTTTTGGGACTAACCTATTAACCGGAGGCCCAACCCAGAATTGTTGTTTTTGCCTATTTCAGTGTTTCGAAGAAACGAAATATCAAACGGAGTCCAAATGGAATAAAACCTTTGGGAACGTGATTTTCTCACCGAACATGATCCATGAGACTTGGACCCTACGCCAAGGCATCAGAGAGGCGGTCACAAGGGTGGGGGGCGCCCCCCCTAGGGCGCGCCCCCTGCCTCATGGGACCCTTGGTGCTCCACCGACGTACTCCTTCCTCCTATATATACCTACGTACCCCAAACGATCAGAAGAGGAGCCAAAACCCTAATTCCATTGCCGCAACTTTCTGTATCCACGAGATCCCATCTTGGGGCCTGTTTCGGAGCTCCGCCGGAGAGGGCCGTCATCACGGAGGGCTTCTACATCATCATAGCCCCTCCGATGAAGTGTGAGTAGTTTACCTCAGACCTTCGGGTCCATAGTTAGTAGCTAGATGGCTTCTTCTCTCTTTTTGGATCTCAATACAAAGTTCTCCCCCTCTCTTGTGGAGATCTATTCGATGTAATCTTCTTT
This sequence comes from Triticum dicoccoides, assembly GCF_002162155.2. Classification (NCBI taxonomy): domain Eukaryota; kingdom Viridiplantae; phylum Streptophyta; class Magnoliopsida; order Poales; family Poaceae; genus Triticum; species Triticum dicoccoides. The sequence continues at coordinate 489,020,884 of NC_041386.1, forward strand.
TTGTGGTGTGTTTGTTGAGAACAATGAATTGTGGCTTTATGATCAAGTCTATCTATGAATAATATTTGAATCTTCTCTGAATTCTTTTATGTATGATTGGTTATCTTTGCAAGTCTCTTCGAATTATCCGTTTGGTTTGGCCAACTAGATTGGTAGTTCTTGCCATGGGAGAAGTGCTTAGCTTTGGGTTCGATCTTGCGGTGTCCTTTCCCAGTGACAGAAGGGGCAGCAAGGCACGTATTGCATCGTTGCCATCGAGGATAACAAGATGGGGTTTATTTCAGATTGCATGAATTTATCTCTCTACATCATGTCATCTTGCTTAAGGCGTTACTCTTTTTTTAACTTAATACTCTAGATGCATGCTGGATAGCGGTCGATGAGTGGAGTAATAGTAGTAGATGCAGAATCATTTTGGTCTACTTGTCACGGACGTGATGCCTATATACATGATCATGCCTAGATATTCTCATAACTATGCTCAATTCTGTCAATTGCTCAACAATAATTTGTTCACCCACCGTAGAATACTTATGCTCTTGAGAGAAGCCACTAGTGAAACCTATGGCCCCCGGGTCTATTCTCATCATATCAATCTCCATCACTTTAATCTTGTTTTGCTTTTTTACTTTGCCTTTTACTTTTCACTTTGCATCTCTATACCAAAAATACCAAAAATATTATATCTATCAGATCTCACTCTCGTAAGTGACCGTGAAGGGATTGACAACCCCTAATCGCGTTGGTTGCGAGTAGCTATCATTTTGTGCAGGTACGAGGGACTTGAGCGTGGCCTCCTACTGGATTGATACCTTGGTTCTCAAAAACTGAGGGAAATACTTACGCTACTCTGCTGTATCATCCCTTCCTCTTCGGGGAAAATCCAATGCAAGCTCAAGAGGTAGCAAGAAGGATTTCTGGCGCCGTTGCCGGGGAGTCTACGCAAAAGTCAACATACCAAGTACCCATCACAATCCCTATCTCTCGCATTACATTATTTTCCATTTGCCTCTCGTTTTCCTCTCCCCCACTTCACCCTTTCCGTTTTATTCGCCCTCTCTTTCCCAATCTCCTTCTCTGCCTCTTTTGCCCGTTTGCTCTTGTTTGCTCGTGTGTTAGATTGCTTGTTTGTCACGATGGCTCAAGATACTACCAAATTGTGTGACTTCACCAATACCAATAATAATGATTTCCTTAGCACTCCGATTGCTCCTCTTGCCAATACTGAATCTTGTGAAATCAATACTACTTTGTTGAATCTTGTTATGAAAGATCAATTCGCCGGCCTTCCTAGTGAAGATGCCGCTACTCATCTGAATAGCTTCATTGATTTATGTGATATGCAAAATAAAAAAGATGTCGATAATGATGTCGTTAAATTGAAGCTATTTCCTTTTTCTCTTAGAGATCGTGCTAAAGCTTGGTTTTCGTCTTTGCCTAAAAATAGTATTGATTCTTGGAACAAGTGCAAAGATGCTTTTATCTCTAAGTATTTCCCTCCCACTAAGATCATCTCTCTTAGAAACGATATTATGAACTTTAAGCAACTTGATCATGAACATGTTGCACAAGCTTGGGAGAGAATGAAATTGATGATACGTAATTGCCCTACTCATGGTTTGAATTTGTGGATGATTATACAAAACTTTTATGCCGGATTGAATTTTGCTTCTAGAAATCTTTTAGATTCGGCCGCGGGAGGCATTTTATGGAAATCACTTTAGGAGATGCTACTAAACTCCTAGATAATATTATGGTTAATTATTCTCAATGGCATACTTAAAGATCTTCTAATAAAAAAGTGCATGCGATAGAAGAAATCAATGTTTTGAGTGGAAAGATGGATGAACTTATGAAATTATTTGCTACTAAGAGTGTTTCTTCTGATCCTAATGATATGCCTTTGTCTATTTTGATTGAGAATAACAATGAATCTATGGATGTGAATTTTGTTGGTAGGAATAATTTTGGTAACAACCCTTATAGAGGGAATTTTAATCCTAGGCCATATCCTAGTAATCCTTCTAATAATTATGGGAATTCCTACAACAACTCTTATGGAAATTATAATAAGATGCCCTCTGAATTTGAGAATAGTGTTAAAGAGTTTATGAATTCACAAAAGAATTTTAATGCTTTGCTTGAAGAGAAATTGCTTAAAGTTGATGATTTGGCTAGGAACGTTGATAGAATTTCTCTTGAGATTAATTATTTAAAGATTAGATCTATTCCTCCTAAGCACGATATCAATGAGTCTCTCAAAGCCATGAGAATTTCCATTGATGAGTGCAAGGAAAGAACCGCTAGGATGCGTGCTTCCAAAGATGCCTTTATTAAAGCGTGTTCTTCCAATTCCTATGAAAATCAAGATGAAGATCTAAAAGTTATTGATGTGTCCCCTATTAAATCTTTGTTTTTCAATATGAATCTTGATGAAACTGAATATGATCTTCCTTTACCTAGAAGGCGTTCTAAAAATACGGAGTATTTAGATCTTTATGATGAAATTGATGAAAGTGGGATTGAAAGAAATAAAAATCTAGATGTTGCTAAACCCACTATATTGGATTTCAAGGAATTTAATTATGAAAGTTGCTCTTTAATTGATTGTATTTCCTTGTTGCAATCCGTGCTAAATTCTCCACATGCTTATAGTCAAAAGAAAGCCTTCACCGAACATATTGTTGATGCCTTGATGCAATCTTATGAAGAAAAACTTGAGTTGAAAGTTTCTATCCCTAGAAAACTCTATGATGAGTGGGAACCAACTATTAAAATTAAAATTAAAGATCATGAGTTTTATGCTTTGTGTGATTTGGGTGCTAGTGTCTCCACTATTCCCAAGACTTTATGTGATTTGCTAGATTTCCATAATTTTGATGATTGTTCTCTAAACTTGCATCTTGCGGATTCTACTATTAAGAAACCTATGGGAAGGATTAATGATGTTATTATTGTTTCAAATAGGAATTATGTGCCCGTAGATTTCATTGTTCTTGATATAGATTGCAATCCATCTTGCCCTATTATTCTTGGTAGACCTTTCCTTAGAACGGTTGGTGTGATTATTGATATGAAGGAAGGGAATATTAGATTTCAATTTCCACTAAAAAAGGGCATGGAACACTTTCCAAGAAATAAAATAAAATTTCCATATGAAACTATCACGAGAGCCACTTATGGATTGCGTACCAAAGATGGCAATACCTAGATCTATCCTCGCTTTTATGCCTAGCTAGGGGCGTTAAACGATAGCGCTTGTTGGGAGGCAACCCAATTTTATTTTTATTCCTTGATTTTTGCTCCTGTTTAGTAATAAATAAATTATTTATCCTCTGCGTTGGTTGTGTTTTTTGTGCTTAATTAGTATTTGTGCCAAGTAGAACCATTGGGAAGACTTGGGGAAAGTCTTGTTGAACTTGCTGTGAAAAACAGAAACTTTAGCGCTCACGTGAACTGCTGTCGTTTTTATTTAAAGAGTGATATTTAGTTAATTCTTTTTGAAGATGATTAATATATAAATTCCTCATGTCAAGAAATTTATTTTAGAATTTTTGGGGTTCCAGATCTTGCGCTAGCTACAGATTACTACAGACTGTTCTGTTTTTGACAGATTCTGTTTTTCGTGTGTTGTTTGCTTATTTTGATGAATCTATGGTTAGTAAAATAGTTTATAATCCATAGAGAAGTTGGAATAAAGTAGGTTTAACACCAATATAAATAAATAATGAGTTCATTACAGTACCTTGAAGTGGTCTTTTGTTTTCTTTCGCTAACGGATCTCACGAGTTTTCTACTTTAAGTTTTGTGTTGTGAAGTTTTCAAGTTTTGGGTGAAATCTTGTGATGGATTATGGAACAAGGAGTGGCAAGAGCCTAAGCTTGGGGATGCCCATGGCACCCCAAGATAATCCAAGGACACCAAAAAGTCAAATCTTGGGGATGCCCCGGAAGGCATCCCCTCTTTCGTCCACTTCCATCGGTAATTTACTTGGAGCTATATTTTTATTCACCAACATGATATGTGTTTTGTTTGGAGCATCTTGTATTATTTTTGTCTTTGTGTTTTAGTATGTCACAATCATCCTTGCTGCACACACCTTTTGAGAGAGCCATACATGAATTAAAATTTGATAGAATACTCTATGAGCTTCACTTATATCTTTTGAGCTATGTAGTTTTGCTCTATGTGCTTCACCTATATCTTTTGAGCGTTATAATTTTGCTATATGTGCTTCACTTAGATCTTTTAGAGCACGGTGGTGGATTTGTTTTAAAGAAACTATTGATCTCTCATGCTTCACTTAAATTATTTTGAGAGTCTCTTAATAGGATGGTAATTTGCTTAATAATAATATGCTTGGTATTCAAGATTTGTGAAACTTTCTTTTGAGTGTTTTGAATACTAAGAATAGATTGAAGCATGATAATTGTTTTGAGATATGGAGGTGATAATATTAAAGTCATGCTAGTTGAGTAGTTGTGAATTTAAAGAATACTTGTGTTAAAGTTTGTGATTCCCATAGCATGCACGTATGGTGAACCGTTATGTGATGTAGTCGGAGCATGATTTATTTATTGATTGTCTTCCTTATGAGTGGCGGTCGGGGACGAGCGATGGTTTTTTCCTACCAATCTATCCCCCTAGGAGCATGCGCGTAATACTTTGCTTTGATAAGTTCTAGATTTTTGCAACAAGTATATGAGTTCTTTATGACTAATGTTGAGTCCATGGATTATACGCACTCTCACCCTTCCACCTTTGCTAGCCTCTCTAATACCGCGCACTTTTCGCCGTATCATACACCTACCATATACCTTCCTCAAAACAGCCACCATACCTACATATTATGGCATTTCCATAGCCATTCCGAGATATATTGCCATGCAACTTTCCACCGTTCCGTTTATTATGACACACTCCATCATTGTCATATTGCATATCCCGGTACACCGCTAGAGGCATTCATATAGAGTCATATTTTGTTCTAAGTATCGAGTTGTAATTGTTGAGTTGTAAGAAAAATAAAAGTGTGATGATCATCATTATTAGAGCATTGTCCCAAGTGAGGAAAGAATGATGGAGACTATGATTCCCCCAGAAGTCGGGATGAGACTCCGGACGAAAAATAAATAAAAGAGGCCAAAGAAGCCCAAATAAAAAGAGGCCATAAAAAAAGAGAAAAGGCCCAAATGAAAAAAAATGAGAGAAAAAGAGAGAAGGGACAATGTTACTATCCTTTTACCACACTTGTGCTTCAAATTAGCACCATGATCTTCATAGTAGAGAGTCTCTCATGTTATCACTTTCATATACTAGTGGGAATCTTTCATTATAGAACTTGGCTTGTATATTCCAATGATGGGCTTCCGCATATTGCCCTAGGTCTTCATGAGCAAGCAAGTTGGGTGCACACCCACTTAGTTTCTTTTGGAGCTTTCATATACTTATAGCTCTAGTGCATCCGTTGCATGGCAATCCCTACTCACTCACATTGATATCTATTGATGGGCATCTCCATAGCCTGTTGATACGCCTAGTTTATGTGAGACTATCTTCTCCTTTTTGTCTTCTCCACAACCACCATTCTATTCCACCTATAGTGCTATATCCATGGCTCACGCTCATGTATTGCGTGAAGATTGAAAAAGTTTTGAAAAAGTTAGAGTATGAAACAATTGCTTGGCTTGTCATCAGGGTTGTGCATGATTTAAATACTTTGTGTGGTGAAGATAGAGCATAGCCAGACTATATGATTTTGTAGGGATAACTTTCTTTGGCCATGTTATTTTGAGAAGACATAATTGCTTTGTTAGTATGCTTGAAGTATTATTATTTTTATGTCAATATAAACTTTTGTCTTGAATCTTTCGAATCTGAATATTCATATCACAATTAAGAAGATTTACATTGATATTATGCCAAGTAGCACTCGGCATCAAAAATTCTCTTTTTATCATTTACCTACTCGAGGACGAGCAGGAATTAAGCTTGGGGATGCCTGATACGTCTCCAACGTATCTATAATTTTTGATTTCTCCATGCTATATTATCTACTGCTTTGGACTATATTGGGCTTTATTTTCCACTTTTATATTATTTTTGGCACTAAGCTATTAACCGGAGGCCCAACCAGAATTATTGTTTTTTTTGCCTATTTCAGTGTTTCGAAGAAACGGAATATCAAACGGAGTCCAAACGGAATAAAACCTTCGAGAACGTGATTTTCTCACCGAACGTGATCCAGGAGACTTGGACCCTACGCCAAGGCATCAGAGAGGCGGTGTCGGTGTCAAAACCGGCGGATCTCGGGTAGGGGGTCCCGAACTGTGCGTCTAGGTCGGATGGTAACAGGAGGCAGGGGACACGATGTTTTACCCAGGTTCGGGCCCTCTTGATGGAGGTAAAACCCTACGTCCTGCTTGATTAATATTGATGATATGGGTAGTATAAGAATAGATCTACCACGAGATCAGAGAGGCTAAACCCTAGAAGCTAGCCTATGATATGATTGTTGTTCGTCCTACGGACTAAAACTCTCCGGTTTATATAGACACCGGAGAGGGCTAGGGTTACACAGAGTCGGTTACAATGGTAGGAGATCTACATATCCGTATCGCCAAGCTTGCCTTCCACGCCAAGGAAAGTCCCTTTCGTACACGGGACGAAGTCTTCAATCTTGTATCTTCATAGTCCAGGAGTCCGGCCAAAGGTATAGTCCGGCTATCCGGACACCCCCTAATCCAGGACTCCCTCAGTAGCCCCTGAACCAGGCTTCAATGACGATGAGTCTGGCGCGCAGATTGTCTTCGACATTGCAAGGCGGGTTACTCCTCCAAGTACTTCGTAGAAGATTTTGAACACAAAGGTAGTGTCCGTCTCTGCAAAATAAGTTTCCACATATTGCCATAGAAAGAATAATATTTACACAAATCTAATCTGCTAACGTATTTCGTAGCGTGACATCACACCACAGCCAAGTATTTATTCGAATCGTTTTACTATCCCACCTCAGCGCGTTTAGCGAGGCAGTTTCCTTGGCATGTCTTGTCAAAGCAGAGATCCTGTCCCCTTATTCCGGGATTCTCATCAATATGGCGTGGGTAACCCAACCGCGCCATTGATTATGGCATTGGGGAGATAAGCGAGTTTTACCAGGCTGGTGGGGACGCATAGTCGCGTCCGCCCATATAAGTGGATAAGGATCCACCTTTTCATCCACGCCTTCCTCCTCCTTTGCCTATCCATTTCCGCACACTCGAGCTCCAGCGCCCAAGTCCGCACACCCCACCTCAATCTTCTCCAGCCATGTCCGGAGTGGGAGGCAATTGGATGGTCTCCTCCATCATGGAGGGACACATCAAAAAACTGAGGAAGGCCGGATACTTGTCTAACGACATTGTGCACCGGCTTCCCGAAGAGGGGCAGCTCATCCCCACCCCTAGGCCCCATGAGAGGGTGGTGTTCCTCCCCCATTTCCTCCGCGGACTGGGCTTCCCTCTCCACCCATTTGTCTGAGGGCTCATGTTCTACTATGGCCTGGATTTCCACGATCTGGCCCCGAACTTTGTCCTCAACATCTCGGCGTTTATCATCGTGTGCGAGGCTTTCTTCTGCGTCCGCCCCCATTTCGGCCTATGGCTCAAGACTTTCAATGTCAAGCCGAAGGTGGTGCGCGACACCCAGGCAGAGTGCGGAGGCGCCATGGTGGGCAAGATGCCCAACGTCCTATGGCACGAGGGCTCCTTCGTGGAGACCCTAAAGGGGTGGCAATCGGGGTGGTTTTACATCACCGAGCCACGCGACCCTGAATGGGTCGCAGCCCCCGAGTTCCGATCCGGACCCGCTACACGGCTCACCTCCTGGAAAGAGATGGGCCTATCGTGGGGTAAAAAAGGAGAGATGACCGGACTCCAAACATGCGTCCAAACCCTGGTGGACAAGAAGCTCAAACTTGTCAACGTAGTCCAGGTTATGCTCATCCGCTGGATCCTCCCGTGTCAACAACGGGCTTTCAACCTGTGGGAGTTCGACCCGGCGCGGCACCGAACTCTGAGCCGGCTCTTTGACACGACGTACGAAGATGTCTGGAAGGTGCTTTTCAAGGGTGCCGAGGCCCCCGCATCCGCTACCGAGGATCGCGGATTCAGCATGCAGCGACACGCTCGTGCGGTAAGCTATTTTTACCTTTTACAGGGTATTAGTTTTTCATAGTTCGATTCCATGCGGGATCTAAGCTCCCTTACCTTTGACAGGATTGGCAGGAGACGTCCGGACAGATCAACTGTCCGGATCCTTTGCCCGAAGGCCCAGAGGACGCTCGCTTGGCGAAGCTGCTGGTTCTGGCACCCTATGTGGTGCCGGAGAAGAAGGCCAAGAAGAAGGCCACGGGGACTCGAAAGAGTGCCCGGCGCCAGGAGGTGTCGGATTCATCATCTGATGACTCCAAGACGCACTCCTCCCATGAAGACGAGGAGGAGGAAGAAGAGACCTCTCCCCCCCCAGCGGGAGGAGGGAAGAAAAGGAAGGCCGCCCCAACTGGGGAGGCCGAAGAGTCCAAGAAGGGGAAGACCCTTCCTCCGGACTACTCCACCAACGCCGACGATGGCGAAGAGGAGTGGATGCACAGGGCCAAGCCCCTGGCGAGATCGTAAGTATTCGGACACCAAAGCAATTTATAGTGTTCCTTTCTTGCACAGCTCCTCCTTACGCCGAATATGACTATGCAGTCTGCCCAAGACCGGGCTCGACGAGTCGTCGAGCGGCTCCCTGGATTCGTCGGACGTGAATTCACTTCCGCCCGCTACCTTCCCCCACCCTACGGACGATGCCGAGGTGTCGTCCCAACAGGTTCCAAGCCAGGAGGAGGTGGTCCTAGAGGCGCCGCAAGGCGACCTCCCGGACTCTAGGCGCAAAGGGGATAAAACCCCCAAGGGCCCCGAGTCCGGCCTTGAGCCGGACACCGCGCCAGAACCTTCAACGGTTCCGGACTCCGGTAGGCGGCCTCCTTCCAAGAGGAGAAAGCCTACCGAGCCGGTGACCTCCGTCCAACCGGAGGCACCGAACAATTTGCTGGAGGTGCTTAAAGGTGCCTCCATCGACGAGGAGCACCGCACTATTATGAGTGCGGTGATCCAGAAGGTTCAGTCCGCCAAGAGCGGACTGACTGAAGCCTGTGTCAGCCTTCTAACAGGCTTTGAGGTAAGTAAAGAATATGTAAAAATATTACCGCATAGACAGTAGCCCCTGGTGCTCTGTTCGGCGTTCGGAAAGAAAAGCCGAATAGAGGATCTAATAACATTCGCAGGAGTCTAACATAATCAAGTCAATATGCGTATGCAGGCTTCGCTGCTGGCCTCCGCCGCACTGACTGCGGAGGTGGATACGCTGAAGCAAAACCTCGCGCGGTCCGAGAACGAGCTCGGCCATGCCAAGAGGCAACTCGAGGAGAAGGAAGGTAAGTAATACCTTGTGCAAGTATATAGAGAAGATGTGGTTGCAAAAAATGACAGTATCAACGTGCTATTATAGGGGCCATGACTGAGGTGGCAACCCTTAAGAAAGCGCTGTCCGAGGCCAAAAACAGAGCGGTCGCGGAGCGCACGGAGAGAGGGAAGCAGGAGGCGCGGGTGGAGGAGGTGCAGAAAGAGCTCCAGGCTCTCGTGAAAAAACATGAGAGTTTGGAGCTTGACTCAAAGACGCAAGCGTCCGAGCTTGTGGCAGCCCTCGAAAGCGCGTAGTCTGCCAAGGCCAAAGCCCAGAAAGCCCTCCAAGAAATTGAAGCGATGAAGAAGATAGCGGCGGGTAAGGCATTCATTATGCAAAGCAAGCACGTGAAAGTGAATTACTTGTTACTTACCCGAGTCCGGAGCTCTCCAGGAGCATTCGCAGATTTGCCCCGCAGTGCGTCTGATGCCGCCGCCTACTACCGAGCCGAAGAGGGGAGCTCGACGGAGAAGGTGTTCTGGTCTCTGTATGCTGAGGCCGGACACCTGGTGCCTTTGAGCGACCAGCTGAAGCAAATGGTCGAGCTCCACAAGGTGGCCGAACATGCCATAAAGGGCCTCGTAGTTCGGCTTTGGCCTGGGGAGGATCTGCCTGGGAGCTACTTCGGGCTGGTGAGCCGGCTGGTGGATGCCTGTCCATGGCTTGAAGTAATCAAGCGCTCCGTCTACATCGAAGGTGCCCGTAGGGCGCTTGCCCGTGCTAAAGTGCACTGGGGAAAGATGGATGCGGAGAAGCTGGTGAAGGACGGGCCGCCGTCGGGCAAGGAGCATCGTGTCCCGGAAGCGTATTATGAGGGCATCCTGAAGGGTGCCCGCCTTATAGTGGATGAATGCTCCAAAGATGTAATTTTTGAGTAAACTCGCATTTGTGATCATGTACGCTGAAAACTTGTTCATATGCGCTAAGCAACGCTTTTGAATTTAAAATATTACCTTCTGTGTGGCCGTTTATCAAATTTGAGAGATGGCGAGTCGTCGGCTTCTGCCCCATGCCACGAGTGCTGGGGTGTTCTGGATAAACATGAGCGCTCTTTTTCCCATTCTTGGGTCCTTCGAGGGAGGCGCTCAACACAACGAACAAGGCAATCGGACTATAATGCTTGAACACTCTCACTTAGCCATAGAATTCTATAATTTTAAATTTCGGCAAAGCCCCTAGTGTTCAGAAGACCGAGTTCGGGGCGCTATCCACGCCTAGGCCAGACAAAGCCGACTCCTCCTCTAAGCGGCATAAGTCTTTAGGGACTCGAAAACCTCTCGAACAGCGACCAGCTCTCGCCTCATCATGATGGTCAGTTTTAGCTTTCTCTACTGTGGTGCTTAGCCCAGCTCAACCGGGGCACAATCGCAGTAGTTCTCCTAGTGTTACCTTAGCCGATATGACGAAATGTAAGGTACCAAAACATAGGAGCCGGGCAAACCCAACTATTGACCCAAGACATGATTCGGAGCTGATGCATATAATGCTATAAGTTCGGGGTGCCGCACTTGTGAAAGTGTTCAGACTTCTCACACCGTCTTGTGGGGTACTTAAGCCCCTGGCGTATTGGCCGTACCAAAGTGTACGGGTGCAACATGTCATTAATGAACATATATTCGTAAAAAAGAGTAATGCAATAATAGACGGAAGCTATGCATTGTTTATTTAAAAAAGCTGCGATCAAAGCAGAACGATACAAATAGTGCAATAGGCAAAAGATGGGACTATTTAACATGTCATTTCCAGGGGAGAGCTGCGGAATGGTATGTGAAACAGGTATACTGCTCGTTATAGAGACCACCTTAGAGTTCCATAGTGCGGCGTAGCTTTCTGCTTCCCTGGTTGTATCGTTTGTGCGGCAATTGTACTGCCGAACGAGCCTTCCGAAGAATGGAGTCCTGAAAATAAGAGAAAATTAAGAAATCGTCAGCCCCTAGTGCGGTTTAAGCCGCGTTTCGGGTGTGCCGTGATGGTGCCCCTCCCCCTGTGCCCATGGTATTTCCAGAGCGTAGTTATGTACGTGCAACACTGGTTTCGCAAGTTCGCGAGGGCTGGGGTTGGGGCCGCATTGCTACGCTTGCTCGGAACGTGCCAGGCGGTCTTGTTGTAGGTTACTCCGGGCGCTTGATGGTGTCCCGACGTTTAATGGCCGGACCGGAGAATTTCCTTGAGAGGCTGCTTTGTACTTCCGCCGCGATAGCCGCCGTATGCTCCTCCGTTCAGAGAGAGCGTTCGGTGTTTCCATTGACCGTGATGACTCCTCGAGGGCTGGCATCTTGAGCTTGAGGTATGCGTAGTGCGGCACCGCATTGAACTTGGCAAATGCGGTTCGCCCGAGCAGTGCGTTATAGCCACTGCGGAACGGGACTATGTCGAAGATTAACTCCTCGCTTCGGAAATTATCCAGAGATCCGAAGACCACTTCAAGTGTAACTGAGCCTGTACAGTTGGCCTCTACACCTGGTATGACGCCTTTAAAGGTTGTTTTAGTGGGTTTAATCCTCGAGGGATCGATGCCCATTTTCCGCACTGTATCCTGGTAAAGTAGGTTCAGGCTGCTGCCGCCGTCCATAAGGACTCTAGTAAGGTGAAATCCGTCAATAATTGGGTCTAGAGCCAATGCGGCGAATCCGCCATGACGGATGCTAGTGGGGTGGTCCCTTCGATCAAAAGTGATCGGGCAGGAAGACGATGGGTTGAACTTTGGGGCGATTGGCTCCATCGCGTATATGTCCCTTAGCGCATGCTTCCGCTCCCTCTTGGGGACGTGGGTTGCGTATATCATGTTCACCATCCGCACTTGTGGGGGAAAACCTTTCTGTCCACTGTTGTTCGGCGGCCGGGGCTCCTCCTCGTCATCGCTATGCAGCCCCTTGTCTCTGCTTTCGGCATTTAACTTGCCTGCCTGCTTGAACTCCCAACAATCCCTGTTGGTGTGATTGGCTGGTTTTTCGGGGGTGCCATGTATCTGGCATGAGCGGTCGAGTATTCGGTCCAAACTGGACGGGCCCGGAGTATTTCTTTTGAATGGCTTTTTCCGCTGACCAGGTTTAGAGCCTCTGAATCCGGCATTAACTGTCGTATCCTCAGCATTGTCGCCGTTAATGCGGCGCTTTTGCTTGTTGTGACGCGACCTGCCACTGCTGTCCTTGGTATCCGAATTACCAGGGCTCTTGGTCATGTTATTGCTGCGAGCTAGCCAGCTGTCTTCTCCCGCACAAAAGCGGGTCATAAGTGTCGTGAGGGCTGCCATAGATTTCAGCTTTTCCTGTCCTAGGTGTCGTGCAAGCCACTCATCGCGGATGTTATGCTTGAAGGCTGCTAGGGCCTCTGCGTCCGGACAGTCGACGATTTGATTTTTCTTGGTTAGGAACCGTGTCCAGAATTATCTGGCCGATTCCTCTGGCTGCTGAATTATGTGGCTAAGGTCATCGGCGTCTGGTGGTCGCACATAAGTGCCCTGGAAATTGTCGAGGAATGCGGTTTCCAGGTCCTCCCAACAACCAATTGATTCTGCTGGCAAGCTGTTAAGCCAATGCCGAGCTGGTCCTTTAAGCTTGAGTGGGAGGTATTTGATGGCGTGTAGGTCATCACCGTGGGCCATGTGGATATGAAGGAGATAGTCCTCGATCCATACCGCAGGATCTGTTGTGCCATCGTATGATTCGATGTTCACGGGTTTGAAACCCTCGGGGATTTGATGATCCATTACTTCATCTGTGAAGCATAGTGGGTGTGCGGCGCCTCTGTATTGGGCTATATCACGACGCAGCTCAAACGAGCTTTGTCTACTGTGTTCGGCCCGGCCGGATTTACTGTATCCAGAGTGACGATTACAGTCTCGTGCCGTGGGGCACCCACGCGATTCGTAGATCGATCTTGTTTGCCTTGCCTTGTCCTCCAATATATTTCGCAGGTCTGGCGTATTTTCCCGTGCCTTGGTATTTTTTGAGCGGCGCCGGGGTGCGGCTTGAGTGGAGGGTCAAGAGGCCTCTCTGTCGCGGCCATGGGGTGGCCGGTCGGCCGCATCATGCGCTGGTGATGTAGGTTTAGGTGCTTCCTCCTCTAATTGGGGTAGCAACCTACGCTTTGGGTAGCTCTTGGAGGGGCGTTCGAGTTCATACTCTTCGGCCGCAAGGACTTCAGTCCATCTGTCGGTTAGCAAATCTTGATAAGCTCTAAGCTGTTGCTATTTTTTCTTGAGGCTGCTCGCCGTGGCCATAAGGCGGCGTTTGAAACGCTCTTGTTCGACGGGATCCTCCGGCACGACAAATTCGTCATCGTCGAGGCTTGCCTCGTCTTCGGAGGGAGGCATATAATTATCGTCCTCGACCTCTCTGTCTGCCACTCTCTCATGAGGGCTGGCTTCTCCATCCTCTTGTGCTGAATCTTGCTGGAGGTGGTTGTCTTCGGCGTTGTCCGGGGTGTTATTATCTCCCGTGCCGAAATCACCGTTTTTGCTTTGGCGGGATTTAGAGCGGCGCCGCTGACGCCGACGCTTAGGCTGCTTCTTGGAGGGGTCATCCTCCGCTGTTCCATCGCCATTGCCTTCTTTTGGGGTTTCCACCATGTATATATCATACGACAAGGTGGCTTTCCAGTGCCCTTGAGGCGCTGGTTCTTGATCGTCTCCTACATCGGCGTCCATACCGTCGATGTCTTCAGAGTCGAAGTCGAGCATGTCGGTTAAATCATCGACAGTGGCTACGAAGTGGGTGGTGGGTGGGCTTTGAATTTCTTCATCATCCGCATCCTAACCTTGCTGACCATAGTCCGGCCAGGGCTCTCCTGATAAAGAGAGAGACTTTAGTGAATTCAGAATATCGTCGAAGGGCGAGTGCTGAAAGATGTCCACGGCGGTGAACTCCATGATCGGCGCCCAATCGGGTTCGATCGGTAGGGGCGCGGAGGGCTGAGAGTCTGGAGAGGAGTCCGGCTCCTTGGAGACACGGGCTTCGCAGAGAATAGGGCTGGTGTTCGGCTCGATCGCCGTAGAGATTGCAGCCCCCGAGGCGCTGTCCAACCACCCATCCTCGATTGGCACAGTTGGCTCCGAATTAAGGGTCGGGGCTGATGCGGGTGCGGCCTCCAGGGCACTGTTCGGCGGCAGAGCTAGATCATGCCCATCGTGACAGTGCGGCGCGCTCGGCTGCGACTCGAATCCGTTGAAGATCAAGTCTTCGCAGAGGTCGGCCGTGTAGCTCAAACTTCCAAATCTGACCTGATGGCCAGGGGCGTAGCTTTCGATCTGCTCCAGATGGCCAAGCGAATTGGCCCGCAGTGCAAAGCCGCCAAATACGAAGATCTGTCCGGGAAGAAAGGTCTCACCCTGGATCGCATCGCTGTTAATGATCTGAGAAGCCATCGGGCCTAAAAGTGACGACACAGAGGAACTCTCAATGAAAGCACCAATGTCGGTGTCAAAACCGGCAGATCTCGGGTAGGGGGTCCCGAACTGTGCGTCTAGGCGGATGATAACAGGAGGCAGGGGACACGATAATTTACCCAGGTTCGGGCCCTCTTGATGGAGGTAAAACCCTACGTCTTGCTTGATTAATATTGATGATATGGGTAGTACAAGAGTAGATCTACCGCGAGATCAGAGAGGCTAAACCCTAGAAGCTAGCCTATGGTATGTTTGTCTGTTCCTACGGACTAAAACCCTCCAGTTTATGTAGACACCGGAGAGGGCTAGGGTTACACAGAGTCGGTTACAATGGTAGGAGATCTACATATCCGTATCGCCAAGCTTGCCTTCCACGCCAAGGAAAGTCCCTTCCGGACACGGGACGAAGTCTTGAATCTTGTATCTTCATAGTCCAGGAGTCCGGCCGAAGGTATAGTCCGGCTATCCGGACACCCCCTAATCCAGGACTCCCTCAGGCGGTCACGAGGGTGGGGGGGCGTCCCCCTAGGGCGCCCCCTGCCTCGTGGGCCCCTCGGTGCTCCACCGACGTACTCCTTCCTCCTATATATACCTATGTACCCCCAAACGATCAGAAGAGGAGCCAAAAACCTAATTCCACCGCCGCAACTTTCTGTATCCACGAGATCCCATCTTGGGGCCTGTTCCAGAGCTCCGCCGGAGAGGGTCGTCATCACGGAGGGCTTCTACATCATCATAGCCCCTCGGATGAAGTGTAGTAGTTTACCTCAGACCTTTGGGTCCATAGTTAGTAGCTAGATGGCTTCTTCTCCCTTTTTGGATCTCAATACAAAGTTCTCCCCCTCTCTTGTGTAGATCTATTCGATGTAATCTTCTTTTTGCGGTGTGTTTGTTGAGATTGATGAATTGTGGGTTTATGATCAAGTCTATCTATGAATAATATTTGAATCTTCTCTGAATTCTTTTATGTATGATTGGTTATCTTTGCAAGTCTCTTCGAATTATCCGTTTGGTTTGGCCAACTAGATTGGTAGTTCTTGCCATGGGAGAAGTGCTTAGCTTTGGGTTCGATCTTGCGGTGTCCTTTCCCAGTGACCGAAGGGGCAGCAAGGCACATATTGCATCGTTGCCATCAAGGATAACAAGATGGGGTTATTTCATATTGCATGAATTTATCTCTCTACATCATGTCATCTTGCTTAAGGCGTTACTCTGTTTTTAACTTAATACACTAGATGCATGCTGGATAGAGGTCGATGAGTGGAGTAATAGTAGTAGATGCAGAATCGTTTCGGTCTACTTGTCACGGACGTGATGCCTATATACATGATCATGCCTAGATATTCTCATAACTATGCTCAATTCTGTCAATTGCTCAACAGTAATTTGTTCACCCTTCGTAGAATACTTATGCTCTTGAGAGAAGCCACTAGTGAAACCTATGGCCCCGGGTCTATTCTCATCATATCAATCTCCATCACTTTAATCTTGTTTTGCTTTTTACTTTGCCTTTTACTTTTCACTTTGCATCTCTATACCAAAAATACCAAAAATATTATATCTATCAGATCTCACTCTCGTAAGTGACTGTGAAGGGACTGACAACCCCTAATCGCGTTGGTTGCGAGTAGCTATCGTTTTGTGCAGGTACGAGGGACTTGAGCGTGGCCTCCTACTTGATTGATACCTTGGTTCTCAAAAACTGAGGGAAATACTTATGCTACTCTGCTGCATCATCCCTTCCTCTTCGGGGAAAATACAACGCAAGATCAAGAGGTAGCAAGAAGGATTTCTGGCGCCGTTGCTGGGGAGTCTAGGCAAAAGTCAACATACCAAGTACCCATCACAATCCCTATCTCTCGCATTACATTATTTGCCATTTGCCTCTCGTTTTCCTCTCCCCCACTTCACCCTTGCCATTTTATTCGCCCTCTCTTTCCCAATCTCCTTCTCCTTCTCTGCCTCTTTTGCTCGTTTGCTCTTGTTTGCTCGTGTGTTAGATTGCTTGTTTGTCGCGATGTCTCAAGATACTACCAAATTGTGTGACTTCACTAATACCAATAATAATGATTTCCTTAGCACTCCGATTGCTCCTCTTGCCAATACAAAAACTTGTGAAATCAATACTGCTTTGTTGAATCTTGTTATGAAAGATCAATTCGCCGGCCTTCCTAGTGAAGATGCCGCTACTCATCTGAATAGCTTCGTTGATTTATGTGATATGCAAAAGAAAAAAGATGTCGATAATGATGTCGTTAAATTGAAGCTATTTCCTTTTTCGCTTAGAGATCGTGCTAAAGCTTGGTTTTCGTCTTTGCCTAAAAATAGTATTGATATTTGGAACAAGTGCAAAGATGCTTTTATCTCTAAGTATTTCCCTCCCGCTAAGATCATCTCTCTTAGAAACGATATTATGAACTTTAAGAAACTTGATCATGAACATGTTGCACAATATTGGGAGAGAATCAAATTAATGATACGTAATTTCCCTACTCATGGTTTGAATTTGTGGATGATTATACAAATTTTTTATGCCTGATTGAATTTTGCTTCTAGAAATCTTTTAGATTCCGCCGCGGGAGGCACTTTTATGGAAATCACTTTAGGAGATTCTACTAAACTCCTAGATAATATTATGGTTAATTATTCTCAATGGCATACTGAAAGATCTTCTAATAAAAAAGTGCATGCAATAGAAGAAATCAATGTTTTGAGTGGAAAGATGGATGATGTAGCGACCAGACCTCAAACGGTCTGATCTCTGTGCTCAGGTGTCATCCCTGGATCAGTAATGCTGACACCACAAAGTACTCGGAGGATTTATAACAGAGTAGCAATCACACACTTATTACATCAAGTGTCTCAATAGAGAACTTATTACAATAAATATGGCTTAAGGCCATCTAATAATGATAACAACGGAAGGCTTGGAAGATAAGTGAGTCCATCAACTCCAACGGCATCACTGAGTATAGAACCATGGCCTAAAAACTCCTTAATCATCGTCTGAAAAGTCTGCAACATTAACGTTGCAGCCCGAAACGGGTCAGCACATGGAATATGCTGGCAAAGTAACACATAGAGAGTAATGGAATGAAACTGCTATACTATATGCATATTTGGCTGGTGGAAAGCTCTATGATTACAGTTTTGCGTAAAGCCAATTTTCCCCTACTACAAAGGAATAAATTTTATTTAACTATCACGGTAGTTGTTAAACATTGAGAATGGTTGACAGCATTCTCAATCCCAATTAAGCATCATCATTAAACAAAACCCAACAAAATTAAATTTAGAGTAACATGTTGAGATTCACATGATAATCCAAGTACTAGATACTCAAGATGTCCATAACCGGGGACACGGCTAACCATGATTAGTTTATACACTCTACAGAGGTTTGCGCACTTTTCTCCACAAGACTCGATCGCCTCCGTTTGGTTTCTCGCACTACATGGTGTTTGAGAAGACGGATGACCGAGACATAGTCTTTCAGAAGCGCTAGCACCTTACGATGGATAGACCGTTACACCTACTTTCCCCTACATCTGCTAGTCTACCCTGTAAGAGTTCGCACGACTTAATCAACTATGCTAGAGCCCATAATAGCTTGTGGCTGCACACGGAAGTTTCTAGTATGAAAAATCTCATGATCCCTTTGGGCCTGGGTGGCGGTCCATAAAGAAAAACATGCAATCCTGGAATACCCAGGTACCTCAATCCACCGAGATGTGTGTTTAAGTTGCCACCTTAGATAAACCATTAATTAACAAACTCACACCTGTCATGGATATCACTCACCCAATCCACGTCTACTAGCATAGCATGGCATAATAGGCAAACGTAGAAGTAACTCCCAAAGGTTTGATAATAAACATGTAATAGGTACCACCTCAACTACTTCCCATCCCACAATTTAATTAGATCCTAATCATGCAATGTTTGAGGAATGATCTAATGCAATAAAACTGGGTAGTAGGAGGTATGATCAAAGTGTTACTTGCCTTGCTGATGATCCGCGAAACCTAGAGATTCGAAGTAACAGGCGGCGCACTCCGGGTATTATATCGCAGACAAACAAACAAGCATACAATAAGTATTCATCTAATGCACAGGTAAAACTCAAATAAGAGATATAACCAGAAAGTTAACTTAAGAACTCTGGTTTGCAAAAAGAATCAAATCAAACGAAGCAACGAAAGTCAAACGGCAAAAGAAACATGCTTCGTTTACTATTCTGGATCTAGGGAAATTTTTACAGTGGCAAAAACTTGTTTAAGTTGGCTAAACGGTTAGAGGGTTTCGAGACGAACCTCCAAGCGCTTGAATCGCCCGATTCCGATAACCGAGCGAAAAGTTATACTAAAATGAAAATCGGATCAGGAATCGCGATCAGAAAAATCGCGGATTTAATCCGAGAAAAGAAAAACGACGAACGTTCGCTAGAACAAACAAACGGACGAACGCTCACTAAATAAATAAATCGGAAAAACAGATCTATTTAAAAAAACTGAAACTAAAAAAAACCGCAACTTTTTTTCTTTTTTTTACCTCGGGTGGTGGGTCCGGCAGCGGCTAGGGTTTCGGGCGCGGTGGGCTGGGGCGGCTCGGGGCGGCGCTATTTAAAGGCTGCCCTCGGGCGGAGTCCCGCTCGGGTACGGCCTGAAGTCGGTTCACGTTTTTTTATTATTATTCCGCGCAGAAAAACAAATAAAAGAAATACTAAACAGACTCCAAAAATCCCGAAATAAATTTTTCCGGGCTTCTAAAATGAAGCCGCACAAGGTGAACATTTATTTGGGGCCTAAATGCAATTTTGAAAAACGCACATTTTTCCTAAATTCAAATAAAATACCGAAAAACTCCGAAATAAAATCTTATTTGATTTTATTATTAAATCCTAAATATTTCTTTATTTTGGGAAAGTCATTTTATTCCCTCTCTCATATTTTTGTAATAGAAATAATTGATGATAAAATAATTAAAATCAAATGATCCTATTCTCAAAATTTGAGAAAACTCAAATATGAAAATAACGAAATCCCCAACTCTCTCAGTGGGTCCTTGAGTTGCGTAGAATTTCTAGGATCAAAGCCAAAAGCAAATAAATTATGATATGCATTGATGATCTAGTGTATAACATTCCAAATTGAAAATTTGGGATGTTACAGATGAACTTATGAAATTATTTGCTACTAAGAGTGTTTCTTCTGATCCTAATGATATGCCTTTGTCTACTTTGATTGAGAATAACAATGAATCTATGGATGTGAATTTTGTTGGTAGGAATAATTTTGGTAACAACGCTTATAGAGGGAATTTTAATCCTAGGCCATATCCTAGTAATCCTTCTAATAATTATGGGAATTCCTACAACAACTCTTATGGAAATTATAATAAGATGCCCCCTGAATTTGAGAATAGTGTTAAAGAGTTTATGAATTCACAAAAGAATTTTAATGCTTTGCTTGAAGAGAAATTGCTAGATTCAGGGGCTCTCGACCAAATAATACGACGGTAAACGCCGGATTCAGGGGCTCTCGTCCAGGTCAGCGGAAAAAGCCTTTCAAAGGCAGAAGAGATGGACTGTCTGGCCTAAACAAGATTCTTGACAAACTATGTCAGATTCATGGCACCCCCGATAAACCTGCAAATCACACCCACAGAGAATGTTGGGTCTTCAAGCAGGCATGTAAGCTCAACGCCGAACACAAGGGGGGAGAGACCAAGCAAAGACGAGGACGAGCATCACCAGCAAGCACTAGAGGACAAAAAAAATTCCCACCAGAGGTTAAAACAGTCAACATGATCCATGTGACGAAGAGGAGGAGCAAACATGCACTCCGAGACACACGCACCATAGAGCCCGTCACCCCTAGGTTCAACCCCTGGTTGGCCTGCCCGATCACCTTTTGATCACAGGGATCACGCGACAAGCATCCGGCACAAAGGATTGGCGGCCTTGGTGTTAGACCCAATAATAAATGGATACCATCTCACACGAGTCCTCATGGACGGCGGCAGTGGTCTAAATCTGATATATCAGGACACATTCCGCAAAATGGGGATAGACCCGACAAAAATAAGCCACCGTACTACTACCTTCAAGGGAGTAATACCAGGCCTAGAGGCCCACTGCACGGGCTCTCTATTACTAGAGGTTGTGTTCGGTTCTTCCGACAACTTCCGAAGAGAAAGGTTAACTTTCTACATCGCTCCATTCCGAAGCGGCTATCAGGCACTACTCGGAAGAGCGGCTTTCGCTCATTTTAATGCAATCCTGCATTACGCTTATCTCAAGCTTAAGATGCTCGGTCCATGTGGCACCATCACAGTTAGCGGAAACACTGAGCATGCTCAACGCGCGGAAGAATGTGCAGCGGCTTTAGCCGCCGAGCACTAGACGGCCTCACCAACCAGAAAGAATGACAGGTTGTCAAGACCACGGACACGGTTAGACGAGTCCAGTGCACCACTACATATACATGAGATTGGTTTGATGATAAAGACCTCCTAGACGGTACCAGGGGCTTCCCGCGTGTAATCAGGGCTAGTCCGGCTCAACTTTACTTATCTTAAATTTTAATGGTTTATTGATAATAACCAATTTTCTGGCACGACAACTTTCACCTAAGTTTTTCTCTTTTACAGATGACAATCGTGCTACACCCATCCAGGACACGGCACAACGGAGACACAGGCGCAAACGTGTAGTAGGGACCCGCTCAAAGGTTTCTTTTTAGATTAAGACCCCGCATAAACCTTTTTTACCGTCTCTTGTTGTTCACATCCTCCGGATACTCAATACAACCGAGAAGGATGCCGACGTATTGGCATGTGGCCACGTCAGGATATTGCATGTACCTGGACACCCGGGGTTTATTATTAAGGGCATTGTTCAGCCCGACATATGTTACAAAGACCGAATACCTTAGGGAGTGTTCGGCGTCGCGAGTTTGGCCTTATATGCATCAGCTCCGAATCATGTCTTTGGTCAAATGTTGGGTTTGCCCGGCTCCCATGTTTTGGTACCTTACGTTCCGCTATATCAGCTAAGGTAGCACTGGGTGAACTACTGCGATTGTGCCCTGGTTCATCCAGATGAGCACCTCAGTAGAGAAACCTGAAAACTGACTGTCATGATATAGTGCGAGACTGGTCAACCACTCGATGACTCAGCGGAATCTTCAGGATTGGTCCGCATTAATGAAGGGCCATTTCCCGGTCATGTACGTATGCGCCCCGTATCCGGATGAGCGCAGAAGTACCAGGGGCTATATAGTAGCCCCACCGTCAAACTCCTATGGCTAAGTGAAAGTGTTAAAGCAATATAGTCTGATTGCCTCGTTCGCTGCGCTACCACCTCCTTAATGGACCAAGACATTGGATCAAGTGTGAATACACATTTTTTGCGAACACCCCCGCATTATATGCGTGGGGGCGGAAGCCGACAACTGCAAACTTTCAGGTTATATGCATATATACATAAGCGGCCGCACAGGAGGCACCATAATACTTGCAGGCAAAAGTATAAACATAGCCTTGATAACTCAATAAAACATTGTTTTCACAATTGGAGTACATGTCACTGGAACATAATATTCTTCGAGCACTGAGCCTCTATCGAACGAGCGCCTTCAAGAACTTCTTCAAAGTAGTGCTCGGCAGCCACTCGGCCCACGGCCGAACCCTGTGTTGCAACACTGGTGGCCTCCATCTCTGCCCAGTATGTCTTGACACGGGCAAAGGCCATCCGCGCACCCTCTATGCACGCTGACCTCTTCATAGCATCAATGTGCGGCACAACACTAAGGAATTGTTGCACCAAACTAAAGTAACTATTCGGCCTTGGCCCTCCCAGCCACAGATGATCCACAATGGACCTGATGGCGAGTCTGGACAACCTATGGAGCTCGGCCCACTCGATCATTTGCTCATTCAACAGCAGCGGACGCACTAGAGCATGGAACTATGACCAGAACATCTTTTCCACTTCGCGATCTCCTTGATCCTTGAAGTACTCGGTCGCATCAGCAGCACTTGCGGCCAAATCCACGTAGGCGTCCGCAGAACTCCATAGTTGATCAAGAGGAGCATACTTCGGATCTCCGAACTTAGTTCGCAACAAGAAGGGCTTCCCAGCCACGATATCCACAGCTTGATGCAGCTCCTCCTTCATCGCTCTAATTTTAGAGCGGGCTTCCTTGGCTGCTACCATGGCCTTCTCTAGGTCTGTCGCCCTCGCTCGGATTTCTTTTTCAAGAAGCTAGTAACGGTCAGCGGCATCTTTCAACTCAATGGCCATCTTGGCTATCCTTTCCTTGCTCTGGCGATGCGCGGACTGTTCGGCTTGCAGCTCTTCGACCGCCCTTAGAGCAGCCGCATCGCTATTCCTTGCTTGTTCCTTGGCTCGGGCAAGCTATGCCCGAACGGTCTCCACGGTGGTAGCTCCATCTGCAGTCACAACATATTAAAGATATTGGCATCCTGCTCCTCTTACTATGCGTTGATCACCGGAGAAATCACTTACCATGTGCCTCGTCAAGCCGCTTGTTGACAAGCACGATGTTGGCATCTCCCGCATCAAGTTGTCGCTTTAGCTCGGCAAACCCATCAGTCCGGCTAGCCACCGGAGCTTCGGCCACCTGCACATAAAGGCAGTCTGGTTATTACCTGGGACTATGATCCTCTGTTTGCTGCCGTTTTCGACGACAACCAGAGTCTCAGGGGCTACTATCTGCATAGGGCACACCTAACGTGTGCGGTACTGTAAAAACATACACTATTTCACGTACCTCAAAGCCTTTCAGCAAACTCATAAAAGCTTCATTCAATCCACTTTCAGCGGACGAAATTCTTTCAATTACCGTACCCATTAGCATACTATGCGCTTCTGAGATGGCCGTTTGCTCCAGAAGATCCTTCAGTGCGTCCGACCGCACACTATACGGTCCCGGATTCTTTCTATTGCTCTCTTTAGGATCCGAATACTGAGGACTCCGGGTGGACAAGGGATTGCCCCCTGGCCTTGGCGGATCAGGAGAAACCCTCCGTGACGACACTCCAGGGTCGCCCGCCTCGTGAGGCGGGGTGGCAGGGCGAGGTGTTTCGCTCTCCATCATCTCCGAAAGAAGATCCCCTGAAGACGAACTCTGTCGAGAAGGGCTACGATCTGAACTACAAGATATAAGCTTCGGTTATTGTCTTCAGAAGTAAGGTAGGATATTTTCACTACTAAGTACTTTTCGATTACTTACAGCTCGGTAGAGGGCTGATTCCCTTGCGGACACTGTGCGGCAAGGGTACCCCCCGAGGTAGGACCCTCTGGCGAATATTTCTTCCCCCGTTTGGAAACCTCTGTTTACGGATATTCAGAGGTGGTCCTCTTCTCTGGAGAGGGAATGCCAGATTCTTCTCCCTGGTTATCCTCCTTCGCGGAGGCGCTCATTCCCCCTGTTGGGACGAGTAGTGAGCGAGGCTCGTTTTTGGCCTCTTTATTCCCCCCTTTATCTTCCTTCGAGGGCACTTGTCGGTGTCAAAACCGGCGGATCTCGGGTAGGGGGTCCCGAACTGTGCGTCTAGGCCGGATGGTAACAGGAGGCAGGGGACACAATGTTTTACCCAGGTTTGGGCCCTCTTGATGGAGGTAAAACCCTACATCCTGCTTGATTAATATTGATGATATGGGTAGTACAAGAGTAGATCTACCATGAGATCAGAGAGGCTAAACCCAAGAAGCTAGCCTATGGTATGATTGTATGTTGTGGTTGTTGTCCTACGGACTAAAACCCTTCGGTTTATATAGACACCGAAGAGGGTTAGGGTTACACAAGGTCGGTTACAAAGGAGGAGATATCCATATCCGTATTACCTAGCTTGCCTTCCACGCCAAGTAGAGTCCCATCCAGACACGGGACAAAGTCTTCAATCTTGTACCTTCATAGTCCAACAGTCCGGCCAATGGAGATAGTCCGGCTGTCCAGAGACCCCCTAATCCAGGACTCCCTCAGTAGCCCCTGAACCAGGCTTCAATGACGATGAGTCCGGCACGCAGTATTGTCTTCGGCATTGCAAGGCGGGTTCCTTCTCTGAATACATCACAAAAGATTTTGAATACGAGGATAGTCTCCGACCCTGCAAAATAAGTTCCACATTCCACCGTAGAGAGAATAATATTTTCGCAGATCTAATTTGCTGGCTTCTTTTGGCAGTATGACGTTATGTCATGGCCCGGTGATTATTCGAACCGTTTCCTTTAACCAGCCCCGCACATAACGCGAGGCAGCTTTTCGACACGTCTTGTGAAAGCAGAGATCATGGCCCCTTATTACGGGATTCTCATTAATACATGCGTGGATAACCCAACCGCGCCATCAATTACGGCGCTTGGGGGATAAGCGAGTTTTACCAGGCAAGTGGGAATGCTCAGTTTCATCCGCCCATATAAAGGGGTAAGGATTCACCTTCCTATCCACGCCTTCTTCCTCCTTTGCTCATCCGTTTTCGCACACTTGAGCTCTAGCGCCCAAGTCCACACTTCCCACCTCAACCTTCTCCAACCATGTACGGAGCGGGAGGCAGGTGGATGGTCTCCTCCGTCACGGAGGGAGACTTCAAGAAACTGAGGAGAACCGGATACCTGCCCGACGACATCGCTCATCGGCTCCCAGATGAGGGGCAGCTCATCCCCACCCCCAGGCCCCATGAGAGGGTAGTATTCCTCACCCATTTCCTCCGTGGACTGGGATTCCCTCTCCATCCATTCGTCCGGGGGCTCATGTTCTATTACGGCCTGGATTTCCACGATCTGGCCCCGAACTTCATCCTCAACATCTCGGTGTTTATCGTCGTGTGCGAGGCCATCCTCCGCATCAAGCCCCACTTCGGCTTATGGTTGAAGACCTTCAATGTCAAGCCGAAGGTGGTGGGCGGCCGCCAGGCGGAGTGCGGAGGCGCCATGGTGGGCAAGATGCCCAACGTAACATGGCTCGAGGGCTCCTTTGTGGAAACCATAATGGGGCGGCAATCGGGGTGGTTCTACATCACCGAGCCGCGTGACCCTATATGGGCAGCGTCCCCCGAGTTCCGATCTGGCATCCCCATGTGGCTCACCTCCTGGAAAGAGAAGGGCCTGTCCTGGGGTAGTTCGGAAGAGCTGACCGGACTCCAAACATTTATTCAAAACATGGTGAACAAGAAGCTCAAACTTGTCAACGTGGTCCAGGTCATGCTCCACCGCCGGATTCTCCCGTGCCAACAACGGGAGTTCAACTTGTGGGAGTTTGACCCGGCGCGGCACCGAACTCTGAACATGCTTTTCGACACAACTCACGAAGATGCCTGGAGGGTGCTGTTCAAAAGCGCCGAGGTCCCCCCTCCTATTACTGAGGATCGTGGATTCAGCGTGAAGCGCCAAGCCAAAGCGGTAAGTTGCTTTACCTCTCGCAGGATACTTATGTTTTATAGGTTGACTCCATGCGGGATCTAAACTCCCGTACCTTTGACAGGACTGGCAGGAGACGACCGAACAAATCGATTGTCCGGCTCCTTTGCCCGAAGGCCCAGCAGACGCTCTTCTGGCGAAGATGCTGACCCCGACTCCTTATACGGTGCTGGAGAAGACCAAGAAGGCCAAGGGAACCCGAAAGAGTTCCCGACGCCAGGTGTCGTCGGACTCACCGTCCGATGACTCTGCGGCGCACTCCTCCCCTGAAGACGAGGAAGAAGAAGAAGATGCTCCCCTTCCTGCAAAGGGAGATAAGAAAAGGAAGGCCGCCCTAACTGGGGGGCCGAAGGGTCCAAGAAGGGAAGGACTCTCCTTCCGGACAGCTCCACCGCCGCCGATGAAGACGAATACGAGTGGTTGCCCAGGGTCAAGCCCCTGGGGAGATCGTAAGTATTTGGATACCAGAGTAACTCATAGCATTCCTTTGTCGCACTGCTTTCCCTAACGCCGAACATGATTATACAGGCCGCCGCGAACTAGCATCGATGTATCATCGGACGGCTCCCTAGGCTCGTCGGACATGGATAGCGATCTAGTCCCGACCGCCACCTCCCCTCATCCTGCTGACGACGCCGAGGTGCTGTCTCAAGAGGCACCGGGTCGAGGGGAGACAGTCCTGGAGGCGCCTCAAGGCGACCTTCCGGACTCCGGGAGCTGAGGGGACGGGGCCGCTGAGAGCTCCGAGTTCGGCCCTCAGCCGAACACCGCACCGGACCCTCTAGCGATTCCGGGCTCGGGCAGGCGGCCTCCTTCTAAGAGGGGCAAGATGCCTGTGCCGGTGACCTCTGTCCATCCAGAGGCGCCGGACAATCTGCTGGAAGCACTTCGCAGCGCTTCCATCGACGAGGAGCACCGCACTATCATGAGTGCGGTGATCCAGAAGGTTCAGTCCGCTAAGAGCGGATTGACTGAAGCCTGTGCCAGCCTTCTAACAGGCTTTGAGGTAAGTGTTTTAAAATGTAGTAGAAATATTACCGCATAGACAGTAGCCCCTGATGCTTTGTTCGGTGTTCACAAAGAAAAGCCAAACAGAGGATCAAATAATATCGCAGGAGTCTAATATAAGTATGTCAATATGCATATGCAGGCTTCGCTGTTGGCGTCCGCCGCAGTAACTGCGGAGGTTGCCGTACTAAAGCAGAACCTCGAGTGGTCCAGGAAAGAGCTCGGCCTTGCCAAGAGACAGCTCGAGGAGAACAAGGGTAAGTAAGACCCTGTCTATAGATATGTATATATAAAAGAAGACGCGATTGCAAAATGACAGGATCAACGTATATTTGCCATGGGCCACGACCGAGGTGGTGACCCTGAAGCAAGCGCGAACCAAGGCCAAGGATATAGCGGCCAAGGAGCGCACCGAGCGAGAGAAGCATGAGGCTCAGGTGGGTGAGGTGCAGGAAGAGCTCCAGGCTCTCGTGGCGAAGCACGAGGCGTTGGAGCTTGACTCAAAGACGCGGGAGTCTGAGCTTGTCGCGGCCCTCGAGAGCGCAAGAAGTGCCAAGGCCGAAGCCCAAAAAGCCCTCCAGGAGATCGACGCAATGAAGAAGATAGCGGCGGGTAAGGCTTTCTATATGCAAAGCAAGCATGTAAAAGTAAATTACCGATTACTTACCCGAATCCGGAGCTCTCCAGGAGCATTCACAGATTTGCCCCGCAGTGTGTCCGATGCCGCACAATTTTACCAGGCCGAGGATGGAAGCTCAACGTAGAAGCTGTTCTGGTCTCAGTATGCTGAGGCCGAACACCCGGTGCCAATGAGCGACCGGCTGAAGCAGATGGTCGAGCTACATAAGGCGGCTGATCCGACCATGAAGAGCTTTATAGTCCGGCTGTGGCTTGGCGACGCCCTTCCGAACAGCTTCTTCGGCCTGGTGAGTAGCTTGTGGATGCCTGCCTGCAGCTGGAGGTCGTCAAGCGATCTGTTTGCATTGAAGGTGCACGCCGGGCTTTTGCCCGTGTGAAATTGCAGTGGGTCAAGCTAGACGCCGTGAAGCTGATCAAGGAGGGGCCACCGGAGGGCAAGGAGCACCGCCACCCCGAGATGTACTACGAGGGTGTTCTGCCGGGTGCCCATCTCATAGCGGACGAGTGTTCCAAAGATGTAATATTTGAGTGAGACTTGCTCGTTTTATCCCATATTTATGAAAACTTGTTTCATATGCGCTATGCAACGCTTGTTTGAATTTAAAATATTACCTTCTGTTTGGATGTTTATCAAATCTAAGAGATGGCTAGTCCTCGGCTTCTGCCCCCATGCCACGAGTGCTGGGGTGTTTGGGATAAACCTGAGCACTCTTGTTCCCATGTTTGGGTCCTTCGAGGGAGGTGCTCAGCACAACGAACAAGGCAACCAGACTAATAATGCTTTATCACTCTCACTTAGCCATAGAATTCTATAATTTTAAATTTCGGCGAAGCCCCTGGTATTCAGAAGGCCGAATTTGGGGCGCGATACACACCTTTAAGCTGGACAGGGCCGGCCCCTCGCTCTAAGCGGCATAAGTCTTTAGGGACTCGAAAACCTCGCCGAACAGCGACCAGTCTCTCGCCTTATCATGACAGTCAGTTTTAGCTTTCTCTACTGAGGTGCTGAACCCAGCAGAACCGGGGCACAATCGCAGTAGTTCTCCTAGCGCTACCTTAGCCGATAGAGCGGAACGTAAGGTACCAAAACATAGGAGCCGGGCAAACCCAACATTTGACCAAAGACATGATTCGAAGCTGATGCATATAATGCTATAAGTTCGGGGTGCCGCACTTGTGAAAGTGTTCAGACTTGTCACACCGCATTGTGGGGTATGTAAGCCCCTGGTGTATTGGCCGTACCAAAGTGTACGGTTGCAACGCATCGTTAATGAACACAGACACACA
>NC_041386.1:489050818-489138933 GCF_002162155.2 Triticum dicoccoides
GTTAAAGCAGAGTGATACAGATAGTGCAATAATAAAAGAGTATGACTATGTCCCTTCCAAGGGCAAGCTGAGGAATGATATGAAATCGAATATTTCGCTCGTTACTGTAATCAACCTGGGAATTCCGTGGTATGACGTAGCTGTCTGCCTCCTTGGTTGATGCATCATGTGAGCGACAATAGTGCTGCCGGACAGTGTTTCCAGAGATTAAGGTCCTGAAAAAAAATAACCAAACGGGAAGCCCCTAGTGCAGTTTAAGCCGCGTCTTGGGGCGTGCCGCAATTGTTCCCCCCTCCCCATCTATGCCCTTGGTATTTTTAATGCGTAATTATGTACGCGCGGCACGAGTTTCGCCACTGGGCTGGGATTGGGGTGGCTGCCGTATTGCTACGCGAGCTCAGATCGCGCCGGGTGGTCTATTTGCCGATTGCCTCGAGCGCGCTTGAAGGTGTTCGGGATTTGAAGCGCCGAACTGGTTGATTGCCTGGAGAGGCTGCTTTGCGCTTTTGCTGCGAGGGCTGCGGTGTGCTCCTCTGTTCGGAGAGAGCGCTCTGTGTTTCCATTGACTGTAATAAGTCCGCGAGGTCCTGGCATCTTGAGCTTGAGGTATGCATAATGCGGTACCGCATTGAATCTAGCAAATGCGGTTCGCCCGAGCAGCGCGTGATAACCACTGCAGAACGGGACTATATCGAAGATTAACTCTTCGCTTCGGAAGTTATCCGGGGATCCGCAGACCACTTCCAGCGTAATTGAGCCTGTGCAATGGGCCTCTACACCTGGAATGATGCCCTTAAAGGTCGTTTTTGTGGGTTTGATCCTTGAGGGGTCTATACCCATTTTGCACACTGTGTCATGATAAAGCAGGTTCAGGCTACTGCCGCCATCCAAAAGGACTCGAGTGAGGTGAAATCCGTCAATGATTGGGTCTAGGACCAGTGCGGCGAATCCGCCATGACGGATACTAGTGGGGTGGTCCCTGCGATCGAAGGTGATCGGACAGGAGGACCAAGGGTTGAACTTTGGGGCGACTGGCTCCAACGCATATACGTCCCTGAGCGCATGCTTCCGCTCCCTTTTGGGGATGTGGGTTGCGTATATCATGTTCACTGTTCGCACTTGCGGGGGAAACCTCTTTTGTCCTCCAGTGTGCGGCTGCCGGGGCTCCTCCTCGTCATCGCTATGCGGCCCCTTGTCCTTGTTTTCGGCAATTAATTTGTCAGCCTGCTTGAACACCCAACAATCCCTGTTGGTGTGATTGGTCGGCTTGTCTGGGGTGCCGTGTATTTGACACGAACGATCGAGTATACGGTCCAAGCTGGACGGACCCAGCGTACTTTGTTTGAATGGCTTTTCCGCTAACCGTGTTTAGAGCCTTTGAATCCAGCATTGACTGCTGTATCCTCAGTATTTTTGTTGTTAATGCGGCGCTTATGTTTCTTGCGACATGACCTGCTATTGCCGTCCTTGGTATCTGAGGTACCATGGTTCTTTGATATGTTATTACTATGAGCCAGCCAGCTGTCTTCTCCCGCACAAAAGCGGGTCATGAGCCTCGTGAGAGCTGCCATAGATTTCGGCTTTTCCTGACCAAGGTGTCGGGCTAGCCACTCGTCTCGGATGTTGTGTTTGAAAGCTGCTAAGGCCTCCGCATCCGGACAGTCGACGATTTGATTTTTCTTTGTAAGGAACCGAGTCCAGAATTGCCTGGCCGACTCTTCTGGCTACTGAATTATGTGGCTCAAGTCATCGGCGTCTGGTGGTCGCACATAAGTGCCCTGAAAGTTGTGGAGGAATGCGGCTTCCAGATCTTCCCAATAGCTAATGGAGTCCGCTGGCAAGCTGTTAAGCCAATGCTACGCTGGTCCTTTTAGCTTTAGTGGGAGGTATTTCATGGCGTGTAAGTCATCACCGCGGGCCATGTGGATGTGGAGGAGGAAATCCTCAATCCATACTGCGGGATCTGTTGTGTCGTCGTATGATTCAATATTTACAGGTTTGAAACCTTCTGGGAATTGATGTTCCATTACTTCGTCTGTGAAGCATAAGGGGTGTGCGGCGCCTCTGTATTGGGCTATATCGCGACGCAGCTCAAATGGGTCTTGCCCGCTGTGTTCGGCCCGGCCGGATTTGCTTTTACTGTATCCGACGTGACGTTTATCGTCTCGTAGAGTGGTGCGTAGTCGTGATCCGTAGATCGATATTGCATGCTTTGCTTTGTCCTCCAATATGTCTCGCAGGTCTGGCGTATCTCCCCATGCCTTTTTATTTGAATGGCATCGGGGTGGAGGCTGAGCTTTTGGCTGGAATGCCTCTCTATCGCGGCCACGAGGTGGCCCATCAGCTGTATCATACGCTTCTTCCTCCAGCCGGGTAGTAACCTGCACTTTGGGTAATTCTTGGATGGGCGCTTGAGTTTATATTGCTCGGCCGCGAGGACTTCAGTCCATCTGTCAGCTAGCAGATCTTGATCAGCTTGAAGCTGTTGCTGCTTTTTCTTCAGGCTATTTGTCGTGGCCATAAGCTGGCGCTTGAAGCACTCTTGTTCGATGGGATCCTCTGGTACGGCAAATTCATCGTCGCCGAGGCTTGCCTCGTCTTTGGAGGGGGACATGTAATTGTCATCCTCCTCCTCTTCGTCTGCCGCTCTCTCAGGAGAGCTGGCTCCTCCCTCCTCCTGCTCTAAATCATGCTGGAGGGGATTGTTGTTATCTTCGGCACTATCCGGAGTGTTATTATCTCCTGTGCTGGTATCACCACTTTTTCTTTGGCAGGACTTAGAGCAGCGCCGCTGACTTTGGCGCTTGGGTTGTTTCTTGGAGGGGTCATCCTCCGCTATCTCGTCGCCATTGCCTTCTTTGGGTGTATCCACCATGTATATGTCATATGACGAGGTGGCTTTCTAGTGCCCTATAGGCGCTGGTTCATGTTCGTCTCCTACATCGTCGTCCATACCGTCGATGTCTTCGGAGTCGAAGTCAAGCATGTCGGTTAAATCATCGACAGTGGCTACGAAGTGGGTGGTGGGTGGGTGTCGAAATTCTTCGTCGTCCGCATCCCAATCCTGTTGGCCATAATCCGGCCAGGGCTCTCCTGACAAAGAGAAAGACCTTAGTGAATTCAGAATGTCGCCGAAGGGCGAGTGCTGAAAGATATCTGCGGCGGTGAATTCCATGATCGGCGCCCAATCGGATTCGATTGGCAGGGGCGCGGGCGGTTCGGGGTCAGAAAAAGAGTCCGACACCTTAGAGTCACGGGCTGCGTAGAGGATTAGGCTGGTGTTCGGCTCGATCGCCGTTGAGACTGCAGCCCCTGAGGCGGTGTCTAACCACCCGTCCTTGATTGGCGCAGTTGGCTCCGAGCTAAGGGTCGGAGC
Organism: Triticum dicoccoides; assembly: GCF_002162155.2. Taxonomy (NCBI): domain Eukaryota; kingdom Viridiplantae; phylum Streptophyta; class Magnoliopsida; order Poales; family Poaceae; genus Triticum; species Triticum dicoccoides. The sequence continues at coordinate 489,054,195 of NC_041386.1, forward strand.
TGATGCGGGCGCGGCCTCTGGGGTACTGTTCGGCGGCAGAGCTAGGTCATACCCATCGTGACAGTGCGGCGCGTCCAGCTGTGGCTCGAATCCGTCGAAGATCAAGTCTCTGCGGATGTCGGCCGTGTAGTTCAAACTTCCAAATCTGACCTGATGACCAGGGACGTAGCTTTCAGTCTGCTCCAGATGGTCCAGCGAATTAGCCCGCAGTGCAAAGTCGCCGAATACGAAAATCTGTCCGGGGAGAAAAGTCTCGCCCTGGACCGCATTGCTATCGATGATAGTAGGATCCATCAAGCCTAACGGCGACGACACAGAGGAACTCTCAATGAAAGCACCAATGTCGGTGTCAAAACCGGCGGATCTCGGGTAGGGGGTCCCGAACTGTGCGTCTAGGCCGGATGGTAACAGGAGGCAGGGGACACAATGTTTTACCTAGGTTCGGGCCCTCTTGATGGAGGTAAAACCCTACGTCCTGCTTGATTAATATTGATGATATGGGTAGTACAAGAGTAGATCTACCACGAGATCAGAGAGGCTAAACCCTAGAAGCTAGCCTATGGTATGATTGTATGTTGTGGTTGTTGTCCTACGGACTAAAACCCTTCGGTTTATATAGACACTGAAGAAGGTTAGGGTTACACAAGGTCGGTTACAAAGGAGGAGATATCCATATCCGTATTTCCTAGCTTGCCTTCCACGCCAAGTAGAGTCCCATCCGGACACGGGACGAAGTCTTCAATCTTGTACCTTCATAGTCCAATAGTCCGGCCAATGGAGATAGTCCGGCTGTCCGGAGACCCCCTAATCCAGGACTCCCTCTTCACTTGATAAGGCGCCGGCTCCAGCATTCTGTCTAGTACTGGATTGGCCAAGCCCTCAGGAAGGGGGGTCGGACACCTGATCATCTTCGTCTTTGTTATCCAGTCCTGGTCAAAGAGCGACTTTTCAGAATGATGTTATGATGAATAAGAGAAACAGTGTGTTCGGCCATGGGATTACTTACTTGGGTATCCGGGCGATTACAGCTCAGACCCGCATCCTCGGTGGTGTCCGTACACTTTATTTGTGATCCAAAGAACAACTTGTACATCTCCTCGAGCGTCATGCCGAGGAAGTGCTGAATGATTCGCGGTCCCTCCGGGTTGAACTCCCACAAACGGAGAGGTCTACGTTTGCAAGGAGGGACCTGGCGAACTAGCATGACATGCATCACCGTGACCAGGTTGACGTCTCTCTCAATGAGATCTCGAATGTGACTCTGCGATATCGGCACATCCTTTACTGGACCCCAGTTTAGCCCCTCGCTGATCCATGACGTCAGTTGTGGTGGGGGCCCGAGCGAGAGGCAGGGATGGCTGCCCACTTGGCACTTCGGGAGTTGTGATATAAAACCACTCCCGCTGCCACAAACTGGACACCTCTGGGAAGGAACCCTCTGGCCATGGAGCATCAGCGCTTTTGCTTATTACGGCACCTCCGCAGTCTGCATGCCGCCCCTCAATCATCTTCGGCTTCACATTGAAGGTCTTGAGCCACAGGCCGAAGTGAGGGGTAACGCGGAGGAAGGCCTCACATATGACGATGAACGACGAGATGTGAAGGAGGGAATCCGGGGGCAGATCATGGAAATCCAGCCCATAATAGAACATGACTCCCCTAACAAAGGGATCTAGAGTGAGGCCTAGTCCTCGGAGGAAGTGAGAGACGAACACAACACTCTCGTTGGGATTGGGAGTGGGGATGGCCTGCCCTCGGGCGGGCAGCCTGTGCGAAATTTTGGCGGTCAGATATCTGGCCTCTCGTAGCTTCTTGATGTCCTCCTCTGTGACAGAGGAAGTCATCCACCGACCTTGGAGGTTGGATCCGGACATGGTTGAAGGTCCGAAGCACCTGACCTGAGCCTGGGGTGTTGGAACTCGAGACGGGGGAAGGATTCAATTGAGCGCGAGAGGAAAAAGGGACAGGTCTTGGCCTCTTTATAAAAAGGGTGAATGTCAAGCGTCCTCCTCATGGCCGTTTTGGACTCGCCTAAAATCGAGGAGTCATACCAACGGGCACGGTTGGGTTACCCATGTTCGTATTGATGAGAATCCCGTAATAAGGGGAACATGATCTCTGCTTTGACAAGACGTGTCAAGAAAACCGCCTCGCGATATGTGCGATGCTGGTTGAGAAAAACGGTTCGAATAATGACCAGGCCATGGTGTGATGTCATGCTGTCAAAATGTGTCAGCAGATTAGATTTGTGGAAATATTATTCTCTCTACGGTGGTATGTGGAACTTGTTTTGCAGAGTCGGACACTATCCTTGTGTTCAAAATCTTCCATGGAGTATTCGGAGGAGGAACCCGCCTTGCAATGCCGAAGACAATATTGCGTGCCGGACTCATCGTAATTGAAGCCTGGTTCAGGGGCTACTGAGGGAGTCCTGGATTAGGGGGTCTCCCGACAGCCAGACTATATCCTTTGGCCGGACTGTTGGACTATGAAGATAAAAGATTGAAGACTTCATCCCGTGTCTGGATGGGACTCTCCTTGGCGTGGAAGGCAAGCTAGGCAATGCGGATATGTAGATCTCCTCCCTTGTAACCAACTCTGTATAACCCTAGCCCCCTCCGGTGTCTATATAAACTGGAGGGTTTAGTCCGTAGGACAACATACAATCATACCATAGGCTAGCTTCTAGGGTTTAGCCTCTACGATCTCGTGGTAGATTAAATCTTGTAATACTCATATCATCAAGAACAATCAAGCAGGACGTAGGGTATTACCTCCATCAAGAGGGCCCGAACCTGGGTAAACATCGTGTCCCCTGCCTCCTGTTACCATCCGCCTTAGACGCATAGTTCGGGACCCCCTACCCGAGATCCGCCGGTTTTGACACCGACACAAGGTGTTCCTCCGGTATTCGGGAGTTGCATTATCTAATAGTTAGAGGAATATGTATAAGTCATGAAGAAAGCAATAGCAATAAAACTTAACGATCATTATGCTAAGCTAACAGATGGGTCTTGTCCATCACATCATTCTCCTAATGATGTGATCCCGTTCATCAAATGACTACACATTTCTATGGTCAGGAAACTTAACCATCTTTGATTAACGAGCTAGTCAAGTAGAGGCATACTAGGGACACTTTGTTTTGTCTGTGTATCCAGACATGTATCAAGTTTTCGGTTAATACAATTATAGCATGAATAATAAACATTTATCATGATATAAGTAAATATAAATAACAAGTTTATTATTACCTCTAGGGCATATTTCCTTCATACCCCACTTGTATTTGTTTGCCAAAGTAGTCTAACATACCCTATTTTTTGCTCACAGAATTTGCATGTAGCAATCTTTGTTTTCTTTCAGCTTATGCATCCTTTTTATTTTCTCTCTCGTGTTTTTTGTTTATTTTTGTTCCTAGTTCCGGAGTTTGTGCAACACACCGTATGTTGCACAACTTGTGGGTCAGTGAGTTGGTCCTAAACCAGCCAGTGGGCAGGGAGTTGGTGCTGAATCAGCTAGTGACCAAGGAATGCTAAATTCAAGGAACTGAAACTCAAACAAAGGACTCTCAATCAAACGAGGCTCAAGCAAATGTAGAGGCAAAACCAAACTTGTCATCATTGCTCAATGATTGGATCCGGCAATCATTCTCGAACATGCAAGATCTCAAGGTACTATTTTTCAATTTCATTTTATCTTTTGTTTATATTTATTTTCATATCTTTATTTTGTTCCAGCATTTAGTTTTACCCAATTGCAAGTGCACATAAATTTTTGCTACAACCATAATTTTGATGTGCTACAAGCACATTCTGTTTTGCTACATGGGGGGTTGAAGTGCATACATTTTTTGCTACATCCATCTTTGTGATCTACTACAACCACATTTTGTTTTTGCTACATAGGGGGTTCAAGTGCATATTTTTTTGCTACATCCATCATTTTTCTGATGTGCTACAACCATCATTATGTTTTGCTACATCCATACTTTTCAAAGCTACATGCATGATTGGTGCAGGCTACACCTAGGATGACTTAATTTTTCGACACATGCCTTGTTAGGTACCGACTAAGTTCCAGATGTTGTTCGACAAACATAAGGGGATTTTTGCAGTGGAGGTTGATGATATAGTAGGCAAGTTTGGGCATGGTTTAAAGGGATTGCGGTGCAACCGGATGGCCACTCTGCTTCGTGATGTAGGATATGCCATCCCAGCTACGATGAGCCCAGTGTTTACCTCCGAACACCTAGCATGGATGAAGGTCGTGAGAAAGAGAGGGATGCTCAAGCTGCAGCTACAGCTATAGATATTATTATGAATAAAGATCAATTAGTTGGGGAGCTGAAAAGGAACCAAGAAGTTGCAACAGATGTTGGTCAGACTCGTGAGCAACAAAGCGCGAGTATCAAGGTGGAAGGCAACGTGTCACCTCGGAGCACCCCACTCTTCTATGATGCACCCAGGAGCCTCGTATCTTTTGCAACAAGAAATAGGGCTGTCAAAAAACATGTTCTCTGTCCACATGGCAGTAAATTTTCTAAAATCAAGCAATGCTTCATCATTTTTCCACTTCATGTAGCACACTAATCAATTTTTGGTACTTTCAAGCAGGATCTACTCAAGCATGGCCCATCAAGCTTCTAACCAAGCATACTCACAGCTGAGCTTCAAAGGGCTATCACTAAGTGCAAGGTTCAAAAATTATACCTAGTAAGTTCCCACATGCCTTTTTTGGTTCATATCACAAATACTCTCAAATTTGTAACCAACAATGTGACGCCCATTACATTTTTGTTTATGTGCTGAGTCCCTTTGCCTTCTTTTGCATTTTTCAACTCTTCTTCACAATTGTTCATGAGCGTCATTGGATATTCGTTTGCGCAAACTTGCTTCACAAGTAGTGGAATGTATTCGACCTACTGAATGCCAAAGGGAAACCATCTACCTTGAAGAGGCAGGCCAACAACCTGGTCAACTCTTCTCCCTTTTATATTAGTGCCTTTCCTCGCTTCGTCTACATAATTTTCCTACTGCAACTTTTCATGTTTCTTTTTTTCTAACTTTTTGTGTGTTTTTGGTGGTAGATCACAAACTTCGTAACTTTTTCACAAGAGTGTGATGAATTCAATGTCAATGTTGCATCCTTCACCCTGGTTGACCTAGAGGACTACCCAAAGCAAAATAACCTATGAGTTTCTCTATTTTTTTGCTTCAATCATGTGTTCCTTTGAGACAATTTGGTTGTTTCCACTATATACGTGATTGTCATATTTTCCTAACTCACACGTGTGTTGTGGTTTCTTCGAGCTCAAATATGTGGAGAATTTGATGGAAAGGCAGTGAAAGAGTTTAAGCAGGTATCTTTGTCTTTGTGTTTTGTTACAATCTAGTTTTTGTTTTCAAAACTTATGCAGCAAAAGAATAGCTAGTAACATACTGCTTCTCGTGCGTTCATTTTTATAGTAAGACATCCCACGGTATTGCATGGGAGTGGCATACAACCATTTCATCCACCCACTCAACAATGCCCCAAAGGAGTGTGCATTCAAGAATGAGTTCACAAACATGGGTCTATTGGGGAACACAGTAATTTCAAAAAAAAATCCTACGCACACGCAAGATCTATCATGGTGATGCATAGCAAAGAGAGGGGAAGAGTGTTGTCCACGTACCCTCGTAGACCGTAAGCGGAAGCGTTATGACAACGCGGTTGATGTAGTCGAACGTCTTCACGATCTGACCGATCCTAGCACCGAAGGTACAACACCTCCGCGATCTGCACACGTTTAGCTCAGAGACATCCCGTGAACTCTAGATCTAGCTCAGTGTCGAGGGAGAGTTTTGTCAGCACGACGGCGTGATGACAGTGATGATGAAGCTTCCAAAACAGGGCTTCGCCTAAGCACTGCAACGATATGACCGAGGTGGATTATGGTGGAGGGGGGCACCGCACATGGCTAAGACAATTGTCAACTTGTGTGTCTATGGGGTGCCCCCTCCCCCGTATATAAAGGAGTGGAGGAGGAGGAGGGGCCGACCCTCGATGGCACGCCCAAGGGAGTCCTACTCCCATCGGGAGTAGGATTCCCCCCCCCCCTCCCTAATTGGGTTAGGAGAGGAAGGAAGGGGGAGAGAGGGGGCAAGGAAAGGGGGCGCCCCCCACCCAATTCGGATTGGGCTTGGGGGGCGCCCCCTCCTAGGCTCCCTTCTCCTCTCTCCCACTATGGCCCAATAGGGCCCATATACTTCTCGGGTGGTTCCGGTAACCTCCCGGTACTATGGTATATTCCCGAACTCACCTGGAACCATTCTGATGTCCAGACAAAGGCTTCCAATATATCTATCTTTATGTCTTGACCATTTCAAGACTCCTCGTCATGCCCATGATCACATCCGGGACTCCGAACAACCTTCGGTACATCAAAACACATAAACTCATAATACCGATCGTCACCGAATGTTAAGCATGCGGACCCTATAGTTCGAGAACTATGTAGACATGACCGAGACTCATCTCCAGTCAATAACCAATAGTGGAACCTGGATGCTCATATTGGTTCCTACATATTCTACGAGGATCTTTATCGGTCAAACCGCATAACAACATACGTTGTTCCCTTTGTCATCGGTATGTTACTTGCCCGAGATTCGACCGTCGGTATCTCAATACCTAGTTCAATCTCGTTACCAGCAAGTCTCTTTACTCGTTCTGTAATGCAACATCTCGTAACTAACCCATTAGTCACATTACTTGCAAGGCTTATAGTGATGTGCATTACCGAGAGGGACCAGAGATACCTCTCCCATACACGGAGTGACAAATCCTAATCTCGATCTATGCCAACTCAACAAACACCATCGGAGACACCTGTAGAGCATCTTTATAGTCACCCAGTTATGTTGTGACATTTGATAGCACACTAAGTGTTCCTCCGGTATTTCGGAGTTGCATAATCTCATAGTCATAGGAACATGTATAAGTTATGGAGAAAGCAATAGCAGTAAACTAAACGATCATCGTGCTAAGCTAACAGATGGGTCAAGTCAATCACATCATTCTCTAATGATGTGATCTCGTTCATCAAATGACAACTCTTTGTCCATGGCTAGGAAACTTAACCATCTTTGATTAACAAGCTAGTCAAGTAGAGGCATACTAGTGACACTCTGTTTGTCTATGTATTCACACATGTACTAAGTTTCCGGTTAGTACAACTCTAGCATGAATAATAAACATTTATCATGATATAAGGAAATATAAATAACAACTTTATTATTGCCTCTAGGGCATATTTCCTTCAGGGTCTAGTTCATGTCTCAGGTGGTAGCATTTTGATAGTATAAGAGTAGCGTGTTTGCTATATGTAAACCGATGATACTTCCAAAACATGGGTCCTTAGGTAAAGCCATGATAACTCCGACGAACTTTGTGTGTTTTGTGTATGTATGTACCAATGGTACTTGTTGGTTTGTAAGTTTGAATTTGGATGAAGCATTTGCTGCCAACAAGCTTACACCAGACCCATTGCTGAAGTTTGTACTTTTTTGCTGGAACTACAATATAAAATTGTTTCAAACTTCATCCAACCAAGTTGCAAGGGGAAGTTCTTGCATTTTTTCCTAAAACGTTTTTTTAAACAAACCAAGAATGCTTCATTGACACGATTTATTTGTTGGAAGCTCACAAAAAGATAGCTAAAACCTTGCTGAAGGTTGGTTTGCAAAGCCCAGGATCATCTTTTTTACGGAACATGTTTTTAGTGTAAAATAGTTGCGTCACTGCAAGTTTTTCGCTGGAAGCATAATCTAAAAGAGCTTCAATGGTCATCTTTTTTCCAAAAAAATTACAAGTATTTCTTTATAACTATAGTGCTAAATTCCTGTAATTTATTTGCCGGAAGCTCACAAAAAAAGATACATGCACTCTAAAATTTGCTGCAATCCCAAAGCACCACATTTTTTTAACCCAAACAAGGTTTTTTGCCAACAAGTTTTTTTTGCTGAAAAGATAATTTTAAAAATATTCAACCTTGATTTTTTCAATCATCATAACCTTACAAACATAATCAAATTTCTCCCTGCACATCAGGAGCATGTAGTGTTGCATTTCATCCTTCAAACAAAAATCTTACACTGCTATCTATTTTTGCTACAACAAGTGATTACACTTGTTACAAGCATGCCTGCTTTTTCAATGTTTTTAAAAAATAAAAAATAAACCATGCAACCATGCAAGGTTCATGCTACAAGCATTACCATCATGCTACAACTATTACCATCAATAAGTAAGTTTCACAAACTTATAAGAGACTTTTAAACCTACTCTCATAAAAGCAACATTTTGCTTTTTCAGTCCACACAGGTAGTAACACGTTGCAATCCCACAAAAAGTCTACAACTACTCAATACAGATGTTCTAAACATTTATAATGCTTGCATATGCAGAGAAACCATGGAGGTTACAAAGCAATACATCATTTTTTCCACATGAATCATATTAAAGGGTAAGTATTATTTCGACATCTAGAGCTTTTGCGGTCGCACTCGCAACAAGCACATCAACAAGGAGTTGGAAGCTCTTAACGTTGTGATTCTCATTTTCACAATGCTTGCATGGAGTTTTCTTTCCCTTTGGCTTTGTCCTTCTTTGCTTTCTTCTTCACTTCATCTTCTCGTAGCTCAATGAGTAGCTTCATGATACGTCCATTTTGCATCATGCTTTTATATCGATATTGCATTATGGGCTGTTATTACACATTATGTCACAATACTTATGCCTATTCTCTCTTATTTTACAAGGTTTACATAAAGAGGGAGAATGCCGACAGCTGGGATTCTAGGCTGGAAAAGGAGCAAATATTAGAGACCTATTCTGCAGAACTCCAAAAGTCCTGAAACTCCACGGAAGTCAATTTTAGATTATATAAAAAATATTGGGCGAAGAAAGCACCGGAGGGGGGCCACCCACCATGCACGAGGGTGGGGGCGCGCCCTACCCCCTGGGCGCGCCCCCTACCTTGTGGGCCCCCTGGTGGCCCTGCGATGACCATCTTCTGCGATATGAAGTCTTTCGATGAGAAAAAAATCATAAGCCATCTTCTCGGACGAAACTCTGCCGCCACTAGGCGGAACCAATATAGGGCTCTGGCGGAGCTGTTCTGCCGGGGAAACTTCCCTCCGGGAGGGGGAAATCATCGCCATCACCATCACCAACGCTCCTCTCATTGGCAGAGGGCAATCTCCATCAACATCTTCACCAGCACCATCTCCTCTCAAAACCCTAGTTCATCTCTTGTATCCAATTCTTGTCTCCATGTCCGGGATTGGTACGTGTGGGTTGCTAGTAGTGTTTATTACTCCTTGTAGTTGATGCTAGTTGGTTTATTTGGTGGAAGATCATATATTCAGATCCTATATGCATATTAATACCCCTCTAATTATGAACATGATTATGCTTTGTGAGTAGTTACGTTTGTTCCTGAGGACATGGGAGAAGTCTTGCTATTAGTAGTCATGTGAATTTGGTATTCGTTCGATATTTTGATGAGATGTATGTTGTATCTCCTCTAGTGGTGTTATGTGAACATCAACTACATAACACTTCACCATTATTTGGTCCCAGAGGAAGGCATTGGGAAGTAATAAGTAAATGATGGGTTGCTAGAGTGACAGAAGCTTAAACCCTAGTCTATGCGTTGCTTCGTAAGGGGCTGATTTGGATCCACATGTTTCATGCTATGGTTAGGTTTACCTTAATACTTTTGTTGTAGTTGCGCATGCTTGCAATAGAGGTTAATCATAAGTGGGATGCTTGTCCAAGTAAGGACAGTACCCAAGCACAGGTCCACCCACATACCAAATTATCAAAGTACCGAACGCGAATCATATGAACATGATGAAAACTAGCTTGACAATATTCCCATGTGTCCTCGGGAGCGCTTTTCTCTATATAAGAGTTTGTCCAGGCTTGTCCTTTGCTAAAAAAAGGATTGGGCCACCTTGATTTACTTTTGTTACTTGTTGCTCGTTACAAATTATCCTATCACAAAACTATCTGTTACCACTTATTTCAGTACTTGCAGAGAATACCTTGCTGGAAACCGCTTATCATTTCCTTCTGCTCCTCGTTGGGTTCGACACTCTTACTTATCGAAAGGACTACGATAGATCCCCTATACTTGTGGGTCATCAAGACTCTTTTCTGGCGCCGTTGCCGGGGAGTGAAGCGCCTTTGGTAGGTGGAATTTGGTAAGGGAAATTTATATAGTGTGCTGAAATTTACTGTCACTTGTTACTATGGAAAGTAATCCTCTGAGGGGCTTGTTCAGGGTATCTTCACCCCGACCAGTAGAGCAAAGAGTTGCTCCTCAACCTACTGAAAATGAAAATGAAAATGTCTGCTTTGAAATTCCTTCGGGTATGTTAGAAAAACTGCTAGATAATCCTTTTGCAGGAGATGGAACAATGCATCCTGATGAGCACCTAATATATGTTGATGAAGTTTGTGGATTATTTAAGCTTGCAGGTGTACCCAGAGATGTTGTTAAGAAGAAGGTCTTCCCTTTATCTTTGAAGTAAGATGCATTGATATGGTATAGGCTATGTGATGATACGGGGTCATGGAACTACAAACGATTGAAATTGGAATTTCATCAGAAGTTTTATCCTATGCATCTTGTTCATCGCGATCGCAATTATATATATAATTTTTGGCCTCCCAAAGGATAAAGCATCGCTCAAGCTTGGGGGAGGCTTAAATAAATGTTACATTCATGCCCCAATCATGAGCTCTCAAGAGAGATGATTATTCAAAATTTATATGCTCGGCTTTCTGATAACAATCGCACCATGCTTGATACTTCTTGTGCTGGCTCTTTTATGATGAAGACTATTGAATTCAAATGGGATTTATTGGAAAGAATTAAACGCAACTCTGAAGATTGGGACCTCGACGAAGGTAAGGAGTCAGGTATGACACCTAAGTTTGATTGTGTTAAATCTTTTATGGATACCGATGTTTTCCGTAAATTTAGCACTAAATATGGACTCGACTCTGAGGTAGTAGCTTCTTTCTGTGAATCTTTTGCTACCTATGTTGATCTCCCCAAGGAGAAGTGGTTCAAATATCATCCCCCATAGAAGTAAAAGTAGTTGCACCTATTAAAGTTGAAGAAAAGACTATCACTTATAATGATCCTATTGTTCCTACTTTTTATGTTGAGAAACCACCTTTCCCTGTTAGGATAAAGGATCATGCTAAAGCTTCAACTATGGTTCGTAAAAGCAATATTAGAACATATATACCTCCTGAGCAAGTTAAAGTTGAACCTAATATTGCTATTGTTAAAGATCTTTTGGCTGATAATATTGATGGGCATGTTATTTATTTCTGTGATGAAACTGCTAGAATTGCTAAATCTTGTGCTAAAGATAAAACTAGACCTGTGGTAGGCATGGCTGCCATTTCTGTTAAAATAGGAGATCATTGTTATCATGGCTTATGTGATATGGGTGCCAGTGCTAGTGAAATACCTATTGGCCTATATAGAGAAATTATGCATGATATTGCACATGTTGAGTTAGAAGATATTGATGTCACAATTAAACTTGCCAATAGAGATACTATTTCACCAATGGGAATTGTTAGAGATGTTGAAGTCTTGTGTGGTAAAACTAAATATCCTGCTGATTTTCTTGTTCTTGGTTCCCCACAAGATAGCTTTTGTCCCATTATATTTGGTAGACCCTTCTTAAACACTGTTAATGCTAAGATAGATTGCAAAAAAGATGTTGTTACTATCGGTTTAGATGATATGTCTCATGAATTTAATTTCTCTAAATTTAGTAGACAACACCGTGAAGAAGAATTACCTAGTAAGGATGAAATTATTGGTCTTGCTTCTATTTCCGTACCTCCTAGTGATCCTTTAGAACAATATTTGCTAGACCATGAAAATGATATGTTTATGAATGAAAGAAGGGAAATAGATGAAGTATTCTTTAAACAGAAACCTATTCTGAAACACAATTTGCCTGTTGAAATCCTAGGGGATCCTCTTCCACCCAAGGGTGATCCCGTGTTTGAGCTTAAACCGTTGCCTGATACTCTTAAATATGCTTATCTTGATGAGAAAAAGATATATCATGTTATTATTAGTGCTAACCTTTCAGAGCATGAGGAAGAGAGATTATTGAAAACTCTGAAGAAGCACCGTGTTGCTATTGGGTATACTCTTGATGATCTCAAGGGCATTAGTCCCACTCTATGTCAACATAAAATAAATTTGGAAGAAGATGCTAAACCAGTTTGTGATCATCAACGACGGCTGAATCCTAAAATGAAAGAAGTGGTAAGAAAGGAAATACTAAAGCTCCTTGAGGCAGGTATAATCTATCCCGTTGCTAATAGTCAGTGGGTAAGTCCTGTCCATTGTGTCCCTAAAATGGGAGGTATTACTGTCGTTCCTAATGATAAAGATGAATTTATTCCTCAAAGAATGATTATAGGTTATAGGATGGTAATTAATTTTCGCAAATTAAATAAGGCCACTAAAAAGGATCATTACCCCTTACCTTTTATCAATCAAATGCTAGAAAGATTATCCAAACATACACATTTTTGCTTTCTAGATGGTTATTCTGGTTTCTCTCAAATACCTGTGTCAGCCAAGGATCAATCGAAGACTACTTTTACTTGCCCTTTTGGTACTTTTGCTTATAGACGTATGCCTTTTGGTTTATGTAATGCACTTGCTACCTTTCAAAGATGCATGATGGCTATATTCTCTGACTTTTGCGAAAAGATTTGTGAGGTTTTCATGGACGATTTCTCCGTCTATGGATCTTCTTTTGATGATTGCTTGAGCAACCTTGATCAAGTTTTGCAGAGATGTGAAGAAACTAATCTTGTCTTGAATTGGGAAAAGTGCCACTTTATGGTTAATGAAGGTATTGTCTTGGGGCATAAATTTTCTGAAAGAGGTATTGAAGTTGATAAAGCCAAGGTTGATGCTATTGAAAAGATGCCATGCCCCAAGGACATCAAAGGTATAAGAAGTTTCCTTGGTCACGCCGGATTTTATAGGAGGTTCATTAAGGACTTCTCAAAAATATCTCGGCCTCTGACTAATTTATTACAAAAAGATATACCATTTGTCTTTGATGATGATTGTGTAGAAGCATTTGAAATACTTAAGAAAGCATTGATCTCTGCACCTATTGTTCAACCACCTGATTGGAATTTACCCTTTGAAATTATGTGTGATGCTAGTGATTATGCTGTAGGTGCTGTTCTAGGGCAAAGAGTTGATAAGAAATTAAACGTTATCTAATATGCCAGTAAAACCCTAGACAATGCTCAAAGAAATTATGCTACTACTGAAAAAGAATTCTTAGCAGTTGTATTTGCTTGTGATAAGTTCAGACCTTATATTGTTGATTCTAAAGTAACTATTCACACTGATCATGCTACTATTAAATATCTTATGGAAAAGAAAGATGCTAAACCTAGACTTATTATATGGGTTCTCTTGCTACAAGAATTTGATTTACATATTGTTGATAGAAAGGGAGCTGAGAACCCCGTTGCAGACAACTTGTCTAGGTTAGAAAATGTGCTTCATGACCCACTACCTATTGATAATAGCTTTCCTGATGAGCAATTAAATGTCATAAATGCTTCTCACACTGCTCCATGGTATGCTGATTATCCTAATTACATTGTTGCTAAATTCATACCACCTAGTTTCACATACCAGCAAAAGAAAAAGTTCTTCTATGATTTGAGGCATTACTTTTGGGATGACCCACATCTGTATAAAGAATGAGTAGATGGCGTTATTAGACGTTGTGTACCTGAGCATGAACAGGAACAGATCCTACGCAAGTGTCACTCCGAGGCTTATGGAGGACACCATGCTGGAGATAGAACTGCACATAAGGTATTGCAATCTGGTTTTTATTGGCCTACTCTCTTCAAAGATGCCCGTAAGTTTGTCTTATCTTGTGATGAATGTCAAAGAATTGGTAATATTAGTAGACGTCAAGAAATGCCTATGAACTATTCACTCGTTATCGAACCATTTGATGTTTGGGGCTTTGACTATATGGGACCTTTTCCCGCCTCTAATGGATATACACATATCTTAGTTGCTGTTGATTACATTACTAAGTGGGTAGAAGCTATTCCAACTAGTAGTGCTGATCATAACACTTCTATTAAAATGCTTAAAGAAGTTATTTTTCCAAGATTTGGAGTCCCTAGATATTTAATGACTGATGGTGGTTCACATTTTATTCATGGTGCTTTCCATAAAATGCTTGCTAAATATGATGTTAATCATAGAATTGCATCTCCTTATCACCCACAGTCTAGTGGTCAAGTAGAATTGAGTAACAGAGAGCTCAAATTAATTTTGCAAAAGACTGTCAATAGGTCTAGAAAGAATTGGTCCAAGAAACTTGATGATGCATTATGGGCCTATAGAACTGCATATAGAAATCCTATGGGAATGTCTCCATATAAAATGGTTTATGGAAAAGCATGTCACTTACCTCTCGAACTAGAACACAAGGCATATTGGGCTATTAAAGAGCTCAATTATGTTTTTAAACTTGCTGGTGAGAAGAGGTTACTTGATATTAGCTCACTCGATGAATGGAGAACCCAAGCCTATGAAAATGCCAAGTTGTTTAAAGAAAAAGTTAAAAGATGGCATGATAAAAGGATACAAAAGCGCGAGTTTAATGTAGGTGATTATGTGTTGCTATACAACTCTCGTTTAAGATTTTTTGCAGGAAAACTTCTCTCTAAATTGGAAGGTCCTTACGTTATCGCGGAGGTCTATCGTTCCGGTGCCATAAAAATCAACAACTTCGAAGGCACAAATCCGAAGGTGGTGAACGGTCAAAGAATCAAACATTACATCTTTGGTAATCCCATAAATGTTGAAACCAATGTTATTGAAACCCTAACCCCGGAGGAATACATAAGGGACACTTTCCGGAACGTTTTAGACTCCGAAAAGGAATAGGTATGTGGTACGGTAAGTAAACCGACTCCAAAACAGTTTTTAAGGCAATATTTCTACGTTTTGGAATATTTAGAAAAATAGAAAAATAAGAAGCAGTTCGGGAAGGACCCGAGGGCTCCATGAGGGTAGAGGACGCACCCTACCCCCCTGGGCGCGCTCCCTACCTCGTGGGCACCTCGTGCGCTCTTCGGACTCCGGTTTCTTACACGACACGTATTTTGGTCAGTAAAAATTCATTATATAATCTCTTGGAGGTTTTAACCTTCGTATCACGCAAATATCTATTGTCTTTGTTTTGAGCTGTTTTCTGTCAGGGTTGTCAAGGCCAGGCACGATGTCGTCTCCCTCCTCCTCCAACCATGAGGGCAACGATGCTTGGCTAATGAAGATAGAGCTGAAGAGAGAAGAACCCATGGAGATCAACAAGGAGGAAGGGATCAAGAAGGCCATGGAGGACCAAGTTCCAGCAACAAAAGACATCCTTCAACTTGATCACAATCTTCTTACCCCAACTGAGATCGAAGCTTTCAAGATGATTGAGTTAGCTCGAATACAAAATAAGTATCTCACACGTGAAAATATTTTGTTGAAGGAGCATATCATAGCACTTAAAGGCATTATCCGCAAGTTAGAGGACCTCCTATGCTCGATGTGTGACTATCCATCATCAACAACTCCACCTTCTTCACCAACAAAGGAGGCATAATCACATGGGTATGGGTACTCCCCTTGGCAACTGCCAAGCTTGGGGGAGTGCCTCGGTATCGTATCACCATCACTTTTATCTTTACCATTTTTCTTAGTTCTATCCTTTCCGTAATATCTTGATCTAGTAGAATAAAAGCTTTTAGAATGATCTAGTTGTGAGCTTTGCTTTATGATCCCTCTATGTAATCGAGTCCGTGAGCTATATAATAAAGATTAGTGTTGAGTCAAGGGCTTGATAATTTTGCCATGATCCTACGTGAATAAAAGAAAAGAGAAATAAATAAAAAAGGAAACAAAGAGATCATATGGATCTTATGGAGAGTAATGAGCTCACATAGAAAAGTGTGATGAATAAAAGTTGTTGAGAGTTGACAAACATAGTTTTGGTCATCGTTGCAATTAATAGGAAGTAATAAAGAAAGAGAGGTCTTCACATATAAATATACTATCTTGGACATCTTTTATGATTGTGAGCACTCATTAAAATATGACATGTTAAAGAGTTGACGTTGGACAAGGAAGACAACGTAATGCGTTATGTTTTCTTACATCTGAGATAAATTATATTGTCATGGATCATCCAACTTGGTTGAGCTTTCCTTTCCCCCTCATGCTAGCCAAATTCATCGCACCAAGTAGAGATACTACTTGTGCTTCCAAATACCCTTAAACCAGTTTTGCCATGAGAGTCCACCATACCTACCTATGGATAGAGTAAGATCCTCCAAGTAAGTTGTCATTGGTGCAAGCAATAAAAATTTCTCTCTAAATATGTATGACTTATTAGTGTGGGAGAAAATAAGCTTTATACAATCGTGTGATATGTAAGAAATAAAAACGACAGACTGCATAATAAATGTCCACATCACAAGTGGCAATATAAAGTGATGTTCTTTCGCATTAAGATTTTGTGCATCCAACCATAAAAGTGCATGACAACCTCTGATTCCCTCTGCAAAGGGCCTATCTTTCACTTTTATCTTCTACCTTGCATAAGAGTCATGGTGATCTTCACCCTTCCTTTTTACATTTTATCCTTTGGCAAGCACAGCATGTTGGAAACATCCTGGTATATATGGCTAATTGAATGTGAGTTTTCATGAACTATTATTGTTGACATTACCCTTGAGGTAAAATGTTGGGAGGCAAAACTATAAGCCCATATCTTTCTCTGTGTCCGATTAAAACTCCATACCCAAAAGTATTGCGTGAGTGTCAGCAATTGTGAAAGACTATAGGATAGTTGAGTATGTGGACTTGCCGAAAAGCTCTTATATATTGACTCTTTCCTATGTTATGATAAATTGCAATTGCTCCAATGACTAAGATTATAGTTTGTTAGTTTTCAATGAAGTTTATGATTCATACTTGAAATTGTGATTGAATTATTACTCTAGCATAAGAAATAATATGACAAGAATTATGTAAGTTGCTGTTCTAAGAATGATCATGATGCCCTCATGTCCGTATTTTACTTTTATCGACACCTCTATCTCTAAACATCTGGACATATTTTTCGATTTCGGCTTTCACTTGAGGACAAGCGAGGTCTAAGCTTGGGGGAGTTGATACATCCATTTTGTGCTTTTATATCGATATTTATTGCATTATGGGTTGTTATTACACTTTATGTCACAATACTTATGCTTATTCTCTCTTATTTTACAAGGTTTACATAAAGAGGGAGAATGCCGACAGCTGGGATTTTGGGCTGGAAAAGGAGAAAATATTAGAGACCTATTCTGCATAGCTCCAAAAGTCCTGAAACTTCACGGAAGTCAATTTCAGAATATATAAAAAATACTAAGTGCAAGAAGTTCACCAGGGGGGCCACACCCTGCCCACGAGGGTGGGGGTGCACCCTACCCCCCTAGGCGCCCCCTACCTCGTGGGCCCCCTGGTGGTCCTCCGATGACCATCTTCTGCTATATGAAGTCTTTCGAGGAGAAAAAAAATCATAAGCCATCTTCTCAGACGAAACTCCGCCGCCACGAGGCGGAACCTTGGCAGAACCAATCTAGGGCTTTGGCGGAGCTGTTCTGCCAGGGAAACTTCCCTCTGGGAGGGGGAAATCATCGCCATCGCCATCACCAACGCTCCTCTCATCAGGAGAGGGCAATCTCCATCAACATCTTCACCAGCACCATCTCCTCTCAAAACCCTAGTTCATCTCTTGTATCCAATTCTTGTCTCCAAGTCCAGGATTGGTACATGTGGGTTGCTAGTAGTGTTAATTACTCCTTGTAGTTGATGCTAGTTGGTTTATTTGGTGGAAGATCATATGTTCAGATCCTATATGCATATTAATACCCCTCTGATTATGAACATGATTATGCTTTGTGAGTAGTTACGTTTGTTCCTGAGGACATGGGAGAAGTCTTGCTATTAGTAGTCATGTGAATTTGGTATTCGTTCGATATTTTGATGAGATGTATGTTGTATCTCCTCTAGTGGTGTTATGCGAACGTCGACTACATAACACTTTACCATTATTTGGGCCTAGAGGAAGGCATTGGGAAGTAATAAGTAGATGATCGGTTGCTAGAGTGACAGAAGCTTAAACCCTAGTTTATGCGTTGCTTCGTAAGGGGCTGATTTGGATCCACATGTTTCATGCTATGGTTAGGTTTACCTTAATACTTTTGTTGTAGTTGCGGATGCTTGCAATAGAGGTTAATCATAAGTGGGATGCTTGTCCAAGTAAGTACAATACCCAAGCACTGGTACACCCACATACCAAATTATCAAAGTACCGAACGCGAATCATATGAACGTGATGGAAACTAGCTTGACGATATTCCCATGTGTCCTCGGGAGCGCTTTTCTCTATATAAGAGTTTGTCCAGGCTTGTCCTTTGCTACAAAAAGGATTGGGCCACCTTGCTGCACTTTATTTACTTTTGTTACTTGTTGCTCGTTACAAATTATCCTATCACAAAACTATCTGTTACCACTTATTTCAGTACTTGCAGAGAATACCTTGCTGGAAACCGCTTATCATTTCCTTCTACTCCTTGTTGGGTTCGACACTCTTACTTATCGAAAGGACTACGATAGATCCCCTATACTTGTGGGTCATCACTTCATTCGCTTCTCTTTTTCCTTTGGCCTCCCTTTCTTGGATGACTTTCGAGGATTCCGCTATCCTACGGGGGTGGATCCCGGAACCCTATATTTGGACCCCACCTTGAAGCATGCGCTTGTTCATTTGCTTCATACTCTTGGACTTGTTCATCTCCTGCACCCCATCATTGATCTAGCTTTCATTCCAGAAACCCCAACCTCTCCCTACTCAATTAGGCCAGAGATGAAATTATAAGCTTCATCATTGAAACATGCATCAGAAGCAAGGTTGCCAAACTTCCTACAAAGAGAGTTGAACTTGGGGTTGTTTATCATGGGGATGCCAAATTGCATAGCCCTATGCCCAGTCCCTGGATCAAGTGCATGGTTAGTTGCTCTTGGAGACCATCTTACAAGCATGTAAGTCGTGGGTATTGTTTGCACATTGAGGTGCACCATGACACAGATGATATGGGGGCAGATCAGGCCATACATGTCAAACATGTTGCAGCTGCACATGTACCTTCCATCCTTAGGGGTAACACACACAATGTATTGTTTAGATTTGAGGCTATCATTTGCAATAATATGAAACCAGTGGACATCCCCTCGGACCTGATATTGCAGCCCAAAGCCTATTGATTTAGACATGAGCTTTTGAAACTTGAAAAAACCTCTCTAGTATAGAAATCTGCAGACTTCTTTTCAATGTTGTAACTTCAAACAAAAAAGCTTCCAAAACCAGCAAAGTTTTATACATATGTTTCAAAGGAATGCTGCAACCAAGCTATACTGCCAAAGAGAAAGAAAGATGCCAAGAGAAACATGATTTTTGGACTTACTTTCCCCATAGTAGTGGCCTCGTCATTTCATTGAAGAAGCCACATTATCCTCATGATCCAACATTAGCTCCTGGCAAAGCTCAAACTATTGCACGAACTTCCAAACAAAGTCTCCATGATGATTTGAGGTCTTTAAGTAGGAATTCAACCCCTCAGACCGCCCGATTGTGCCTATGAATGGGAAGAACTTTTGCCTAAAGTACACGGGAGCCCATGTCTTCCTAGTGTTCCACATGTTTTTGAGGTGATTCTTATTAGCCAAACCAAAGAATTAGACCATATGCTGCCACCTTTCGTCAAACTCCTCGACGGTATCTGAACAATTGATGCAAGTGCAGAATGCTTCAGCAAAAGGCTCATCCTTGCCAGCATCTTCCCTAGATTTGTTCTCACAACCCGAAAGATGTGCCACTTGCAACATCTGTGCGTTGAGTTTCGGAACACCATGGAGATGGCTTTCTACATTGCTTGGACTTGATCAGTCATAATGTTTAGTGGATGCTCATTATTTATTGCCAACATCGACTGCTCAAAGAGCCATTTGAAAGTTTCAATCTTATCATCAGGTAGCAAAGCACACCCCAAGTAGACAATGTGTGTATGGTTGTTAATCCCAACAATTGGCACAAAAGGCAGGTTGTGGCGTTTTCTGTGGAATGTGGTGTCAAAAAACACACGATCTTTGTACTTTGGGTACAATTCCCTTGTTCTCCCATCAACCAAGAAAAGTGTCCTAACAGCTCCATCTTCCTCTAGCTTAGAAAATAAGAAGTTGGGGTTCTCCACCTGCCTTCTCTTAAAGTACTCGATGGTCAGCTCCAAGTCATCCTCTAACAGGCCCTTTCACAACTTTGCTCTTGCATTCGTCACATCTGTCTTCACATACGACAAACTCCTTGGATCAGAACACTGTGCATCTCCAAGCAAGCCCGCCACATTTGTTGTTGATATGTTGCGGTAGTCCAGCAATGTGATGTATTGCATGTCTGCTTCCGGGATCTTACTGGGAAGAGCGGCAGAATGTCCGACGGCTCCTTTGCAACATCAGCGGGTGTGTGTGATCGACCTCAAAAACTATCACAACCCAGCTACCATCTCGGAGTCTAACACCCATATGCTCCTTACAATTGTAGCGCTGCAATCTATTTCTTTGCCTCTTGTCGCTCACATCCATAGAGGTGCCAATCGTTTTCTTGTTGTTTTTTTATGACTAGCATAGCTCATATCAGCACCATCACACTGATTTGTTGCAGCGCCATAAAAAATGCTTCCACCAGCATTCTTGGAAGGAATTTTCAGGAGTGTATGCACTCAAAAGAAATGCCCTTCTCCTCTGAGCCTCTACTTCTATTGTGCCTTGATGTCACAATTCGAGTTTCAAAGCCCATCTTCATTACATAATCATTGTACACTCGATGTGCTTCATCAACATTGTCAAAAACCATTCCAACAAAAGGGATAATTAGTTGCAACGATACATCTTGACATGGTTCATCAACAAGTGTTGTGGCATTTTCATTGGCATTGCCATCGACATGTTGGGCATTTTCATGAGTTGCACTATCCATGTTCTGCTGCAAGGTGTCTTCATTTTGCATTTTCGGAGGCTCATTCAGATCAATGCCATCTAGTTCTTCTGCTCTTCAACATTTTGTAGATCATCGTCAACAAAAATGGATGGCTCTAGAGCATCATTCTACAACCAAATCAGCGCCCAAGTCAATTTTTGTTGCTGCTTCAAAAACCATATAGAAAACGCCAACCATAGTGGATGCAACATGTGAACACAAAGGTAGAACATGTTTGTTGCTACAATCATAGCAAAATGTTTACAACTAACACATGGTTTTTTTTTTTGCACCCATGTATCATTTTTTCTGTCTTGGTTTTGAAGGCAATAGAAAATCATAACATGATGAAAGCATATAGCCCATATAGCATAATATTTTTTTAGGTTTTTTATCCAACAAACATTTTAATGTAGTAGCATGCAACATAAGGGGTCAAACAACTTGTAGCATGAAGTATGTACTATCTTTTTTGTTTCCATTTTTTGAACCAATTCCTTTATGTAGCATGTAGCAAGTGCATTATGTAGTTGTGACAATTATTTTCCCAAGAAACACATACGAAACATTTCCTAGCATTATTCCAGTTTCAGAAAAAATTCAGAATAATCCACACAAATAAGTTTTATTTGCAACAATTTTTTCGCGTGATGCTCATCAACTGAAATCAAGCATCGAAGCATATTATATGAGAGAAAGCATCTAGGGTTTTCTTAGCATATCAAACCCGTCTTGGAGAGGGCTTATTGTATGCTCGAAGACCACACCAGGGTTGACGTACCATTGCAGCACCGGTACACTACCACCGGCGTATAGCGCTTTAGAGGATCCAGCCACGAACATCAGCGGAGCTCATCGCAGAGCTCAAGCCCATATACATGGCAGCAAGCAACTGCTCACGGATGTAAAGACAGGTTTGCAGCAATCCAAGGTTGCTTGGCACATGGGGGAGCCCCACCAAGAGTTGAGCTAGTCGCTGAAAGCAAATATCAGGAGGGCCTTCATGGGCTTTAGTGGAAGAGAGGAGGAGGCGGCCAAGTGGAGGGGCGCGCCCCCCAAGCCCAATCCGAATTGGGAAGGGGGTCGGGCCCCCTTTCCTTCTCTCCCTCTTCCCTTTCCTTCCCCTCCTAGTTGGACTAGGAAAGGGGGGGAACCTACTCCTAGTAGGAGTAGGATTCCCCCATTGGGGCGCACCCCATGAGGCCGGCCGGCCGGCCCCCTCCTCCACTCCTTTATATACGGGGAGGGGGGCACCCCATAGACACACAAGATGATTTCTTAGCCATGTGCGGTGCCCCCCTCCACAGATTTCCACCTCGGTCATATTGTCGTAGTGCTTAGGCGAAGCCCTGCGTCGATAACTTCATCATCACCGTCAACACGCCGACGTGCTGACGAAACTCTCCCTCGGCCTCAGCTGGATCTAGAGTTTGAGGGACGTCACTGAGCTGAACGTGTGCAGATTGCGGAGGTGTCGTGCGTTCGGTACTGGATCGGTTGGATCGCGAAGACGTTCGACTACATCAACCGCGTTACTCAACGCTTCCGCTTCCGGTCTACAAGGGTACGTAGACACACTCTCCCCTCTCATTGCTATGCATCTCCTAGATAGATCTTGCGTGATCGTAGGAATTTTTTTGAAATTGTAACATCCCAAATTTTCAATTTGGAATGTTATACATTAGGTCATCATTGCATATCATATTTTATTGCATTTTGGTTTGATCCTATAAATTCTACACAACTCAAGAACCTACGGAGAGAGTTGGGAATTTCGTTATTTTCATATTTGAGTTTTTCTCAAATTTTGAAAAGAGGATCGTTTGATTTTAATTATTTTCCCTTCGAATATTTATTTTATAAAATAAAAGAGAGAGGATAAAATGACTTCCTCAAAATAAAGAAATATTGGAGATTTAATATTAAAATCAAATAAGATTTTTATTCGGAGTTTTATTGCTATTTTATTGGAATTAGGAAAATATGCATTTTTCAAAATTGTATTAGAGTCCCAAATAAATGTTCACCTTGTCCGGTAGATTTTTAGAGGACGGGGAAAATTTATTTTAGGATTTTTCGAGTCCGTTTAGTATTTCTTTATTAATTTTTCTGCGTGGAATGTTTTTTTAAAAGGGGAAACCGACTTTGGGCCATATCCGCCCGGAACTCCGCCCGGGGGAGGCTTTAAAAGCCGATGAGGCGCAGCCCCGCAGCCCTCCAGCCCGCCGAGGCCGAAACCCTAGTCGCGCCCCACTGCTGTCGCACCGCCCCGCCGCCGACTCACCGGAGCCGCGCCGCCGCCTCGCCACCTCGCCGCCGTCGCTGGAGTTCGTTGCCGCCGCCGCCGGTTTTCCTTTGACCGGTTCAGTTTTTTCGGTAAAAACCTAGATGCGATTTTTATTAGATGGTTTTATTTTTTCGGTTTAGTTATATAGCGGACTTTCGTCCATACGTTCGTTTTAACAAACGGTTTTCACCCGTTAGCCGCAGATAGCGAACGTTCGTTCGTTAGTCTGTTCATCAGTTTTTCCTTTTCTCGGATTTTCACTATATTTTCGATCGCGATTTCTGATCCGATTTTCGTTTTAGTATAAATTTTCGCTCGTTTATCGAAATCAGGCGATTCAAGCGCCTAGAGTTTTGTCTCGAAGCCCTCTTTCTAATTAATCAACTTAAACAAGTTTTTGCTACTGTAAAATATGACTTTAGTCTAGATTAGTAAACAAAGCTTGTTTCTTTCATAGTTTGAGTTTCGTTGCATCATTTGATTTGATTCTTTTTGCAAACCAGAGTTCTTTAGTTGAAATTTCTGGTTAGATCTTCTTATTTGAGTTTTACCCGTGCATCTTTGCTTGATTGCTTATTGTATGCTTGTTTGATTGCGATAGAGTACCTAGAGTGCGAAGCGTGCTACTACGAGTCTCTAGGTTTCACGGATCATCAACAATGCAAGTAACACTTTGATCATACCCCTTTACTACCGAGTTTTATTGCATTAGATCAATCCTCAAACAATTGCATGGTTAGGATCTGCATAAATTGTGGGTTTTGGGAAGTAGATGAGGTAGTACCTATTCACCTGTTACTATCAAACCTTTGGGAGTTACTTCTACGTTGCTTATATTGCTATGCTATGCTCATAGACGTGGTTTGGGTTTGAGTGTATTCATGACAGATGTGAGTATTGTTAATTAATGATTAACTTAAGGTGGCAACTTTAATACACATCTGGGTGGATTGAGGCACCTGGGGAACCCAGTGATTGCCTGTATTTTTGGAAATCCCGGGGTACCGTGTGATTCTCCTATGGACTGCCACCCAGGCTCAAAGGGATCATAAGATTATTCATGCTAGAAACTTCGGTGTGCAGCCACATGCCATTATGGGCTCTGGCATAGTTGAGTAAGTTGTGGGAAACCTTTCCATGATGGGCTTGCAGATGTAGGGGATTGTAGGTGTACATGCCTATCTATCGGTTAAGGGGACCTCTTCGGAAAGACTGTGTCTCGGTCAACTGTTTCTCAAACATTATGTAGTGCGAGAAATCCAACGGAGGAGATCAAGTCTTGTGGGGAAAAGTGCACAAACCTCTGCAGAGTGTATAAACTAATCATGGTTAGCCGTGTCCCCGGTTATGGACTTCTTGAGTATCTGGTTCTTGGATTATCATGTGGATCTCATCACCCTTAATATAAATTTGGTTGGGTTATTAATTACTTTTAACTGGGATTGAGATGGGGTTTACCATTCTCAATGTTTTTCAACAAACTTTGTAGTTAAGTAAAATATATTCCTTTGTTGTAGGGAAAAATTGCCTTTCGCAAAACATATTAACCATACAGCCTCCACCAGCCATATATGCATGTAGTGATAGCATTATTCTGTTCATTACTCTCTTGTGTTACATTGCCAGCATATTCCATGTGCTGACCTGTTTCGGGCTACAACGTATCATGTTGTAGACTTTTCAGACGACGAGTAAGGAGCCTTAGGTCGTGGTATTTCACTCAGTGATGCCGTTGGAGTTGATGGACTCAATTTATCTTCCAAGCCTTCCGCGGTTATCATATTAGATGGCCTTAAGCGATATTTATTGTAATAAGTTCTCTTTTGAGACATTCGATGTAATAAGTGTGTGATTGCTACTCTGTTATAAATCCTCAAGTACTGTGTGTGTCAGCATTACTGATCCAGGGATGACATTGATGCACGGAGATCGGACTATTTGAGGTCTGGTTGCTACAAGATGGTATCAGAGCACACACTGACTGTAGGACATGACCACTAAGCTAAAGCCCTAGATCACTACTCTCTTCTCATTTCTGACTCCTCTCCATTTTCTACTCTTTAGGATGGCGGGCACAAGGAACAATTGCACAACCGGATGAAGAAACACACTTTGGACGACACTTGAAGGAAGTCTCTAGGTACCTGGATATCGGAATACCAAGCTTCAACGGGACTTACAACGCCACTTTACCAGAAGAGGAGCATTGGATGATTCAAGTTCAAGTTCTAGGAAGGACATTTACGCCAGTCACTGAGCCCATAGAGTTTTCCTTTGATGCACCAACCTGGAGCTTAGGAAAGAGTATGGCAGCCCACATCACCATGGGACGCATTGGAGAAGTTTACCACAAGGATCTCAAGGATACTATCTACCAGATTTGTTGGCGCCGAGATGAACAATGGGAGATAATTAACACCAGGAAGGATAGATCCATTGTTGCTTTCATCCAGGAGTTAAACCAGCATATTCGTCGCCAGGAGAACCATATGTGCGCAGGCATGATAGATCTGAAGAAGGCGATGATTGATACGTCTCCAATGTATTTATAATTTTTGATTGCTCCATGCTATATTACCTACTGTTTTGGACTATATTGGGCTTTATTTTCCACTTTTTTATTATTTTTGGGACTAACCTATTAACCGGAGGCCCAGCCCAGAATTGATGTTTTTGCCTATTTTAGTGTTTCGGAGAAACAAAATATCAAACGGAGTCCAAACGGAATGAAACCTTCAGGAACGCGATTTTCTCATCAGATAAGACCCAGGAGACTTGAACCCTCCGTCAAGAAAGCCACGAGGGTGGAGGGCGCCCCCCTAGGGCGCGCCCCCTGCCTCGTGGGCCCCTCGAAGCTCCACCGATGTACTCCTTCCTCCTATATATACCTACGTACCCCCAAATGATCAGATACGGAGCCAAAAACCTAATTCCACCACCGCAACTTTCTGTATCCACAAGATCCCATCTTGGGGCCTGTTCTGGAGCTCCGCCGGAGGGGGCATCAATCACGGAGGGCTTATACATCATCATCCAAGCCTCTCCGATGAAGTGTGAGTAGTTTACTTCAGACCTACGGGTCCATAGTTAGTAGCTAGATGGCTTCTTCTCTCTTTTTGGATCTCAATACAATGTTCTCCCCCTCTCTCGTGGAGATCTATTCGATGTAATCTTCTTTTTATGGTGTGTTTGTTGAGACCGATGAATTGTGGGTTTATGATCCAGTCTATCTATGAATAATATTTGAATCTTCTCTGAATTCTTTTATGTATGATTGGTTATCTTTGCAAGTCTCTTTGAATTATCAGTTTGGTTTGGCCTACAAGATTGGTTGTTCTTGCCATGGGAGAAGTTCTTAGCTTTGGGTTCAATCTTGCGGTGTCCTTTCCCAGTGACAGAAGGGGCAGCAAGACACGTATTGTATTCTTGCCATCGAGGATAACAAGATGGGGTTTTTATCATATTTCATGAAACTATCCCTCTACATCATGTCATCTTGCTTAAGGCGTTACTCTGTTTTTAACTTACTACTTTAGATGCATGCTGGATAGCGGTCGATGTGTGGAGTAATAGTAGTAGACGCAGGCAGGAGTCAGTCTACTTGTCTCGTCTAGCCACAGATTACTACAGACTGTTCTGTTTTTGACAGATTCTGTTTTTCGTGTGTTGTTTGCTTATTTTGATGAATCTATGGCTAGTAAAATAGTTTATAAACCATAGAGAAGTTGTAATACAGTAGGTTTAACACCTATATAAATAAAGAATTAGTTCATTATAGTACCTTGAAGTGGTCTTTTTGTTTTCTTTTGCTAACGGAGCTCGCAAGTTTTCTACTTTAAGTTTTGTGTTGTGAAGTTTTCAAGTTTTGGGTAAAGATTTGATGGATTATGGAACAAGGAGTGGAAAGAGCCTAAGCTTGGGGATGCCCATGGCACCCCCAATATAATATAAGGACACCTAAAAGCCAAAGCTTGGGGATGCCCCGGAAGGCATCCCCGCTTTCGTCTACTTCTATTGGTAACTTTACTTGGAGATATATTTTTATTCACCACATGATATGTGTTTTGCTTGGAGCGCCTTTTATGATTTGAGTCTTTGCTTGTTAGTCTACCACTATCATCCTTGCTGTACACACCTTTTCAGAGAGTCATACATAATTTTGAATTTGATAGAATACTCTATGTGCTTCACTTATATCTTTTGAGCTCTATAGTTTTACTCTAGTACTTCACTTATATCTTTTGAGTTTTATAGCTTTGCTCTAGCACTTCACTTATATCTTTTAGAGCACGGTGGTGGATTTTTTTTATAGAAACTATTGATCTCTCATGCTTCACTTAGATTATTTTGAGAGTCTTAATAGCATGGTAATTTGCTTAATAATAATATGCTTGGTATTCAAGATTTGTAAAACTTTCTTTTGAATGCGTTGAATACTAAGAAAAAAAATTGATGCTTGATAATTGTTTTGAGATATGAGGATGGTGATATTAGAGTCATGCTAGTTGAGTAGTTGTGAATTTGAGAAATGCTTGTGTTAAAGTTTGTGATTCCTGTAGCATGTACATATGATGAACCGTTATGTGATGTAGTCGGAGCATGATTTATTTATTGATTGTCTTCCTTATGAGTGGCGGTCGGGGACGAGCGATGGTCTTTTCCTACCAATCTATCCCCTTAGGAGCATGCGTGTAATACTTTGCTTTGATAACTTCTAGATTTTTGCAATAAGTATATGAGTTCTTTATGACTAATGTTGAGTCCATAGATTATACACACTTTCCTTCCTTTCACCATTGCTAGTCTCTCTAATACCGCACACTTTTCGCCGGTATCATACACCCACCAAATACCTTCCTCAAAACAGCCACCATACCTACCTATCATGGCATTTCCATAGCCATTCCGAGATATATTGCCATGCAACTTTCCACCGTTCCGTTCATTATGACACGCTCCATCATTGTCATATTGCTAGCATGATCATGTAGTTGACATCGTATTTGTGGCAAAGCCACCGTTCATAATTCTTTCATACATGTCACTCTTGATTCATTGCATATCCCGGTACACCACCGGAGGCATTCATATAGAGTCATATTTTGTTCTAAGTATTGAGTTGTAAGAAAAATAAAAAGTGTGATGATCATCATTTTTAGAGCATTGTCCCAAGTGAGGAAAGGATGAGGGAGACTATGATTCCCCCACAAGTCGGGATGAGACTCCGGACGAAAAATAAAAGAAAAGAGGCCATAAAAAAGAGAAGGCCCAAAAAATGAGAGAAAAAGAGAGAAGGGACAATGTTACTATCCTTTTACCACACTTGTCCTTCAAAGTAGCACCATGATCTTCATCATAGAGAGTCTCTCATTCTGTCACTTTCACATACTAGTGGGAATTTTTCATTATAGAACTTGGCTTGTATATTCCAATGATGGGCTTCCTCAAAATGCCCTAGGTCTTCATGAGCAAGCGAGTTGGATGCACACCCACTTAGTTTCCTTTGTTGAGCTTTCATATACTTATAGCTCTAGTGCATCCGTTGCATGGCAATCCCTACTCGCTCACATTGATATCTATTGATGGGCATCTCCATAGCTCGTAGATACGCCTAGTTGATGTGAGACTATCTTCCCCTCTTTTTGTCTTCTCCAAAACCACCATTCTATTCTACATATAGTGTTATATCCATGGCTCACGCTCATGTATTGCGTGAAGATCGAAAAAGTTTTGAAAATGTCAAAAGTATGAAACAATTGCTTGGCCTGTCATCGGGGTTGTGCATGATTTAAATACTTTGTGTGGTGAAGATAGAGCATAGCCAGACTATATGATTTTGTAGGGATAGCTTTCTTTGGCCATGTTATTTTGAGAAGACATAATTGCTTTGTTAGTATGCTTGAAGTATTATTATTTTTATGTCAACATGAACTTTTGTCTTGAATCTTTTTGGATCTGAATATTCATACCACAATTAAGAAGATTTACATTGAAATTATGCCAAGTAGAACTTCACATAAAAAATTCTATTTTTATCATTTACCTGCTCGAGGACGAGCAGGAATTAAGCTTCGGGATGCTTGATACGTCTCCAACGTATCTATAATTTTTGATTGCTCCATGCTATATTACCTACTGTTTTGGACTATATTGGGCTTTATTTTTCACTTTTATATTATATTTGGGACTAACCTATTAACCGGAGGCCCAGCCCAGAATTGCTGTTTTTTTGCCTATTTCAGTGTTTCGGAGAAACAGAATATCAAATGGAGTCCAAATGGAATGAAACCTTCGGGAACGCGATTTTCTCATCAGATAAGACCTAGGAGACTTGGACCCTCCGTCAAGAAAGCCACGGGGCGGTCACGAGGGTAGAGGGCGCCCCCTAGGGCGCGCCCCCTGCCTCGTGAGCCCCTCGAAGCTCCACTGACGTACTCCTTCCTCCTATATATACCTACGTACCCCCAAACGATCAGATACGGAGCCAAAAACCTAAATCCACCGCAGCAACTTTCTGTATCCACGAGATCCCATCTTGGGGCCTGTTCCGGAGCTCCGCCGGAGGGGGCATCGATCACGGAGGGCTTCTACATCATCATCCAAGCCTCTCCGATGAAGTGTGAGTAGTTTACTTCAGACCTACGGGTCCATAGTTAGTAGCTAGATGGCTTCTTCTCTCTTTTTGGATCTCAATACAATGTTCTCCCCTCTCTCGTGGAGATCTATTCGATGTAATCTTCTTTTTGCGGTGTGTTTGTTGAGACCGATCAATTGTGGGTTTATGATCCAGTCTATCTATGAATAATATTTGAATCTTCTCTGAATTCTTTTATGTATGATTGGTTATCTTTGCAAGTCTCTTCAAATTATCAGTTTGGTTTGGCCTACTAGATTGGTTGTTCTTGTCATGGGAGAAGTGCTTAGCTTTGGGTTCGATCTTGCGGTGTCCTTTCCCAGTGATAGAAGGGGCAGCAAGGCATGTATTGTATTGTTGCCATCGAGGATAACAAGATGGTGTTTTTATCATATTGCATGAAACTATCCCTCTACATCATGTCATCTTGCTTAAGGCGTTACTCTGTTTTTAACTTAATACTCTAGATGCATGCTAGATAGTGGTCAATGAGTGGAGTAATAGTAGTAGATGCAGGCAGGAGTCGGTCTACTTGTCTCGGACGTGATGCCTATATACATGATCATACCTATATATTCTCATAACTATGCTCAATTCTGTCAATTGCTCAACAGTAATTTGTTCACCCATCGTAGAATATTTATGCTCTTGAGAGAAGCCACTAGTGAAACATATGGCCCCCCAGGTCTCTTTCTCATCATATCAATCTCCATCACTTTATTATTGCTTTGCTTTTTTACTTTGCCTTTTACTTTTCACTTTTCATCTCTATACCAAAAATACCAAAAATATTATTTATCATCTCTATCAGATCTCACTTTCGTAAGTGACAGTGAAGGGATTGACAACCCCTAAGCACGTTGGTTGCGTTGAGCTATTGTTTTTGTGTTGGTACGAGGGACTCACGTGTAGCCTCCTACTGGATTGATACCTTGGTTCTCAAAAACTAAGGGAAATACTTACACTAATTTGCTGCATCATCCTCTCCTCTTCGGGGAAATCCAATGCAGTGCTCAAGAGGTAGCAATGACTAGGATCACGGAGCTGGAGGAAGAACTCAAGTCTACACGCGATGGATACGAGGAGGAAATGACGATACTAGTAGAGATGAATGATGATCTGACAAGGAAGCTAGGAGTATTCATGGAGACCCCACGCCAGAAGGAGAAGACGACGATTCCACTTGCCCGGAGAACTACATCATCATTGACGACACCGATTCAGACCCCGACGATAGCGATGATGACTATGTTGATGAAGCTGGAGCAGATATTATGGAGTCTTCCACCGATCAATTTTTCTAGTCGACCACCATATCAGTAGTAGTATTCCACCATGTATATAGTATAGTCCGAGCACTTTTGTAATGATAGTTCTAGACCGATCGTATGCCCTTGCTTGATAGATTGAGTGATATGATTGTGTTTGTCTTATGTGCATATGGGTAGTGTTTTCTCACTAGACCTCATTATATTCTATTTCTCTTCCCTCTAAACCCTTAGATGCCTCCGAGACGTGACCCCGGATTTACCTTTCCACCAGAGCTCACTCAGTTGATCCAGTAGCAGAATACCTTAATGCAGTTGTTAGTTCAGAACCAAGGCAACAACAACAACGACAACAACCCACCACCACCACCCCCAGTTGACAACTTAGCCCGTTTTCTGAGGTTGCAGCCGCCGGTGTTTTCTAGTAGCACTGAGCCGATAGTGGCAGATGATTGGCTCCGCAGGATTGGAAGGGAGTTAACCACTGTAGGATGCACAGATGCTAAGAAGGTGCATTTTTCCACGCACCAATTGGATGGACCAGCAGCCTCATGGTGGGAGAATTACACTGTCACCTATCCTATAGCCAATGTTACATGGGACCAGTTCCAACAGGCTTTTCGCACTACGCATGTATCAGCAGGAGCTATGGCCATGAAGAAGTGTGAGTTCCGCAACTTATGGCAAGGAGGACGCACCATCGGCCAGTATGTGGATGACTTTAGCAAGCTAGCACGTTATGCCCCAGACGACGTTGCTACGGATGCAGCTAAACAGGAGAAGTTTCTGGAAGGACTGAATGATGAGCTGAGCATGGAGTTGATGGTGGCAACCCTTAATAACTACCAACAGTTGGTAGATAGAGCTCTCATGCTTGAAGGGAAGCAGGAGCAGATTGACAACCGCAAGAGGAAGTATGGACAAGGAAAGTATAATTATGGAGCTCAACAGAGACCCCGTTTCACCCTAAACTCAGGAGGACCCCTACAGCATAACCATGGAGGTCACAATCACACTAGAGGAAGTTCGCACAACCATAGTGGCTCCAAGAGCGGAAATGGTAATGGAGGAAGCAATGGACAGAATCGTCCCAACCCAGCAACCCCCGCCAAGAAGGATCTAAGCCACGTTACTTGCTACAAGTGCCAGAAGACCAGACATTGCGCCAATGAATGCCCTGAAGCAAAGAATGGAAACGGCAATGGAAGTTCTGGGAAAAAGCCCAACCCTTTCAACAGGGGACAAGTGAACCACGTTAACATGGAGGAGATTGAAGCCCAGCCAGATGTAGTAATAGGTAAGTTTTTGGTTAAGTCATTTACTGCAGTCGTTCTTTTTGATACTGGTGCATCGCATTCATACATATCAAGGGATTTGTGGATAAGTATAAGCTGCCCACCAAAGATCTTAGTACACCTATGTTAGTGAGCTCGCCAGGAGCAGAGTATATGGCAAGCCAAGGATCTTTCAGATGCCATTGACCATAGGTAGGCATGCTTTCCCCTCAGATCTGATAATTTTGGAATCACAAGGTTTGGATGTGATTCTGGGTATGGATTGGCTATCGATCTATGGAGGAAACATCGATTGCGCCAGTAAGTCAATTTTGCTCACCACCCTAGAAGGAAGAAGGATCAAGTATGTATCCCGGCATGTGCCGATTAGGACTAAAGTAAATTCCTTATCAGGAGTTGTACCGGAGGAAGTACCAGTGGTGAGGGATTCCTCGGATGTATTTCCAGAAGAGTTGCCAGGCATGCCATCAAATAGAGACATCAAGTTTTTGATTGAGCTTTTGCCAGGCACAGGGCCAATATCTAAAAGACCATACAGGATGCCCGCACATGATTTAGAGGAAATTAAGAAGCAAACTAAGGAGTTATTGTATAAAGGATATATTTGCCCAAGCTCGTCACCTTGGGGATCACCAGTACTTCTAGTGGAGAAGAAGGATGGATCATTGAGGATGGTTGTTGATTATCGAGGATTGAATGAGGTGACGATCAAGAACAAGTACCCACTGCCAATGATCAATGATTTGTTTGATCAGCTACAAGGAGCTAAGGTGTTTTCCAAGATCGATCTGCGATCAGGGTACCACCAGCTGAAGATTCGAGAGCAGGATATACCTAAGACAACTTTTAGCACAAGGTACGGGCTATATGAGTATACCGTTATGTCATTTGGCCTGACTAACGCACCTGCCTATTTCATGAAGATGATGAACAAGGTGTTTATGGAGTTTTTGGATAAGTTCGTTGTGGTGTTCATTGATGATATTCTAGTCTACTCGAAAAATGAAGAGGAGCATAAAGAGCATTTGCGATTAGTACTTGGGAAGCTTAGAGAACATCAGCTATACACCAAGTTCAGCAAGTGTGAGTTTTGGTTGAAGGAAGTTGGATTCCTTGGACATGTTATATCTGGAGAAGGAATAGCGGTAGACCCCGCCAAAGTCGCCACTGTGACAAATTGGGAGGCACCCACGTCAGTTGGAGAGATCCGGAGTTTTCTTGGACTCACAGGATACTATCGGAGGTTCAGTGAGAATTTTTCGAAGATTGCAAAGCCTATGACAGAGTTATTAAAGAAGGACACCCAGTTCAAATGGACTAAGGAATGTGAGGCCAGTTTTCAGGAGTTGAAGAAACGCTTGGTTACATCACCAGTGTTGATCCTGCCAGATCAACGCAAGGATTATGAAGTGTACTGTGACGCTTATCGTCGAGGACTTGGAGCAGTGCTTATGCAGGAAGGAAGATTTGTTTCATATGCCTCACGACAGCTTAAACCCCATGAGTTAAATTATGCTATGATTTGGAATTAGCAGCCGTTGTGCATGCATTGAAGACTTGGAGACATTTTCTCATCGGAAACCATTGTGAGGTATACACGGATCACAAGAGTTTGAAGTATATCTTCATGCAGAAGGAGTTGAATCTCAGGTAGAGGAGATGTTGGAACTCATTAAGGATTATGATATGAAGTTACAATATCACCTCGGAAAGGCTAACGTAGTAGCCGATGCGTTGAGCCGCAAGAGTCATGTCAATACACTCATGACCGGAGAGTTACCCAAGGAGTTAGCAAAGAATCTTCGCGAGCTATGTTTGGAGATAGTTCCAAGAGGTTATGTAGCAGCATTGGAGATTCAGTCTACTTTGATGGATAAGATCAGAGAGGCTCAGAAGACGGACAAGGAGATTCCCGAGATAAAGGAAAGGATGAGCAAAGGAAAAGCCAAGGGATTTCATGAGGATGAGCACGATACCTTATGGTTTGAGGACCGCGTATATGTGCCAAATGATCAAGAGATCAGGAAGCTGATTTTGCAGGAGGCCCATGATTCGCCATATTCGATTCACCCAGGAAATACCAAGATGTATCTAGATTTGAAGGATAGATTTTGGTGGGCCGGAATGAAGAAGGATATTGCGGAGTATGTAGCAGTTTGTGATGTATGTCAGAGAGTGAAGGCAGAACATTAGAAGCCAGCTGGATTGCTACAACCATTGCCGATACCCGAATTTAAGTGGGATAAGCTAGGCATGGATTTTATCAGGGGATTTCCCAGGACTCGTTCCGGCTATGACTCGATATGGGTTGTAGTCGATCGTTTGACGAAAGTAGCTCATTTCATCCCAGTGAAGACCACTTACACCAGTGCTAAGTTGGCAAAGATATACATGACCAGGATCGTATGTTTGCATGGAGTTACGAGGACCATTGTATCAGATAGAGGAACCCAGTTTACCTCAAAGTTTTGGAATCAGTTACATGAAACTTTGGGAACCAGGCTAGAGTTCTGTACAGCCTTTCACCCGCAGACGGATGGACAGACTGAGAGAGTCAATCGGATTCTGGAGGACATGTTGAGAGCTTCTGCACTAGATTATGGATCTAGTTGGGATGAAAATTTACCTTACGCGGAGTTCTCTTACAACAACAGCTATCAAGCCAGTTTGAAGATGGCCCCTTTCGAAGCATTGTACCGAAGGAGGTGCAGGACACCGTTGTTGTGGGATGAAGTTGGAGACCGACAGTTGTTTGGACCAGATTTGATTAAAGAGTCTGAAGAGAAGGTTAAGCTGACTCGCGATAGACTCAAGGTAGCCCAATCCAGGCAGAAGAGCTATGCGGATTCTAAACGCAAGGAGACAGTTTACGAAGTTGGTGACAGAGTGTATCTTCGTGTATCCCCACTTCGAGGAGTGAAGCATTTTGGAGTTAAGGGAAAGTTAGCACCATGTTTTGTGGGACCATACAAAGTTTTGGAACGTATGGGAGAAGTTGCTTACAGGTTGGAATTGCCCGAAGGATTGTCAGGAGTTCACGATGTGTTCCAAGTTTCTCAATTGAAGAAGTGCCACGTGGAGATGGCCGATATTCCTCTCAGAGATACAGTGCCACTGGAAGCGATACAGTTGGATATCGATTTGACCTACGAGGAAAAACCAGTCAAGATTATCAAGTTTACCAGCCAAGTTACACGCAGAAAAGTTATCAAGTTTTGCAAGGTTCAGTGGAGTCACCATACCGAAGATGAAGCCACCTGGGAACGAGAGGAAGACCTACGGAAGGATCACCCTCACCTATTTTCTAGCCAACCCGAATCTCGAGGGCAAGATTCATCTTAAGGGGGGTAGGTTTGTAACATCCCAAATTTTCAATTTGGAATATTATACATTAGGTCATCATTGCATATCATATTTTATTGCATTATGGTTTGATCCTAGAAATTCTACGCAACTCAAGGACATACGGAGAGAGTTGGGAATTTCGTTATTTTCATATTTGAGTTTTTCTCGAATTTTGAAAAGAGGATCGTTTGATTTTAATTATTTTCTCTTCAAATATTTCTTTTATAAAAATAAAAGAGAAAGAGGATAAAATGACTTCCTCAAACTAAAGAAATATTGGAGATTTAATATTAAAATCAAATAAGATTTTTATTCGGAGTTTTAATGCTATTTTATTTGAATTAGGAAAAATATGCGTTTTTCAAAATTGCACTAGAGTCCCAAATAAATGTTCACCTTGTCCGGTAGATTTTTAGAGGATGGGGAAAATTTATTTCAGGATTTTTGGAGTTTGTTTAGTATTTCTACATGGAATTCTTTTAAAAAAGGAAACCGACTTTGGGCCGTATCGGCCTGGGACTCCGCCAGGGGGGGCCTTTAAAAGCCGCCAAGGCGCAACCCCGCAGCCCACCAGCCCGCCGAGGCCGAAACCCTATAGCCGCACCCGCGCCCCGCCGCCGCCGCCCGCTGCTGCCGACGCCGCCCCGCCGCCGACTCGCCGGAGTACGCCGGAGTTCGCTACCGCCGGTTTTCCTTTGACCGGTTCGGTTTTTTCGGTAAAAACCTAGATGCGATTTTTTTATTAGATCAGTTTTTTCGGTTTAGTTATATAGCGGACGTTCGTCCGTACGTTCGTTTTAACGAACGCTTTTCGCCCGTTAGCCACAGATAGCGAAAGTTCGTTCGATAGTCTGTTCGTCAGTTTTTCTTTTTCTTGGATTTTTCGCGATATTTTTTCGATCGCGATTTTTGATCCGATTTTCATTTTAGTATAACTTTTCGCGCGTTTATCGGAATCAGGCGATTCAACCGCCTAGAGTTTCGTCTCAAAGCCCTCTTTCTGTTTAATCAACTTAAACAAGTTTTTGCTACTATAAAATTTGACTTTAGTCTAGATTAGTAAACGAAGTTTGTTTCTTTGGCAGTTTGAGTTTCGTTGCTTCATTTGATTTGATTCTTTTTGCAAACCGAAGTTCTTTAGTTGAACTTTCTGGTTAAATCTTCTTATTTGAGTTTTACCGTGCATCTTTGCTTGATTGCTTATTGTATGCTTGTTTGATTGCGATAGAGTACCTAGAGTGCGAAGCGTGCTACTACGAGTCTCTAGGTTTCATAGATCATCAACAAGGCAAGTAACACTTTGATCATACCCCTTTACTACCCAGTTTTATTGCATTAGATCAATCCTCAAACAATTGCATGGTTAGGATCTGCATAAATTGTGGGTTTTGGGAAATAGATGAGGTAGTACCTATTCACCTGTTTATTATCAAACCTTTGGGAGTTAGTTCTACGTTGCTTATATTGCTATGTTATGCCCGTAGACATGGTTTGGGTCTGAGTGTATTCATGACAGATGTGACTATTGTTAATTAATGGTTAACTTAAGGTGGCAACTTTAATACACATCTGGGTGGATTGAGGCACCTGGGAACCCAGTGATTGCCTGTATTTTTGGAAATCCCGAGGTACCGTGTGATTCTCCTATGGACTGCCACCCAGGCTCAAAGGGATCATAAGATTATTCATGCTAGAAACTTCCGTGTGCAGCCACATGCCATTATGGGCTCTGGCATAGTTGAGTAAGTTGTGGGAAACCTTTCCATGATGGGCAAGCAGATGTAGGGGATTGTAGGTGTACATGCCTATCTATCGGTTAAGGGGACCTCTTCGGAAAGACTGTGTCTCAGTCAACCGTTTCTCAAACATTATGTAGTGCGAGAAATCCAACGGAGGAGATCGAGTCTTGTGGGGAAAAGTGCACAAACCTCTGCAGAGTGTATAAACTAATCATGGTTAGCCGTGTCCCTGGTTATGGACATCTTGAGTATCTGGTTCTTGGATTATCGTGTGGATCTCATCACCCTCAATATAAATTTGGTTGGGTTATTAATTACTTTTAATTGGGATTGAGATGGGGTTTACCATTCTCAATGTTTTTCAACAAACTTTGTAGTTAAATAAAATATATTCCTTTGTTGTAGGGAAAAATCGGCTTTTCACAAAACATATTAACCATACAGCCTCCACCAGCCATATATGCATGTAGTGATAGCATTATTCTATTCATTACTCTCTTGTGTTACATTGCCAGCATATTCCATGTGCTGACCTATTTCGGGCTGCAACGTATCATGTTGCAGACTTTTCAGACAACGAGTAAGGAGACTTAGGTCGTGGTCTTTCACTCAGTGATGCCGTTGGAGTTGATGGAATCACTTTATCTTCCAAGCCTTCCGCTGTTAACGTATTAGATGGCCTTAAGCCATATTTATTGTAATAAGTTCTCTTTTGAGACATTCAATGTAATAATTGTGTGATTGCTACTCTGTTATAAATCCTCGAGTACTGTGCGTGTCAGCATTACCGATCCAGGGATGACACTGATGCATAGAGATCGGGCTGTTTGAGGTCTGGTCGCTACAAAAATACTGTGTTCCCAATAGTGGTATCAGAGCCAGGTCTATGCGTAGATGTTATATGCATGAGTAGAACACAAAGGAGTTGTGGGCGTGGGTATATACATATTGCTTGTCGTAACTATTTGTTTCTTGATTCGGCAGTATTGTTGGATGAAGCGGCCCGGACCAACATTACATGACCGCGTTCATGAGACTAGTTCTACCGACGTGCTTTGCACACAGGTGGCTGGCGGATGTCTATTTCTCCAACTTTAGTTGAATCGGATTTAATGAACATGGTTCTTTCTGAAGATCAAAAGGCAATCACTATACCACATTGTGGTTTTGATGCGTAGGTAAGAACGATTCTTGCTAAAGCCCGTAGCATCCACGTAAAACTTGCAACAACAAAGTAGAGTACGTCTAACTTGTTTTGCAGGGCATGTTGTGATGTGATATGGTCAAGACGTGATTATATAAATTATTGTATGAGATGATCATGTTTTGTAACACAGTTATCGGCAACTGGCAGGAGCCATATGGTTGTCGCTTTATTGTATGAATTGCAATCGCCATGTAATTGCTTTACTTTATCACTAAGCGGTGGCGATAGTCGTGGAAGCAATAGTTAGCGAGACGACAATGATGCTACGATGGAGATCAAGGTGTCAAGCCGGTGACGATGGTGATCATGACAGTGCTTTGGAGATGGGGATCAAAGGCACAAGATGATGATGGCCATATCATATCCTTTATGCATCTTATTTTTCTTAGTATGGCGGTACCATTATAAGATGATCTCTCACTAAATTTCAAGGTATAAGTGTTCTCCCTGAGTATGCACTGTTGCTACAGTTCATTGTGCCGAGATACCACGTGATGATCGGGTGTGATAAGCTCTACATTCACGTACAACGGGTGCAAGCTAGTTTTGCACAAGGAGAATACTCGGGTTAAACTTGACGAGCCTAGCATATGCAGATATGGCCTCGAAACACTGAGACCGAAAGGTGGAGCGTGAATCATATAGTAGATATGATCAACATAGTGATGTTCACCATTGAAAACAACTCCATCTCATGTGATGATCGGACATGGTTTAGTTGATATGGATCACGTGATCATTTAGATGACTAGAGGGATGTCTATCTAAGTGGGAGTTCGTAAGTAATATGATTAATTAAACTTGACTAGAGGGATGTCTATCTAAGTGGGAGTTCGTAAGTAGGAGTAGTATTTTGCATGTCTATGTTGTTGTAGATAAATGGCATGTGTTGTTGTTCCGTTGAATTTTAATGCGTTCCTAGAGAAAGCTAAGTTGAAAGATGATGGTATCAACTACACGGACTAGGTTCGTAACTTGAGGATTATCCTCATTGCTACACATAAGAATTACGTCCTGGAAGCACCGCTAGGTGCAAAGCCCGCTACAGGAGCAACACCAGATGTTATGAACTCTGGCAGAGCAAAACTGATGACTACTTGGTAGTTCAGTGTGCCATGCTTTACGGCTTAGAATCGGGACTTCAACGACGTTTTGAACGTCATGGAGCATATGAAATGTTCCAGGAGTTGAAGTTAATATTTCAAGCAAATGCTCGGATTGAGAGATATGAAGTCTCCAATAAGTTCTACATCTGCAAGATGGAGGAGAATAGTTCTGTCAGTGAACATATACTCTGAATGTCTGGGTACCACAACCACTTGACACAACTGGGAGTTAATCTTCCTGATGATAGTGTCATTGACAAAGTTCTTCGATCACTGCCACCAAGCTATAAAGGCTTCGTGATGAACTATAATATGCAAGGGATGGATAAGACAATTCCCAAGCTCTTCGCGATGCTAAAAGTTGTGGAGGTAGAAATCAAGAAGGAGCTGTCGGCATTCTGGGAACGGGGGTCCCCAGACTTGCCTGCCCGCGGCCTGCAACGTGGCTCAAGTGGGGGCCCAGCGCGGCCCATCTTCATCAGCTCAAGCTCAAGACCCTCGCGAGGGGCCAAGCCTCGCGGGGCGAATGACCGGAAGCTTCCTCAGAGGCAGCCTCATCAGATAGGCTTGCGAGGAGGCGGAGAGATCAAGGCAGGGGTACCTCGCGAGGAGCCCGTGACGCAAGCCATGACGATCGAGACCAGGCGGGCACCAGGTGGGCGCTGGCCTGTGCAGTGTCCTTGTTTCTCCTTTGGTGCAAAGGGGGCAAGCACCGGCCAAGGCATCAGGCAAAGGTTACCATTCGGTGCAACGAGACCAAGACCAGCAGAGCGGCAGGACGGAGGTCACCGTGGAGCCCAAGACGGCATCATCACTAGTGCTTTTGGCAGCCGAAGACCACCTTTGGTCAGGATAACTTGTACTAGATGTTCCCCTTCAAAATGGCCAATTGTTGGCGCCCTTCCTGCTCATTATTTGGGGAGAGGCCCAGGGCCTCTATAAGTAGAACTAGCCACACAGAGTAGAGGGACATCTAGAAATCTGGTAGAGCCCTAGCAGAGAGAGAGAGAGAGAGAGAGAGAGAGAGAGAGAGAGAGAGAGAGAGAGGGAGAGGCGACTGAATTCACCCTAGCAGTTCATCACTCCAGCTCAAGAACACCTCTCGCGAGGCTGTTCTTCCCTTGTACTGTTCATCAGCAGCCCCTGAGGCAATCCACCACACCACACACTGGAGTAGGGTATTACACCACAACGGTGGCCCGAACCAGTATAAACCTTGTGTCCCTTGTGTTGTTTGTTGTTTTCCAGCCCAAATCACGCGAGGACATTGGACGTAGATCGGTAGGGGAGAGATCCCCGCGCGCACCCCACTGTTCGTACCTGAAGGGTCTGCCGGAACCCGAAATCCGACATTTGGCGCGCCAGGTAGGGTTGCGCCAGAATCTTTCTTCCGCTATTCGCGTGCGATATTCCGTCGTGTCCATGGCTGACGCTCGTCGGGCTCGCGCCGAGCTGCTCTCGCCACCCTCGTCGCCCAGACGGCGCCCATTGGCGGACGTCCTCGTCGTTCCCCGTCACCTGCCGCCACCGTCCCGGTGGGGAACGAGCAGCACGCCTCGTCCCAGCATCCTTCGGTACGGCGGGAGGGCCGCACCGCCACACCGTTGCTGACTCTAGCCGCTTCATCGTCCCACGCCCGTCGCGCCCCCACCGACGCGCACGCCGCGCTACTCCTGGCAAGAGAGCTCTTACACTACCGCCCCATCGACGACCTCTACGAGGACTGGCTCGCCCGCATCAGCGAGCTCGTCAGCGCCGTAGGGGGATCCCCCTTGCCATCCCTCTTGCTGCCTCGCCATCCATTCCGCGTAGGAGGCGGGGATCAGGAGGCGCCTCCACCACCTCCTCCCCAAGAAGGCGCCCTGGCTCCAAGGCACGCAGCCCCAGGGCGAGACCCTCCATGTCCGGCGCCTGCGCAGCAAGAAAGGAGCTGCCAAGAGATCCCTCGTCCCCAAGAAGGTGCTCGCGCGCTCCCAGCGCCGGCGCGCCAAGATCGTGTCCCTGCACCTCCATGCCAAGACCCCGCGCTGCTCCAAGCGGCGGTGCGCGGTAATCCCCGGGAACAAGCCCAGCACCAGCAAAAGGCACCGGTGGCCACGGCAGGCTACCGCGCCCTCACCCCCGAGCTACGCGGTGTCGCATGGCCAGGAAAATTGAAGCCTGACCTGCCCCCTCGCTATGATGGCACGACAGACCCCACGGAGTTCCTACAGCTCTACGAGCTATGCATCGAAGCCGCCAATGGAGACGAAAGGGTCATGGCGAACTGGTTTCCCATGGCGCTCAAGGACGGGGCCCGCACCTAGCTCCTGAACCTGGCTCCTGGCACAATCTCCTCCTGGGACGAGATGCACACTCGCTTCATCGCCAACTTCCAGGGCACTCGCGACCAGCCCCCGCCCGTGAGCGATCTGCGCCGCATCAAGCAGCAGCAAGGGGAAACCCTGAAGAAATACGTCCAGTGCTTCAACAACGCTCGCCTCAAGATCCCCAAGGTGACTGAAGAAGCCATCATCTCGGCCTTCTCCGATGGCGTACGCGACATCAAGATGAAGGAGGAGCTAGCAATCCATGAAGACCTGTGCACATCCCTGGAGCTTTTCAACTTGGCGACCAAGTGCGCCAGGGCTGAGGAAGGGTGCCTTTCCCTCCTCGAACTCCCGGCTGCCGACCCAGAAGAGAAGAAGCCCAAGGCCAAGGACGTGAAGCGCAAGGGAGCTGCCGTGATTGCAGCGCAACCAGACACCAAGTGAGGCAGGGATCAGCCTGAGTCATCCAAGGGCAGCCGGTACAGCGTGTACCACGACCTCCAGACCCACAACACCAACGAATGTCAAGAGCTCAGGGCCGTGAGAGATGGACGTGTCGGCCGACGCCTCGGGCGCAACGACAGGGGCTATGGCTGAGGAGGAGGAGGAAGAGGTGGCGGACGATGGGAAGACCGTGGCCCTCGCCAAGGGTGGCATGACCGACCTCGCGAGGATCGCTGGCAGGACCAGCCTCGTGAGGGAGGCTGGAGAGATCAGCCTCGTGAGGATCGCCCGTACGGCAATGCAGGCCTTCCTCCTCTGCCGCCACCGCCAAGGAGGAACAAAGACCAACATCAAGACGAGGGAGCTGGGGGCTTCCAGGAGCCGCGCGCAATCGTTTCATCTTGGGTGGCGCGCAGGCCCCAGCCTCACAGCGCATTTTCAAGCAGTTTGCTCGCGAGGTGAATGCAGTCCTCCCCAAGCTTGAGGCCACGCGCCCTCTCAGGTGGTCTGCGTGCGCTATCACATTCTGCTCAGCGGATCAGCTCAAGTGCGCGGCAACGGCCGGAGTCCTCCCGATGCTTTGCTCCCCAGTCATCAGCAACGTGCAGGTCACCAGGACCATCATTGACGGCGGAGCAGGACTCAATGTCCTGTCCGTCGAGACGTTCGACAATCTCCAAGTGTCGTACGATCAGCTTCAACCAACCAAGCCATTCTCAGGAGTCACTGATGGTTCCACTGTTCCGATAGGGCAGGTTCGCCTTCCGGTCACCTTCGGGCAGCGCAACAACTACCGCACCAAGCTCATCGACTTCGACATCGCCCACATCCGTCTGCCATACAACGCCATTGTCGGGTACCCAGCCCTGGCCAAGTTCATGGCAGTGACTCACCATGGATACAATGTCCTCAAGATGCCAGGAAGCGGTGGAATCATCACTGTACCCTATGAAGAAAGGGATGCAGTGTGTTCACTCGAGCGCGCGTTCCAAGCCGCATCAATCGAAGACCCGGACCACAGAAGCGGAAGACTTCCTGAGGCGACCCCCAAGAAGAAGAAGGTTTCGCCTGGCCTAAGCCATAAGGAGGCAGGCGCCTCCGGAGGTGTTGGGTCAGGATCTGCGCCCAATCAGGGGGCGCCACCCTCTCTCACATAGGAAGGCGCGCCCGACGCCCTCCTTAGGCAGGGCTCGAGGGCTCTTTCTTGGAGAGCCACCGACCTTGCTA
Organism: Triticum dicoccoides; assembly: GCF_002162155.2. Classification (NCBI taxonomy): domain Eukaryota; kingdom Viridiplantae; phylum Streptophyta; class Magnoliopsida; order Poales; family Poaceae; genus Triticum; species Triticum dicoccoides. The sequence continues at coordinate 489,098,274 of NC_041386.1, forward strand.
AGGTCGCGAGGGAGGCGCTCGGGAACCACTTGGAGGGGTGCTTCTAGGCATGTTTCCCTCAGGAAGGTACAAGGCAAGGAAGACCAAACCCTTAGGAGTTCATCGCAAACAACACTGAGGAGCTACAGGAGTTGAGAGTCATGCGAGGCAGCCGCCGCTTGCCCGCCATGGCCCCACATCCAGGCGAGGATGGTGGGCTGCGCATCTGCGTTGACGTGCCAGGGCTCAACCGAGCAGCATCTCAGGAGCGCCTCTGGCCTTCGCGCGTGGGGCGTTGCAAGGGTCCACCTCACAGCTATGTTCGCATGCCTTTCGGCCTGCCGAATGCGGTCGCCGCCCATTAGCGCCTGCTGAGGATCATTCTGGAGGCTCAGGAGGTCAGGCATGGTGCGGTCCTGGCGGAGATGGAGAATGCCCTCGGAAACACACCATTTCCCCTGGAGCCTCCCGAGGCTCCTGGGCCTGGGGGCTCGTGAGGATCGACGTCTTCATCGCACATCGCCCGCTTCTTCAGCATCACTTCATCTTCAACGGCACCAGGTGACATCTTTCTAAGTCCCGTTTTTAGCTGGGAGCGCCCACAGGGCCGCATCATTCCCAGGTCGCGTGGGTCCGTCCCTGCGGCATGTATCCATTTTGCTTATGCTCTTTACTTACCTTGTTGGGGGCACCCCTTGGGCTGCATCATCCCCGAGCTGCTCGGGCCTGGCCTAGCGGCGTTTGCTTTTCCCGCATTTACTTAAAATGAATTTGCTCTTTCGCGCTTAATTGTTGCCTATTGCTTATCGCGGACTTCTCCGCCTTCATGCAAAGCGCTTGCACGTTAAAAGGGGGTACCTGAGCATCGCGACTCATGGGCTGCTACTGGCTCTCCAGCCCTCACCCCCTGGCCTTGACCCACGGCATCGCGACCTGTCATACCAGCGGCGGCTGAGCTCACTCGAGGGCCGGGACCTGAGGACGTAGAGCATTTGCATTCTAACCACCTTTTAGGAACACACCATTGATAAAGGCCCATAGCCAGGCACAACCTGCCTCGAGGTAGGGCCTCGTGAGTCCCGCGCTGGCTCATGAGTGCCCAGATACACCTCTCATAGCCCTACCGTGCCGGCCACGTGTCAGGGCGGGGCTGTACACGCCCCGGGGGCTCCTCCCAGAGGGGAGCCCCCTCCCACGTACCAGTGGAAGCACCATGCTCCGCGCTGGCTGACGACACTGCCGAGGAGCGGCTATGCCCGTACACATATGGAAGCGCTATGCTCCACGCTGGTGATAAACAACTAAGGGCGGCCTACGGTCGTACCAACCTCAGGGAGCCCAGAGCTCAGTGTCCGGCACCATCGCAACGCCTCCCCTCGGGAGCGTCGCGCGAGGGGGCTGGACACGGGGGCTACACCCAGGCCTCGCCCGAGCACACGCCACCCAGCCAGGTTCCTCGGACCTGGTCGTCACGCGCCCCTCCCCGAGCGGAGCCAAGGTATGGAAACCCATTTGAACGTCAAGGGGGACTCCTGAGCATCGCGACTCAGGAGCCTAACTTGCCCCGTAGCCCCTCACTCCTTAGTCCCGTCCTGGTTTTTGGTCGGGGCTAACGCTGGGTGAGGTATGCGCGGGGCCGGGCCCTGCCGATGCAGAACGATCAATCCACTCCTCGTTCCCCCCTTTCCTACTTGTTGCTTGTGCGTCAAGGGGGACTCCTAAGCATCGCGACTCAGGATCCTAACTTGCCACGTAGCCCCTCACTCCTTAGTCTCGTCCTGGTTTCCGACCGGGGCTAATGCTGGGTGAGGTACGCGCGGGGCCGGGCCCTGCCGACATAGAGCGCGAGCAAGTAGGGGAGAAAAATGCAAATTCCAGGAAATTCAAAGCAAATATTACAAGCCATAGATTGTTTCATGATGCCAAACACAAGTTTAAACGCCTCCACGAGGCATGGTGCATGTTGCAGGAATAAAAGCAGGACAGAAGCCGCGAAGGGATGACTCTCCAGTGGCGTCGCCTTCTGGGGCCGTGGAGCTGGCGGCACCGCGCCCGGGCAAGATGCTAAAGGCGCGGAACCTCCCCAGCAAAGCTTCGGCTCAGCCTTTCACGGCCTCAGCAGCAGTAGCGGCAAGGTCGCCGCTCATGGCCTCCAGCAGGCTGTCGAGGTCGATTTTGGGGTCGCGCAGGTAGACGTGGCTGAGGACACGCGTCAGTGCCGCCGAAGACAGGGCGTGCGCCTCGGCCTCAGCCGTGGGCCAAGGCCGTCTACGACATCTTCAAGCGCACGGACCAGGAAGGGAAGCAGCTTGGCGGGGCCGTCCTCTGCGCCGGCCAACGACTCCTCCAAGCCGCTCTCGTAAAGCGTCTTCAGCGCGGCATGAGCCCTCTTCTCCATCTTCGCGAAGGCCACCCGATCCTCCGCCAGGACCTTCGCCTTGGCGTCCAGCTCGGTCCTCTCCACCTTCAGCGACTGCTCCAGCGTCTACAAGCGGCCGTGGCGGTCATCAAGCTTGAGGTCCCGGTCCTTGACGGCAGCCTCCTGAGCCTTCATCTCCTTCTCTTTCTCCCGGCGGCCGTGGACCTCCTTGGCAAGCTCATCGCGCAGGCCCTGCAGCTCGGTCTCCAGCGCCTGGCAGCGAGCCTTGGCAGCCTCGGCGTCGCCCAGGGCAGTGTCGTGAGCGGCCTTGGCTTGATTGGTGGCCTGCTTCTCCCCCTCGAAGGCTGCCACGGCCTGCCTCAGCGCTGCTCGGACGGAGGCAGCGGAACGGGCCCAGCCAGAAGCTAACTCCAGGCGCCTGGCTCAGTTTGCTGGCGACCTGGTCCAGGACGGCGGTAGAGGGAACAGAAGGAGCGGGAACTAGCGTAGTGGGCGAAGAAGACGATACCGTGATCACAGTTTGGCAGGAAGGAACCCCTGGGCCTTGGCTGCCCCGGCGGCAGCATCGAGCACAGTCGACTCCAGGGTCAACGGGGCCACGGGGGCTGACTCCCCGCCGAAGCGTCCCAGTCGGCCTCGCGAGGACGACCGGGCAAGGGAAGCGCGAGCCGCGCCGTCTTTCCCCTCAGTGGATGAAGGCGCCATCTCGGTAGGTGGACTCGCCCCAAGCGGGGCCGTAGAAGCCCCTTTCAACCTCTTCGCCGCAGGCGCTGGTCTGACAAAAGGATATGGACGTCAAGCCTCGGCAGTAGAAACCAAGAAAAGCAGGAATCAAGCACTTACTGGTCGTCACTCGCGGACCCAAGCAACCTCCGGCCGAACTTGAAGCCCGAGAGTCTATAGCTGGGATCAGCCTCGGGAGGCCCGAAAGCAGAAGCCACGTCAGGAGGGCTGGGGCTGGCCTCAAACCGCCCAGGGATCAGAGCGGACCCTGGGGGAACCAGCCCCGACCTGCCCTTCCTTGTGACCAAGGAAGAGTCCTCCCCTCCTTGCCTGGCGCCGGCATCGTCGTCATCCGGCATGGAGCGGAGGGCCTGAGACCTGAGCCGAGGGAAGGACTCCCCCGACTCCTCGCCAGTTGCCTCAAAGTCAGACTCTTCTTCCTCCTCACTCCCGCTGGAGCTGCCAGAGGACACGTTCACCATTGCCAGCGCTGCAAGACCCTCGGGAGCTTCCGTGGGCACCAGCCCATCACCATTAAAGGTGGGCATGGCGTTCACCACCTACTCCCAGTCGTCACGAAGGAATAGGGGGACGGGGGCGCCCACTGGCTTCGCCACGTCTCCCCCAACCAAGGAATGGAGGGCCGCGACCAGATTCTCATCGGTCAGGGCCTCAGAGCTTAGGCGCAAGGCGGCATCCGCTTCCCCAAGCCTCCACAACAGGAGCAAGTGCTCCTAGAGTGGAGCCACCCGGTGCTCCAAGAACTCCCTCAGGAGCGTGGCTCCAGTCAGCTTCGCCGCCCCCAAGTTGCTCGGCCTCAGGTCCGCGTTCATCCTCTTCAGCACTACCCTCGCACGGGGGTCGACGAGCTCCGCGCGGGACCACGCGTCGACAGCCTTGGGCTGCCTCATGGCCAACACCAGACGGGGCTGGAGGCACCCGACGTCCACCATGACCCACTTGCTCCGGAAGCCTGCGATTCTCTTCCCAGGCTTCAAGATAGCATTGGAATTGGAGTATGCGATGAAGCTCGCACATGCGGAGACATGGGCACCAGAAACCCGGAGGGAAAAATAGTGGCGCAACAAGGCCACCGAGGGCTTTACCCCGACATGAGCCTCACAGTAGTAAGCAAAAATTGCCAGGAGAAGAACAGAGTTGGGGTGGAGATGCAGAGCCTACAAGTTGTACTGGCGGAGAACAACAAACAAGAACTCAGAGAAAGGAGGCACCAGGACGGCGACGATGGCGCTTACAAAGAGCGGATAGAAGGGGCTCCCCCTGCTTTCAGGCTGGTCGGAGCCGGCCTTGAGCAAAGTCGCCCCTTGCTGCCCTGCGCCACCGTCATCAAGCGCGTGAGGGCGAGATTCTTCTCGGGCAGGTTCGGGGAATCCAGGGTCGGCGAGTACCAGGCCTCGGTCAGGGACTTGTGAGGCGCCATGGTGTGCCAGGTGAGAAGGATTGAGACAGATCTGGAGGATTTCGGAAGCAAGAAGGAGGAGAGCGAGAAAGGGGATCTGGAGCGAGGCGAACGAGAACAAAGCAAGTAAGTTTGGCCCGGGCACCTCTTTTGTCAGATAGATAGTTGCTGAGGCGTCGTGGGGAAGTGCAGACGCCCACGTCCAATCAATCGCCACACGGCGCCCAAGGCCACAGGCTGTTAGAGCGCGCGGCACTTCGCGCTTGCCCCTTCGCTTTCCTGCTAGGCCAAACCCGGGCGCGCCTTGCGCCCAGGGGCTACTATTGGCGTTCTGGGAACGAGGGTCCCCAGACTTGCCTGCCTGCGGCCTGTGACGTGGCTCAAGTGGGGGCCCAGCGCGGCCCATCTTCATCGGCTCAAGGTCAAGACCCTCGTGAGGGGCCAAGCCTCACGGGGCGGACGACCGGAAGCTTCCTCAGAGGCAGCCTCATCAGGCAGGCTCATGAGGAGGTGGAGAGATCAAGGCAGGGGTACCTCACGAGGATCCCGTGACGCAAGCCATGACGATCGAGACCAGACGGGCGCCAGGCGGGCGCCGGCCTGTGCAGTGTCCTTGTTTCCCCTTTGGTGCAAAGGGGGCAAGCACAGGCCAAGGCATCAGGCAAAGGTTACCATTCCGGTGCAACGAGACCAAGACCAGTAGAGCGGCAGGACGGAGGTCACCGTGGATCCCAAGATGGTGTCATCACCAGTGCTTTTAGCAGCCGAAGACCACCTTTGGTCAGGATAACTTGTACTAGATGTTCCCCTTCAAAATGGCCAATTGTTGGCGCCCTTCCCGCTCATTATTTGGGGAGAGGCCCAGGGCCTCTATAAGTAGAACTAGCCACACAGAGTAGAGAGACATCAAGAAATCTGGTAGAGTCCTAGTAGAGAGAGAGAGGCGACTGAACTCACCCTAGTAGTTCATCGCACCAGCTCAAGAACACCTCTCACGAGGTTGTTCTTCCCTTGTACTGTTCATCAGCAGCCCCTGAGGCAATCCACCACACCACACACTGGAGTAGGGTATTACACCACAACGGTGGCCCGAACCAGTATAAACCCTGTGTCCCTTGTGTTGTTCGTTGTTTCCAATCCAAATCACGTGAGGAGATTGGACGTAGATCGGTAGGGGAGAGATCTCCGCGCGCAACCCAGTGTTCGAACCTCAAGGGTCTGCCGGAACCCGAAATCCGACATGAGCATCAAGTGTTGATGGCCACAAGACCACTTGTTTCAAGAAGAAGGGCAAAGGGAAGAAGGGGAACTTCAAAAAGAACGGCAAGCAAGTTGCTGCTCAAGTGAAGAAGCCCAAGTCTGGACCTAAGCCTGAGACTGAGTGCTTCTACTGCAAAGGGACTGGTCATTGGAAGCGGAACTGCCCCAAATATTTGGCGGATAAGAAGGATGGCAAAGTGAAAGGTATATTTGATATACATGTCATTGATGTGTACCTTACTAATGCTCGCAGTAGCGCGTGGGTATTTGATACTGGTTATGTTGCTAATATTTGCAACTCGAAACAGGGACTACGGATTAAGCGAAGATTGGCTAAGGATGAGGTGACGATGCATGTGGGAAATGCTTCCAAAGTCGATGTGATCACCATCGGCACACTACCTCTACATCTGCCTTTGGGGTTAGTTTTACACCTAAATAATTGTTATTTGGTGCCAGCGTTAAGCGTGAACATCATATCTAGATCTTGTTTGATGCGAGACGGTTATTCATTTAAATCAGAGGATAATGGTTGTTCTATTTATATGAATAATATCTTTTATGGTCATGCACCCTTGATGAGTGGTCTATTTTTACCAAATCTTGATAGTAGTGATACACATATTCATAGTATTGAAGCCAAAAGATATAAATTTAATAATGATAGTGCAACTTATTTGTGGCACTTCCGTTTAGGTCACATTGGTGTAAAGCGCATGAAGAAACTCCATGCTGATGGGCTTTTGGAATCACTTGATTATGAATCACTTGATGCTTGCGAACCATGCCTCATGGGCAAGATGACTAAGACTCCATTCTCCGGAACAATGGAACGAGCAACAGACTTATTGGAAATAATACATACTGATGTATGCGGTCGGATAAGTGTTGATGCTCGTGGCGGGTATCGTTATTTTCTGACCTTCACAGATGATTTGAGCAGATATGGGTATGTCTAATTGATGAAACATAAGTCTGAAACATTTGAAAAGTTCAAAGAATTTCAGAGTGAAGTGGAAAATCATCGTACCAATAAAATTAAGTTTCTATGATCTGATCATGGAGATGAATATTTGAGTTATGAGTTTGGTCTTCCTTTGAAACAATGCGGAATAGTTTCGCAACTCACACCACCTGGAACACCGCAGCGTAATGGTGTATCCGAACGTCGTAACCGCACTTTATTAGATATGGTGTGATCTATAATGTCTCTTACTGATTTACTGCTATTGTTTAGGGGTTATGCTTTAGAGACGACCGCATTCACGTTAAATAGGGAACCATCAAAACCCGTTGAGACGACACCATATGAACTGTGGTTTGGCAAGAAACCCAAGTTGTCGTTGCTTAAAGTTTGGGGCTGCGATGCTTATGTGAAAAAGCTTCAGCCTGATAAGCTCGAACCCAAATCAGATAAATGTGTCTTCATAGGATAACCAAAGGAGAGTGTAGGGTACACCTTCTATCACAGATCCGAAGGCAAGATATTTGTTGCTAAGAATGGATCCTTTCTAGAGAAGGAGTTTCTCTCGAAAGAAGTGAGTGGGAGGAAAGTAGAACTTGATAAGGTAACTGTACCTACTCCCTTATTGGAAAGTAGTTCATCATAGAAATCAGCTCCAGTGATTCCTACACCAATTAGTGAGGAAGCTAATGATGATGATCATGAAACTTCTAATCAAGTTACTACTGAACCTCGTAGGTCATCCAGAGTAAGATCCGCACCAGAGTGGTACGGTAATCATGTTCTGGAAGTTATGTTACTTGACCATGACGAACCTACGAACTATGAGGAAGAGATGATGAGCGAAGATTCCGCAAAATGGCTTGAGGCCATGAAATCTGAGATGGGATCCATGTATGAGAACAAAGTGTGGACATTGGTTGACTTGCCCGGTGATCGGCAAGCCATAGAGAATAAATGGATCTTCAAGAAGAAGATTGACGTTGACAGTAATGTTACTGTCTACAAAGCTCGACTTGTTGTGAAAGGTTTTCGACAAGTTCAAGTAGTTGACTACGATGAGACCTTCTCACCCGTAGCGATGCTTAAGTACATCTGAATCATGTTAGCAATTGTCGCATTTTATGATTATGAAATTTGGCCAATGGATGTCAAAACTGCATTTCTTAATGGATATCTTAAAGAAGAGTTGTATATGATGCAACCAAAAGGTTTTGTCGATCCAAAATGTGCTAACAAAGTGTGTAAGCTCCAGGGATCCATTTATGGACTGGTGCAAGCATCTCGGAGTTGGAATATACGCTTTGATAGTGTGATCAAAGCATATGGTTTTATACAGACTTTTGGAGAAGCCTGTATTTACAAGAAAGTGAGTGGGAACTCTGTAGCATTTTTGATATTATATGTGGATGACATATTGTTGATTGGAAATGATACTGAATTTCTGAATAGCATAAAATGATACTTGAATAAGAATTTTTCAATGAAAGACCTCGGTGAAGCTGCGTATATATTGGGCATCAAGATCTATAGAGATAGATCAAGACACTTAATTTGGACTTTCACAAAGCACATACCTTGATAAAGTTTTGAAGAAGTTCAAAATGGATCAAGCAAAGAAAGGGTTCTTGCCTGTGTTACAAGGTGTGAAATTGAGTCAGACTCAAGATAGAGAGAAAATGAAAGTCATTCCCTATGCTTCGGCCATAGCTTCTATCATGTATGCAATGATGTGTACCAGACCTGATGTGTGCCTTGCTATTAGTTTAGCAGGGAGGCACCAAAGTAATCGAGGAGTGGATCACTGGACAACGGTCAAGAACATCCTGAAATACCTGAAAAGGACTAAGGATATTTTTCTCGTTTATGGAGGTGATAAAGAGCTCATCATAAACGGTTACGTCGATGCAAGCTTTGACACTGATCCGAATGAATCTAAGTCACAAAATGGATACCTATTTTTATTGAATGGTGGAGCTATCAGTTGGTGCAGTTCTAAACAGAGCATCGTGGCGGGATCTACGTGTGAAGCAGAATACATAGCTGCTTCGGAAGCAGCAAATGAAGGAGTCTGGATGAAGGAGTTCATATCTGATCTAGGTGTAATACCTAGTGCATCGGGTCCAATGAAAATCTTTTGTGACAATACTGGTGCAATTGCCTTGGCAAAGGAATCCAGATTTCACAAGAGAACCAAGCACATCAAGAGATGCTTCAATTCCATCCACGATCAAGTCAAGGAAGGAGACATAGATATTTGCAAGATACATCCTTATATCATGATAAATGTTTATTATTCATGCTAGAATTGTATTAACCGAAAACTTAGTACATGTGTGAATACATAGACAAACAGAGTGTCCCTAGTATGCCTCTACTAGACTAGCTCGTTAATCAAAGATGGGTAAGTTTCCTAGCCATAGACATGTTTTGTCATTCGATGAACGGGATCACATCATTAGAGAATGATGTGATGGACTAGACACATCTGTTAGCTTAGCACTATGATCGTTTAGTTTATTGCTATTGCTTTCTCCATAACTTATACATGTTCCTATGACTATGAGATTATGCAACTCCCGAATACCGGAGGAACACTTAGTGTGCTATAAAATGTCACCACGTAACTGGGTGATTATAAAGATGCTCTGCAGGTTTCTCCGATGGTGTTTGTTGAGTTGGCATAGATCGAGATTAGGTTTGTCACTCCGATTGTCGGAGAGGTATCTCTGGGCCCTCTCAGTAATGCACATCACTATGAGCCTTGCAAGCAATGTGACTAATAAGTTAGTTATGGGATGATGCATTACAGTACGAGTAAAGAAACTTGCCGGTGACGAGGTTGAACTAGGTATGATGATACCGATGATCGAATCTCGGGCAAGTAACATACCGATGACAAAGGGAACAACGTATGTTGTTATGCGGTTTGACCGATAAAGATCTTCGTAGAATATGTAGGAACCAATATGAGCATCCATGTTCCGCTATTGGTTATTGACCGGGGATGAGTCTCGGTCATGTCTACATAGTTCTCAAACCCGTAGGGTTCGATGACGATATGTATTGTGAGTTATGTGATTTGATGTACCGAAGGTTGTCCGGAGTCCCGGATGTGATCACGCACATGACGAGGAATCTCGAAATGGTCGAGACATAAAGAATGATATATTGGAAGGTTATGTTTGGAGACTGGAAAGGTTTCGGATAGGTTCGGCCATTTTTCGTGGTACCTGGGGGTTACCGGAACCCCCCGGGGCGGTTAATGGACCTTCATGGGCTTTATTGGAAGAGAGGAGGAGGCGGCCAAGTGGAGGGGTGCACCCCCCAATCCCAATCCGACTTGGGAAGGGGGACGCCCCCCTTTCCTTCTTTCCCTCTTCCCTTTCCTTCCCCTCCTAGTTGGACTAGGAAAGGGGGGAACCTACTCCTAGTAGGAGTAGGATTCCCCCCTTGGGGCGCAGCCCATGAGGCCAGCCGGCCCCCTCCTTCACTCCTTTATATACGGGGAGGGGGCACCCCATAGACACACAAGCTAATTTCTTAGCCGTGTGCGGTGCCCCCCTCCACAGATTTCCACCTCGGTCATATTGTCATAGTGCTTAGGCGAAGCCCTGCGTCGATAACTTCATCATCACCTTCAACACGTCGTCGTGCTGACGAAACTCTCCCTCGGCCTCAGCTGGATCTAGAGTTCGAGGGACGTCACCGAGCTGAACGTGTGCAGATCACGGAGGTGCCATGCTTTCGGTACTGGATCGGTTGGATCGTGAATACGTTCGACTACATCAACCGCGTTACTCAACAGTTCCGCTTTCGGTCTACGAGGGTACGTAGACACACTCTCCCCTCTCATTACTATGCATCTCCTAGATAAATCTTGCGTGATCGTAGGAAATTTTTTGAAATACTGCGTTCCCAACACTTTTCTTGTATATACTTGGTCAGAACAAATCTAGAACTTAGAGTAATATGAAAACTAAAAGAATAATATACTAACGATAAATATATTGGCACCGCAAAATAGTGTTGTTGCTATGATATCTTTTCCATCATAGTTCGGCACCAAACTACATTATATGACTATGGAGCAATCGGTTGGCAACTGACATGGCAATATCCCTCACTGTTACTACAAATGACATCATTTCACAAGCCAATTTCCTTCAAGGAATTGATAATGCTATACATTCATAAACCATTTTTTAGCAAATGACACATTCCGTTTCAAATTATCTGAAATTCTAGCTTCATCCTACAATTTATTTGATTGAGTATATGTAATGGTATAAAGATATGACAATATCTGCAACATCAAATATCTATGTATAATATGAAATTAATGTTTGTTATAGATGCTAATATATTTTTCTCGTATATAAGGTCAGAACAAGACTAGAACTTAGAGTAATATGAAACTGAAAGAATAGTACACAAACGATAAATATGTTGGCAACATAAATAGTGTTGTAGTTATGATCTCTGAGGGAGTCCTGGATTAGTGGGTGTCCGGATGGCCGGACTATACCTTCGACCGGACTCCTAGACTATGAAGATACAAGATTGAAGACTTCGTCCCGTGTCCGGAAGGGACTTTCCTTGGCGTGGAAGGCAAGCTTGGCGATACGGATATGTAGATCTCCTACCATTGTAACCGACTCTGTGTAACCCTAGCCCTCTCTGGTGTCTATATAAACCAGAGAGTTTTAGTCCGTAGGACGAACAACAATCATACCATAGGCTAGCTTGTAGGGTTTAGCCTCTCTGATCTTGTGGTAGATCTACTCTTGTACTACCCATATCATCAATATTAATCAAGCAGGACGTAGGGTTTTACCTCCATCAAGAGGGCCCGAACCTGGGTAAAACATCGTGTCCCCTGCCTCCTGTTACCATCCGACCTAGACGCACAGTTCGGGACCCCCTACCCGAGATCCGCCGGTTTTGACACCGACATTGATGCTTTCATTGAGGGTTCCTCCGTGTCGTCACTTTTAGGCCCGATGGCTTCTCCGATCATCAACAGCGATGCGATCCAGGGTAAGACTTTTCTCCCCGGACAGATCTTCGTATTCGGCAGCTTTGCACTGCGGGCCAATTTGCTTGGTCATCTGGAGCAGATCGAAAGCTACGCCCCTGGCCATCAGGTCAGATTTGGAAGTTTGAACTACACGGCCGACATCCGCGGAGACTTGATCTTCGATGGATTCGAGCCACAGCCGAGCGTGCCGCACTGTCATGATGGGCATGATTTAGCTCTGCCGCCAAACAGTGCCCTGGAGGCCGCACCTGTGTTCGCTCCGACCCCTAGCTCAGAGCTGATCACACCAACCGAGGATAGGTGGTTAGACACCGCCTCGGGGGCTGCAATCTCTATGGCGATCGAGCCAAACACCAGCCCTATTCTCTGTGAAGCCCATGACTCCAAGGAGCTGGACTCCTCTCCGGACTCCGAGCCCTCTGCGCCCCGACCGATCGAACCCGATTGGGCGCCGATCATGGAGTTCACCGCCGCGGACATCTTTCAGCACTTGCCCTTTGGCGATATTCTGAATTCACTAAAGTCTCTCTCTTTGTCAGGAGAGCCCTGGCCGGACTATGGTCGGCAAGGTTGGGATGCGGATGATGAAGAAATTCAAAGCCCACCCACCACCCACTTTGTAGCCACTGTCGATAATTTAAACGACGTGCTCGACTTCGACTCTGAAGACATCGACGGTATGGACGACAATGTAGGAGATGAACACGAACCAACGCCTATAAGGCACTGGACAGCCACTGAAGGAAATATGCCCTAGAGGCAATAATGAAGTTATTATTTATTTCCTTATATCATGATAAATGTTTATTATTCATGCTAGAATTGTATTAACCGGAAACATAATACATGTGTGAATACATAGACAAACTTAGTGTCACTAGTATGCCTCTACTTGACTAGCTCGTTAATCAAAGATGGTTATGTTTCCTGACCATAGACAAAGTGTCTTATTTGATTAACGAGGTCACATCATTAGTTGAATGATCTGATTGACATGACCCATTCCATTAGCTTAGCACCCGATCGTTTAGTATGTTGCTATTGCTTTCTTCATGACTTATACATGTTCCTATAACTATGAGATTATGCAACTCCCGTTTACCGGAGGAACACTTTGGGTACTACCAAACATCACAACGTAACTGGGTGATTATAAAGGAGTACTACAGGTGTCTCCAAAGGTACATGTTGGGTTGGCGTATTTCGAGATTAGGATTTGTCACTCCGATTGTCGGAGAGGTATCTCTGGGCCCTCTCGGTAATGCACATCACATAAGCCTTGCAAGCATTACAACTAATATGTTAGTTGTGAGATGATGTATTATGGAACGAGTAAAGAGACTTGCCGGTAACGAGATTGAACTAGGTATTGGATACCGACGATCGAATCTCGGGCAAGTAACATACCGATGACAAAGGGAACAACGTATGTTGTTATGCGGTCTGACCGATAAAGATCTTCGTAGAATATGTAGGAGCCAATATGGGCATCCAGGTCCCGCTATTGGTTATTGACCGGAGTCGTGTCTCGGTCATGTCTACATTGTTCTCGAACCCGTAGGGTCCGCACGCTTAAGGTTACGATGACAGTTATATTATGAGTTTATGCATTTTGATGTACCGAAGGTTGTTCGGAGTCCAGGATGTGATCACGGACATGATGAGGAGTCTCGAAGTGGTCTAGACGTAAAGATTGATATATTGGAAGCCTATGTTTGGATATCAGAAGTGTTCCGGGTGAAATCGGGATTTTACCGGAGTACCGGGAGGTTACCGGAACCCCCCGGGAGCCATATGGGCCTTAATGGGCTTTAGTGGAAAGGATAAAGGGGCAGCCCAAGGTGGCCGCGCGCCTCCCCCCTCCCCTAGTCCTATTAGGAATAGGAGAGGTGGTCGGCCCCCCTCTTCCTCTTTCCCCCTTGGGGAATCCTAGTCCAACTAGGATTGGGGGGAGAGTCCTACTCCCGGAAGGAGTAGGACTCCTCCTGCGCCCTCCTCCTGGCCGGCGCCCCCCTCCCCCTTGGCTCCTCTATATACTGAGGCAGAGGCACCCCAGAAACACACAAGTTGATCCACGTGATCTATTCCTTAGCCGTGTGCGGTGCCCCCAGCCACCATATTCCTCGATAATACTGTAGCGGAGTTTAGGCGAAGCCCTGATGCTGTAGTGCATCAAGATCGTCACCACGCCGTCGTGCTGACGGAACTCTTCCCCGACACTTTGCTAGATCGGAGTCCGGGGATTGTCATCGAGCTGAACGTGTGCTCGAACTCGGAGGTGCCGTAGTTTCAGTGCTTGATCGGTTGGATCGTGAAGACGTACGACTACTTCCTCTATGTTGCGTCAACGCTTCCGCAGTCGGTCTGCGTGGGTACATAGACAATACTCTCCCATCTCGTTGCTATGCATCACATGATCTTGCGTGTGCGTAGGAATTTTTTTGAAATTACTACGAAACCCTATAGTGGCATCCGAGCCTAGGTTATTTATGTTGATGTTATATGCACGAGTAGAACACAAGTGAGTTGTGGGCGATATAAGTCATACTGCCTACCAGCATGTCATACTTTGGTTCGGCGGCATTGTTGGACGAGACGACCCGGACCAACATTACGCGTACGCTTACGCGAGACCGGTTCCCCCGACGTGCTTTGCACATAGGTGGCTTGTGGGCGACTGTCTCTCCAACTTTAGTTGAACCAAGTGTGGCTACGCCCGGTCCTTGCGAAGGTTAAAACGGAGTCTATTTTACAAACTATCGTTGTGGTTTTGATGCGTAGGTGAGATTGGTTCTTGCTTAAGCCCGTAGCAGCCACGTAAAACTTGCAACAACAAAGTAGAGGACGTCTAACTTGTTTTTGCAGGGCATGTTGTGATGTGATATGGTCAAGGCATGATGCTGAATTTTATTGTATGAGATGATCATGTTTTGTAACCGAGTTATCGGCAACTGGCAGGAGCCATATGGTTGTCGCTTTATTGTATGCAATGCAATCGCGATGTAATGCTTTACTTTATTACTAAACGGTAGTGATAGTCGTGGAAGCATAAGATTGGCGAGACGACAATGATGCTACGATGGAGATCAAGGTGTCGCGCCAGTGACGATGGTGTTCATGACGGTGCTTCGGAGATGGAGATCACAAGCACAAGATGATGATGGCCATATCATATCACTTATATTGATTGCATGTGATGTTTATCTTTTTATGCATCTTATCTTGCTTTGATTGACGGTAGCATTATAAGATGATCTCTCACTGAATTATCAAGAAGTGTTCTCCCTGAGTATGCACCGTTGCTAAAGTTCGTCGTGCCCAGACACCACGTGATGATCGGGTGTGATAAGCTCTACGTCCATCTACAACGGGTGCAAGCCAGTTTTGCACACGCAGAATACTCAGGTTAAACTTGACGAGCCTAGCATATGCAGATATGGCCTCGGAACACGGAGACCGAAAGGTCGAGCGTGAATCATATAGTAGATATGATCAACATAACGATGTTCACCATTGAAAACTACTCCATCTCACGTGATGATCGGTTATGGTTTAGTTGATTTGGATCACGTGATCACTTAGAAGATTAGAGGGATGTCCATCTAAGTGGGAGTTCTTAAGTAATATGATTAATTGAACTTTAATTTATCATGAACTTAGTCCTGGTAGTATTAGCATATCTATGTTGTAGATCAATAGCTCGCGTTGTTGCTTTCATATGTTTATTTTGATATGTTCCTAGAGAAAATTGTGTTGAAAGATGTTAGTAGCAATGATGCGGATTGGATCCGTGATCTGAGGTTTATCCTCATTGCTGCACAGAAGAATTATGTCCTTGATGCACCGCTAGGTGACAGACCTATTGTAGGAGCAGATGCAGACATTATGAACGTTTGGCTAGCTCAATATCATGACTACTTGATAGTTTAAGTGCACCATGCTTAACGGCTTAGAATCGGGACTTCAAAGACGTTTTGAACGTCATGGACCATATGAGATGTTCCAGGAGTTGAAGTTAATATTTCAAGCAAATACCCGAGTTGAGAGATATGAAGTCTCCAACAAGTTCTATAGCTAAAAGATGGAGGAGAATCGCTCAACTAGTGAACATGTGCTCAGATTGTCTGGGTACTACAATCGCTTGAATCAAGTGGGAGTTTATCTTCCAGATAAGATAGTGATTGACAGAATTCTCTAGTCACCATCACCAAGTTAGTAGAACTTCGAGATGAACTATAATATGCAAGGGATAACGGAAACAACTCCCGAGCTCTTCGTGATGCTGAAATCAACGAAGGTAGAAATCAAGAAAAACATCAAGTGTTGATGGTTGACAAGATCACTAGTTTCAAGAAAAAGGGCAAAGGGAAGAAGAAGTGGAACTTCAAGAAGAACAGCAAGCAAGTTGCTGCTCAGGAGAAGAAACCCAAGTCTGGTCCTAAGCCTGAGACTAAGTGCTTCTACTGCAAAGGGACTGGTCACTGGAAGCGGAACTACCCCAAGTGATTGGCGGATAAGAAGGATGGCAAAGTGAACATAAGTATATTTGATATACATGTTATTGATGTGTACTTTACTAGTGTTTATAGCAACCCCTCAGTATTTGATACTAGTTCAGTTGCTCAGATTAGTAACTCGAAACGGGAGTTGCAGAATAAACAGAGACTAGTTAAGGGTGAAGTGACCATGTGTGTTGGAAGTGGTTCCAAGATTGATATGATCATCATCGC
Organism: Triticum dicoccoides; assembly: GCF_002162155.2. Lineage (NCBI taxonomy): Eukaryota > Viridiplantae > Streptophyta > Magnoliopsida > Poales > Poaceae > Triticum > Triticum dicoccoides. The sequence goes on from NC_041386.1 coordinate 489,114,771, forward strand.
ACACTCCCTATACTTTTGAGATTAGTGTTGAACCTGAATAAGTGTTATTTGGTGTTTGCGTTGAGCATGAATATGATTTGATCATGTTTATTGTAATACGGTTATTCATTTAAGTAAAAGAATAAATTGTTGTTCTGTTTACATGAATAAAACCTTATATGGTTACACACCCAATGAAAATAGTTCATTGGATATCGATCATAGTAATACACATAATCATAATATTGAAACCAAAAGATGCAAAGTTAATAATGATAGTGCAACTTATTTGTGGCACTGCTGTTTAGGTCATATTGGTGTAAAGCGCATGAAGAAACTCCATGCTGATGGGCTTTTGGAATCACTTGATCATGAATCAGTTGATGCTTGCGAACCATGCCTCATGGGCAAGATGACTAAGACTCTGTTCTTCGGAACAATGGAGCGAGCAACAGATTTGTTGGAAATCATACATACTGATGTATGTGGTCCGATGAATATTGAGGCTCGCGACAGGTATCATTATTTTCTGATCTTCACAGATGATTTGAGCAGATATGAGTATATCTACTTGATGAAACATAAGTCTGAAACATTTGAAAAGTTCAAAGAATTTCAGAGTGAAGTGAAAAATCATCGTAACAAGAAAATAAAGTTTCTACGATCTGATCGTAGAGAAGAGTATTTGAGTTACGAGTTTGGCCTTCAGTTGAAAACAATGTGAAATAGTTTCACTACTCATGCCACCTGGAACACCACAATGTAATGGTGTGTCCGAACGTCATAACCGTACTTTATTAGATATGGTGCGATCTATGATGTCTCTTACCGATCTACCACTATCGTTTTGGGGTTATGCATTAAAGACAGCTGCATTCACGTTAAAAGGGCACCATCAAAATCCGTTGAGACGATGCCTTATGAACTATGCTTTGGCAAGAAACCAAAGTTGTCGTTTCTTAAAGTTTGGGGCTGCGATGCTTATGTGAAAAAGCTTCAACCTGATAAGCTCGAACCCAAATTGGAGAAATGTGTCTTCATAGGATACCCAAAGGAGATTGTTGGGTACACCTTCTATCACAGATCCGAAGGCAAGACATTCATTGCTAAGAATGGATCCTTTCTAGAGAAGGAGTTTCTCTTGAAAGAAGTGAGTGGGAGGAAAGTAGAAAACTTGATAAGGTAATTGTACCTTCTCCCTTATTGGAAAGTAGTTCATCACAGAAATCTGTTCTTGTGACTACTACACCAATTAGTGAGGAAGCTAATGATGATGATGATCATGTAACTTCAGATCAAGTTACTACTGAATCTCGTAGGTAAACCAGAGTGAGATCCGCACCAGAGTGGTACGGTAATCCTGTTCTGGAAGTCATGTTACTAGACCATGACGAACTTGCGAACTATGAGGAAGCGATGATGAGCCCAGATTCCGCAAAATGGTTTGAGGCCATGAAATCTGAGATATGATCCATGTATGAGAACAAAGTATGGACTTTGATGGATTTGCCCGATGATCGGCAAGCCATAGAAAATAAATGGATCTTCAAGAGGAATACGGACGCTGATAGTAGTATTACTATCTACAAAGCTAGAATTGTCGTAAAAGGTTTTCGACAAGTTCAAGGTGTTGACTATGATGAGAGTTTCTCACTCGTATCTATGCTTAAGTCTGTTCGAATCATGTTAGCAATTGCCACATTTTATGAAATCTGGCAAATGGATAAACAAAACTGCATTCCTTAATGGATTTATTAAAGAAGAGTTGTATACGATGCAACTAGAAGGTTTTGTCGATCCTAAAGGTGCTAACAAAATGTGCAAACTCCAGCGATCCATCTATGGACTGGTGTAAGCATCTCGGAGTTGGAATATACGCTTTGATAAGTTGATCAAAGCATATAGTTTTATACAGACTTGCGGTGAAGCCTGTATTTACAAGAAAGTGAGTGGGAGCACTACATCATTTCTGATAAGTATATGACATATTGTTGATCGGAAATAATGTAGAATTATTCTGTAAAGCATAAAGGAGTGTTTGAAAGGAGTTTTTCAAAGAAAGACTTCGATGAAGCTGCTTACATATTGAGTATCAGGATCTATAGAGATAGATCAAGACACTTGATAAGTTTTTTCAATGAGTACATACCTTGACAAGATTTTGAAGTAGTTCAAAATGGAACAGTCAAAGAAAAGGTTTCTTGCCCGTGTTACAAGTTGTGAAGTTGAGTAAGACTCAAAGCCCGACCACGACAGAAGATAGAAAGAGAATGAAAGTCATTCCCTATGCCTTGGCCATAGGTTCTATAAAGTATGTCATGCTGTGAACCAGATCTATTGTATACCCTACACTGTGTTAAGCAAGGGAGTACAATAGTGATCTAGGAGTAGATCACTGGACAGCGGTCAAAATTATCCTTAGTGGAATAAGGATATGTTTCTCGATTCCGGAGGTGACAAAAGGTTCGTCGTAAAGGGTTACGTCGATGCAAGTTTTTGACACTGATCCAGATGATTCTAAGTCTCAATTTGGATACATATTGAAAGTGGGAGCAATTAGCTAGAGTAGCTCCGTGTAGAGCATTATAGACATGGAACTTGCAAAATACTTACGGATCTGAATGTGACAGACCCGTTGACTAAAATTATCTCACAAGCAAAACATGATCACACCTTAGTACTCTGTGGGTGTTAATCACATAGATATGTGAACTAGATTACTGACTCTAGTAAACCCTTTGAGTGTTGATCACATATCGATGTGAACTATGGGTATTAATCACATGGTGATGTGAACTATTGCTGTTAAATCACATGGCGATGTGAACTAGATTATTGACTCTAGTGCAAGTGGGAGACTGAAGGAAATATGCCCTAGAGGCAATAATGAAGTAATTATTTATTTCCTTATATCATGATAAATGTTTATTATTCATGCTAGAATTGTATTAACCGGAAACATAATACATGTGTGAATACATAGACAAACTTAGTGTCACTAGTATGCCTCTACTTGACTAGCTCGTTAATCAAAGATGGTTATGTTTCCTGACCATGGACAAAGTGTTGTTATTTGATTAACGAGGTCACATCATTAGTTGAATGATCTGATTGACATGACCCATTCCATTAGCTTAGCACCCGATCGTTTAGTATGTTGCTATTGCTTTCTTCATGACTTATACATGTTCCTATAACTATGAGATTATGCAACTCCCGTTTACAGGAGGAACACTTTGGGTACTACTAAACGTCACAACGTAACTGGGTATTATAAAGGAGTACTACAGGTGTCTCCAAAGGTACATGTTGGGTTGGCGTATTTCGAGATTAGGATTTGTCACTCCGATTGTCGGAGAGGTATCTCTGGGCCCTCTCGATAATGCACATCACATAAGCCTTGCAAGCATTACAACTAATATGTTAGTTGTGAGATGATGTATTACGGAACGAGTAAAGAGACTTGTCGGTAACGAGATTGAACTAGGTATTGGATACCGACGATCGAATCTCGGGCAAGTAACATACCGATGACAAAGGGAACAACGTATGTTGTTATGCGGTCTGACCGATAAAGATCTTCGTAGAATATGTAGGAGGCAATATGGGCATCCAGGTCCCGCTATTGGTTATTGACCGGAGATGTGTCTCGGTCATGTCTACATTGTTCTCGAACCCGTAGGGTCCGCACGCTTAAGGTTACGATGACAGTTATATTATGAGTTTATGCATTTTGATGTACCGAAGGTTGTTCGGAGTCCCGGATGTGATCACGGACATGACGAGGAGTCTCGAAGTGGTCGAGACGTAAAGATTGATATATTGGAAGCCTATGTTTGGATATCGGAAGTGTTCCGGGTGAAATCGGGATTTTACCGGAGTACCGGGAGGTTACCGGAACCCCCCGGGAGCCATATGGGCCTTAATGGGCTTTAGTGGAAAGGAGAAAGGGGCAGCCCAAGGTGGCCGCGCGCCTGCCCCCTCCCCTAGTCCTATTAGGACTAGGAGAGGTGGCCGGCCCCCCTCTTCCTCTTTCCCCCTTGGGGAATCCTAGTCCAACTAGGATTGGGGGGAGAGTCCTACTCCCGGAAGGAGTAGGACTCCTCCTGCGCCCTCCTCCTGGCTGGCGCCCCCCTCCCCCTTGGCTCCTTTATATACTGAGGCAGAGGCACCCCAGAAACACACAAGTTGATCCCCGTGATCTATTCCTTAGCCGTGTGCGGTGCCCCCAGCCACCATATTCCTCGATAATACTGTAGCGGAGTTTAGGCGAAGCCCTGCTGCTGTAGTGCATCAAGATCGTCACCACGCCGTCATGCTGACGGAACTCTTCCCCGACACTTTGCTGGATCGGAGTCCGGGGATCGTCATCGAGCTGAACGTGTGCTCAAACTCGGAGGTGCCGTAGTTTCGGTGCTTGATCGGTTGGGTCGTGAAGACGTACGACTACTTCCTCTACGTTGCGTCAACGCTTCCGCAGTCGGTATGCGTGGGTACGTAGACAATACTCTCCCATCTCGTTGCTATGCATCACATGATCTTGCGTGTGCGTAGGAATTTTTTTGAAATTACTACGAAACCCAACAGCCACCTCATCTCATGATGTATACATGGTGGACACACCCAAAGGAAGCGACGACGAGGAACACAGGGATGCAACAAGGGATCGTTCACTCGAAAAGCAATCAAAGCAGCGACGTAAGCGCCGCTCCAAGCCCCACCTCGGCAGAGACAACAGTCATACAGACCCAGCCATAGAGCAGGACGAGCCGGTGGATGACGAACATGCCTTCGAGCAAGAGTCCGAACAGGGAAACTCGGATAAACGACCCGAACACCCCGTCCCCGGTGAAAACAACAGTCCGGACAACCTTACGCCGGATAAACTCATGGAGCAGAAGAACGTCCGCAAAAGGCTCGTCGCCACTGTGCATAGCCTGAGAAATTAGAAGCGGAAGCTCAAAACTGCGGAAGATGCACTCAGAATCAAATGGAGCAAAGTACGCAACACCGCAGACAAATATGCCGGCAGTCTCTGCACAAAAAGCTATCCAAAGCGAAAGCTGCTGCCTGAATTTGATGAGGAGGCCTTAGAGGCCCCGCAGTCAAAAAATAGGAAAGCCATCCGGTCGGATGGACGACCGCATGGCCAGCATGGAGCGGCAAGCAGCACCGCACACAAGCCGGCACGCGATCCACCAAAGGATCCGCATCAAAAAGACGGCCCAGCCAGATCTATACACGGGCCAAGAAAGAAAGCTCTAGTAAGCAATGCAACACAATAAATATCCGAACATCACTGCACACCCAAATACAGGGGTGCCGCACTCCCCCTATGTTTCACCGACGAGGTGCTGGACCATGAATTTCCAGCGGGATTCAAGCCCGTAAACATAGAGGCATACGACGGAACAACAGACCCTGGGGTCTGGATCGAGGATTATATCCTCCACATACACATGGCCAGAGGAGATGACCTCCACGCCATAAAATACTTACCCCTCAAACTTAAAGGACCAGCCAGGCATTGGCTCAAAAGCCTTCCCGAAAACACCAATGGAATTTGGGAAGAGCTTGAGGATGCTTTCCGGGCAAATTTTCAAGGGACCTATGTCCTCCCTTCAGATGCAGACGATCTCAGTCACATAACTCAACAGCCCGGAGAGTCATCCTGGAAATTCTGGAATAGATTTCTTACTAAAAAGAATCAGATAGTCGACTGTCCGGACACTGAAGCCCTAGCAGCTTTTAAGCACAACGTTCGAGACGAATGGCTCGCCAGACACCTCGGCCAAGAAAAGCCAAGAACAATGGCCACATTGACAAGCCTCATGACCCACTTTTGCGCAGGAGAGGACAGCTGGTTGGCAAGACGCAGCACCAGCGACCCAAGTACATCTAAAGTTAGGGATGGAAACGGAAAACCCCGACACAGCAAGGACCAGCGCCGGAATAAGGGAAACAACCCGAAGAGCACGGCGGTCAACGCCGGATTTAAAAGCTCGCGGCAGAATCAGAGAAAGCCGCCCCTCAAGGATAACAGGGACGAGCTATCCAACTTAAACAAAATCTTGGACAAGGTGTGTCAAATACATAGTACTCCCGGGAAGCCTGCGAACCATACCCACAGAGATTGTTGGGTTTTCAAGCAAGCCAGCAAGCTCAACACCGAACACAAGGGGCTCGACACACCAAGTGAGGACGACAACGAACCCCACAAACAGAGCACCAGGAAACAAAAGGATTTCCCACAAGAAGTCAAAACAGTAAACTTACTTCACGTGACGAATAGAACGGCGCCACAAGAGATACGCGCCATACGGCCTATCCCAAAGGAGTCTAGCCAATGGTTGTTAAAACCAATCACCTTCGACCATCAGGATTACTCTAGAAGTATCTGGAATGCAGGCTGGACTGCCTTGGTATTAGATCCAATAATCGGCGGACTCCATTTTACAAATGTCCTGATGGACGGCGGTAGTGGTCTGAACCTGTTATACCAGGACACAATCCGCAACATGGGGATAGACCCAACAAAAATTCTCCATAGCAAAACCTCCTTTCAAGGGGTAACGCCAGGCCTGGATGCCCGTTGCATGGGTTCTCTCCGGCTAGAAGTTATGTTCGGCTCCCCCGATAACTTCCGTTGCAAACAGCTAACTTTCCACATTGCCCCATTCTCAAGTAGCTATCAAGCACTGCTGGGACGCGAAGCTTTCGCCCGCTTTAACGCAATACCGCATTATGCATCTCTTACGCTTAAGATGCCCGGTCCACGAGGCATCATCTCATTAAAGGGAAAACATTGAGTGTTCCTCCTGCGCGGAAAACAGTGCGGCTGCCTTGACAGCCACACAATAAAGCGGCTTCACCAGCCAAAGCATCTAAATAGGTCGTCAAGACCATGGACATGGCTAGATGAGTCCGGCATAAACATACAATTGATAAAGGCTTAATAGTCATATACCCCTGTACTAGGGGCTCCGTGCATATAAAACAAGAGACAATAAAGCTCAATTTTACCCATTTCAATTTATACTTTGTTTATTTAGTATAACTCATGTTCGACACGATCTTTCTTTAACTAAGTTCCTCTCTTTTACAGATGAACACCGTGCTACGCCCATCTAGGATACGGCACAATGGAGACACAGGCGCAGACGTGCAGCAGGGACCCGTTCCAAGGATTCTTTTCAGATTAAGACCCTGCGTAAACCTTTTTTACTGTCTCTTGTTGATACACATCCCCTGGTTTCTTGGTATAACCAAGGAGGAGGCTGGCGTTTTGGCATGTGGCCACGTCATCATTTTGCGCGTACCTGGACACTAGGGGCTTATTACTAAGGGCGTTATCCCACCCGCCCTCATAAAGACCGAATACCTTAGGGAGTGTTCGGCGTCGCGAGTTTGGCCTTATATGCATCAGCTCCGAATCATGTCTTTGGTTAAATGTTGGGTTTGCACAGCTCCTGTGTTTTTCTGCCTTACGTTCCGCTCTATCGGCTAAGGCGGCACCAGGAGAACTACTGCGATTGTGCCCCGGTTCGGCCAGGCGAGCACCTCAGTAGAGAAAGCCGAAAACTGATTGTCATGATATAGCGTGAGACTGGTCAACCACTCGATGACATACCAGAATCTTTAGGATTCCTCCGCATTAACGAAGGGCCGTTTCCTGGCCAGGCACATACGCGCCCCGAGTTCGGGTGAGCGCAGGCGCCACCAGGGGCTATATAAGTAGCCCCAATGTCAAACTCCTATGGCTAAGTGAAAGTGATAAAGCATCATAGTCCGATTGCCTAGTTCGCTGCGCTATCACCTCCTTTGTAGGACCAAGACGTTGGATCAAGTGTGAAAATGCGCCTTCTGCGAACACCCCTGCATTATCTGCGTGGGGGCTGAAGTCGACGACTGCCATCTTTCAGATTATATATACATATATGTTAAACGGCCGCACATGAGGTATCATAATACTTGCAGGCACAAGTATAAAAAGCTTCTATAATTTATCAAAATATTGTCTTATAATAATACATGCTATTCGAATATATTATCCTTCGAGCACTGCGTCTCTAGTAAACGAGCGCCTTGCAGAACTTCCTGAAAATAGCGCTCGGCAGGTACTCAACTTCCATCTGAGTCTGGGGATGCAACAGCAGTGGCCTCCATTTCCGCCCAGTATGTCTTGACACGGGCAAGAGCCATCCACGCACCCTCTATGCACGCTGACCTCTTCATCGCATTGATATGCGGCGCCGCACCAAGGAACTGCTGCACCAAGTTGAAATAACTTTTCGGCTCTGGTCTCTCTGGCCACAGATGACTCACGACATACTTCATGGCGAGTCCGGACAACCTATTTAGCTCGGCCCATTACGCCAAACGATCGGCTAATGACAGTGGACGCTCTGGATTGTGGAACTGCGACCAGAAGAGCTTTTCCACTTGGCGATCTTCTTGATCTCGGAAGTGCTCGGCCGCATCTGCGGCACTCGTTGCTAAATCCAGATAGGTGTCTGCCGTACTCCACATCTGGTCTAACGGAGCATGTTTAGGATCACAGAACTTCCTCCGCAGCATAAAGGGCTTTCCAGCCGCGATTTCTCCGGCCTGATGCAGCTCCTCCTTCACAGCTCTCATCGCAGAGCGAGCATCCTTGGCATCGGCAACGGCCTTCTTCAGGTCCGTCTGTTCCGCCCGATCTTCTTTTTCAAGAATCTTGCAACGGTCAGCAGCGTTCTTCAGCTTCACGACCATCTCGGCCATTTCCTTCTTGCTTCGGCAGTGAGCAGCCTGTTCGGCTTTCAGCTCTTCAATTCCCTTTCCGGCAGTCGCATCACTTTTCTTGGCTTGCTCCTTGGCTCGGGAAAGTTCCGCCCGAAGATTCTCCACGGTAGCAGCACCATCTGCATCAAGCGCACAGATTGTAAGATACTGGCATAAAGCTCCTCTTACCAGGCGTCGCCGAAGGAATTACATACCTTGTGCCTCGTCAAGCCGCTTGTTGACAAGCGCGATGTCGGCATCTGCCACGTCAAGTTGCCGCTTTAGCTCGGCAAATCCATCAGTCCGGCTGGCCACCGGACACTTCGCCACCTACATATAAAGGCGGCATATTAGACCTGGGATTATGATCCTCTGTGCGCCGTCACTTTTGACAACACACAGAGTCTCAAGGGCTACTATCTACACAGGGTGCATCTTATTTATGCGCAACTGTCCAAAAAGGGTACGTTATTTCGCGTACCTCAAAACCTGTCAGTAAACTCCTGATGGCCTCGTGCAATCCGCTCTCCGTGGATGAAATCCTCTCAATCACCGTACCCATCAATGCACGGTGCTCCTCTGAGATAGATGCTCGCCCTAGAAGATCCTTCAGCTCCTCCGACCGCGCACCAGATGGCGCCGGACTCGTCCGATGGCCCTTCTCGAAGGTCAGACGCGAAGGGCTTTAGGGGGCCATATGACTACCTTCCGGCCCCGCCGGATTCGGAGAAAACCTCCGCGACGATACCTCAGGGTCGCCCGCCTCGCAAGGCGGTACGGTAGGGGGAGGCGTTCCGCTCTCCATCATCTCCAGAAGAAGATCCCCCGAAGACGAGCTCTGCTGAGAAGGGCTAAGGTCCGAGCTACAAGGTAAATTTTCTTCCGGAGACAAGCTCCCCCGAAGACGAGCTCTGCTGAGAAGGGCTAAGGTCCAAGCTACAAGGTAAATTTTTGATTACTTTTCTCAGATATAAAGCGGGGATTTCTTTCGTTTCTTAAAAAGAAAACTCCTCTCTACTTACGGCTCGGTGGAGGGTTGATCCCCTTGAGGGCATAATTCGGCCGAAGTATCCCCCAGCATAGGACCCTCTGGCGAAGATTTCTTCCCCCGCTTTAAGGCCATGCTCTTCGGGTCTTCAGAGGCGGTCCTCTTCTTCCCCTGAGGAGAGGAATTTTCGATTCCTCCCTTCCGGACAACCTCCTTTGAGGAGGTTGTAGCTCCCTTGTCCCCTCCCTCGCTTTCCTTTGAAGGCACAACCTCCAACATCCTGACTAGCACAGGACCTGGCGTGGTCTTGGGGAGGGGGCCGGACACCTGATTAGCTTTGCTTTCGCTATCCACTCCTATTTAAAGGACAACTCTTTTAGGGGCAATTTTATGATAAATATACGGATAGCGAGTCCGGGCACAAGGCTACTTACTTGAGTATCCGGACGATTGCAACTCAAACCTGCGTCCTCCGTAGAATCCGGACACACTACTTGTGGACCGAAGAACAATTTGTACATCTCCACGGGCATCATGCCAAGAAAATGTTGGAGAACTCGTGGTCCCTCCGGGTTGAACTCCCACAGGCGGAGGGGGCGATGTTTGCAGGGCAGAACTCGGTGAATTAACATAACCTGTGTCACCATGACCATACTGATGTCTCTTTCTAGGAGATCTCGGATGTGGCCCTGCAACTGGGGCACGTCCTTTGCCGGCCCCCAGTCCAGCCCCGTATTGACCCATGACACCAGTCGTGGCGGGGGACCCGAGCGAAAGGCAGGTGGCACCACCCACTTAGGGGCCCTAGGAGCGGTAATATAAAACCACTCTCGCTGCCATAATCTGGACTCCTCTTGAAAAGAGCCCTCGGGCCATGGAGTACCAGCATTCCTGCTGATAAAAGCACCTCCGCACTCCGCATGCCGTCCCTCGATCATCTTCGGCTCTACTTTGAAGCTCTTGAGCCATAGTCCGAAGTGAGGAGTGATACGGAGGAAGGCTTCACACACGACGATGAATGAGGAAATATGGAGGATGGACTCTGGGGCTAAGTTGTGAAATTCCAGCCCATAATAATACATGAGCCCCCTCACGAAGGGATCCGTCGGGAAGCCTAGCCCCCGAAGGAAGTGAGACATGAACACCACACTCTCACCGGGCTTGGGAGTGGGAATGACCTGCCCTTGAGCAGGCAGCCTATGCAAGATATCGCCGGTCAAGAACCTGGCCTCTCTCAACTTCAGCATGTCCTCCTCCGTGATGGAGGAAGGCATCCATCAGCCTTGAAGGTCGGAACCGGACATTGTCAAAGGTCCGAAGCGCCTGAAATCTGGAGCCTTGGGTGTTGGAACTCGAGGCAAAGGGCGAACTCGTTTGAGATTGAAAGAAAGGAGTAAGGCCTTGGTCTCTTTATAAGAGGTTGAATACCAAGGGCCTTCCCCGTGACCGTTTGGGACTCGCCTTTGATCGAGGAAATATACCAACTGGTACGGTTGGGTTACCCACACCCGTATTGATGAGAATCCCGGAATAAGGGGACACGATCTCTGCTTTAACAAGACGTGGCAAGGAAACCGCCTCACTAAACGCGCTGAGGTGGGACAGTAAAACGATTCGAATAAAGACTTGGCCATGGTGTGATGTCATGCTATGGAATACGTCAGCAGATTAGATTTGTGTAAATATTATTCTCTCTATGGTAATATGTGGAAACTTAGTTTGCAGAGCCGGACACTACCTTCGTGTTCAAAATATTCTATGAAGTACTTGGAGGAGGAACCCGCCTTGCAATGCCGAAGACAATCTACGCGTCGGACTCGTCGTTATTGAAGCCTGGTTCAGGGGCTACTGAGGGAGTCCTGGATTAGGGGGTGTCCGGATGGCCGGACTATACCTTCGACCGGACTCCTGGACTATGAAGATACAAGATTGAAGACTTCGTCCCGTGTCCGGAAGGGAGTTTCCTTGGCGTGGAAGGCAAGCTTGGCGATATGGATATGTAGATCTCCTACCATTGTAACCGACTCTGTGTAACCCTAGCCCTCTCCGGTGTCTATATAAACCGGAGAGTTTTAGTCCGTAGGACGAACAACAATCATACCATAGGCTAGCTTCTAGGGTTTAGCCTCTCTGATCTCGTGGTAGATCTACTCTTGTACTACCCATATCATCAATATTAATCAAGTAGGACGTAGGGTTTTACTTCCATCAAGAGGGCCCGAACCTGGGTAAAACATCGTGTCCCCTGCCTCCTGTTACCATCCGACCTAGACGCATAGTTCGGGACCCCCTACACGAGATCCGCTGGTTTTGACACCGACAATCTCTCTTCCATCTTAGTTCGGCACCAAATACCGCATTATATGACTATTGAGCAATCAGTAGGGACTGACATGGCAATATCCCTCATTGTTACTACAAATGGCATCATTTCACAAGCCAATTGCCTTCAAGGAATTGATAATACCATAATTTTTAGTAAATTGACGAAGGGAGGGGGAGGGGGATGAGGACTTGGAAAGAAATTAATCATGGTAGACAAATGATCCACTATGATAGCGACCATGAACAATTTGCATGGTGTATCAAAGTGACAACGAAAAGAGAAGTAAAGCTTGGTTAAATAGAGGGTTGTTTGCCGACCAAAAGACCATAAAGGTCTTGGAATACATGATCTCCATGTTAAAAAAGATGCCTTACTTAGTAAATGTCTTTATAAGCTTCTGATTGAGGAAAGTGTATGGCAAAATCTCTTGCGCAAAAAGTATTTAGGTGCAAAAATTGTCTCAGACATATTGGAAACCAAGGGACACATATTTTTGTGAAGGTATGATGGCGGCAAAAGTACACATGTTTTGCTTTGGATCTTTTACGATATGATGGCGGCAAAAGTTCACATGTGTTGCGGGGATTTCACAACAATATGCATGATTTGGGGGTTTTGGTGGAGATAAGGCAGACATGGAAGATCTAGGAAGGGATTTCACATAGTGGAGGTTTTACCCGGGTTCGGGCCCAATGCTAGGGGTAACAGCCTACTATAGCTTGGATGTTTTCTCTCTTGTGTGAACCAAGTGATTACAATGTATTCACTATCACATGTAGGCTTTTGAGCATATGTGTTCCCCCATCTATCTATCGCTCCACCCTCACCTTATATATTACAATGAGGACGTGGGGTCACAAGGGTTAACAATTGGGCCGCCTGAGGGGGGCCTTGGTGGACTCGATCAAACCTGGAAAAGTTAACAATTGGCAATTCGTTCAGTGGGGACATTGGCTTGTGGCTAATTGTGAAGCATATCATGAATTCCGAGTGACCTCTAGGAACACTTGGGCTTATCTGAGTGGGCCATTGCCAGTTTGTCAGCCCGAAGAGATGCGTTATTTCAATCTTCATCTTCATAATTGAGTCATCGGACATGGGCATTTGGTTGGGGAACCAACTAGTGCCGCTGAGGATGCCATCTCCGTCATCTTGCCTTGCAATGTTGAGTTATCTGAAGCCCGAAAGAGCTGATCATCAACGTCTATGTTTCGAGGACAATTCTTTTCAAGTGATTGCGTTGAGCGATAAACTGGATGATGCCTTGGGACGGAGAAGGGTCAGATTAGCACTACTGCAGGATGCTGCTAACGTGACACTACGATCAGAGACCCTTCGACGAAACTGTGTGCGATGCAATAATCGCAAATGGTGGTGTAAAAGAACCGTTAAAAAAGGTGCAAAACGTTTGCGATGGCGGAGCCACAAACACGGTTCAGATTTTAGTTGCGTGTGCGATCCAGGGCATACGGTTCAGTCCAATGAACTGTTTGCAGTGAGGCGGAACAAAAGAAATGGGCAGGCTGATGAAGGCGTGTGCAATATAGAGCATACGGTTCACTCGGATGAACTGTTTGTGATTAGGCAACACAAAAGAAACGGTCAGCCAGATCAAGGTGTGCGTGATTGAGGGCATACACTTCAAAAGTATTAACTATTTGCGATTAGGCAATAGAACAGAAATGGGTCAGCCAGATCAAAGTGTCCGCGATTGATGGCATATACTTCACATGGATGAACTGTTTGCGACTAGCCACAACAAACTGAAACAGTTAGATAGATCAACGTGTGTGCGCTAGACGGGCACACACATTCTAATTAAAAGAAGGGTGCGCGATGGTAATAACGAGCGTGCATGGTTCTTGGAACAAGACGTGTGCTGACATTGCCTATTGCGGTGCACCCTATGGTGCAAACTCCACGTACGCGGCCGAGAAGGCGTACGTGCCCACGTTACGCCTTCCGGGAATAGTGCCGCACTTATAACCGTCACTAAATTTTGAGCATGCACCCCTTCACAATTTTTTTACAAGAACAGGGAGGCCGCGTCCCGTCACATTCCAAATTGCAAACATGTTCACACCAATCAAAACCTAAACGGTTTCCCACTTAGGAGCGTATTACTACGCGGTTATAAATACTACTACTCCAAGATGACTGCACATTCCTCCTCAACTCCTCATCCACAAAAAGTCAAAAACAAACATCATCGTTCCCTTGCGTCCGCCATGGCCAGCGTGATTTCTGGGTCAAGAGATTGCCACCAGGGAGAGGCGAGCTTGGAAGCAGAAGCATGGGAGATGTCCTGCCTCGCCGCGAAAACAGCCAACATGTCCCGCTGCACGGCCGTAGCAGCAAAGAGGTCCCGCCGCGCCGTCGATGCAGCAGACTGGTCTGGCTGTGCCGCAGAAGCAGAACAGATGTCCCACCGTGCCGCGAATGCAGCAAAGATGTCCTCCCGCGCCGTGGCGGCCTGGGAAAATGTCTCACGGGTAGGCTAGGACTCTTACAAGCGCATGAGTGCCCTCGTCCTTAGGCAAACGAATCATATCGCTAGGTGGGCGAGGTTGCAGGATGACCTGAAAGCCTCATTTGAATAGTTTACCAACGTCATCCGACAACTAAATGAGAGCAATGCGAAGCTCCGGGCCGAGCGCGACCTGCTGAGGGCGAACATCGTCGAAAGTGCAGAGCAGCAGGAGCAAATCACTGCCTTGTTGAAGAGGATCGACGTCATCGTCGAGAAACTTATGGGCGAGAATGCCATGCTGTGCATCGAGCGCAGAAGGCTGGTGGAGGAATCCATGGATGCTCTCAAACAGCATCTAGAGGACAAGAAAGAGCTCGTCGCCGCTCGCTGCGGAGACTAGTTCCCGCGGCCTGCAACAACGCATCAAGAAAGTAGAGATCAGCGAGCCAGATCGTTGTCTTCCTTCTTTTGCCCTTGTGTATTTCGGGCGTTGCCGCATGTGGCTTTTTTAAATTATGTTTCTGAATATGGAAGCCAATTATTATCCACTGTCATCGTCCTTATATTCATTATGCTTGCTATAAGTCGCAGTCGATGCTATATAGGTCCATCGGATCTTACATCAAGATCCGTGCAAAACTTTCTTTTCAGATTTTCATTTTTCTCTCTTAAATCTCAGTCTAGTGAGACATATAGCCACACCGTAGAACAGGTGCTCGGGGGCCATTAATGGAGACGTTAGGAGGGAGGTGCGCGGCTGGTAGCGGCCAAAGGGCTCTCCTCCTGATGAGCACACGCAGGGGTCTGATAGCACGCCTCTCGTACTCAAATAGCTACCCCGCACGGCACCTCCTAGCCAATAAAAAAGGGGACGCATGGCCGCACGTAATTGGTAAGTAGAACGCCCATGGTTTCAATAATACTTGTGTTTCCGAGTTGTAATGTGACATCACTTGTTCCAAAATAACTTTATTGATTGTTAATGTGTGCGCCTTCGCAAATCGAACAGAAAAATTACCACAACATGTTGGTGCCATGTCATGACACCATGCCAAGTTTCATGATTTTCAGGCGTGTTTTGGATTTACAGGAATTAAAAACCAAGTTTCTCAATCTTTCCGGCCGAGCCACGATGCCCAGATGTTTGAATTTCACTCACATCTCTTGCATGGGACCAAGAAATTCACCAAAGGACACACATGTGATTTTTCAAACAACTTTGGTGCACTGGAGCATGTGCTCATAGATCAAATTTGAATTATGCACATTAAATGCGCGGAAACTCAATTAATGTATAAGAAAGGCCAAACGAACTCGGAATAATTCCAAATTTTAGCACGATACTTCTATTTGGTCTAACCTGCCTGTGTAAAAAATTAAGGCGGGAGAAGGCAATGAGCGTATGTTGTTTCACACACGGAGGTGACACGTTCCCTCTCCGAACCACGAGCCTTCTTGACGGAAGCTTCGGTTTGCAAGAAGCTTACACCAAAGCTTGTCCCAATTCGGCCAAAAAAATTACCGCAGCATGTTGGTGCCATGTCATGACACCATGCCAAGTTTCATGATTTTCAAGCGTGTTTTGGATTTACAAGAATTAAAAAACCAAGTTTTTCAATCTTTCTGGTCGAGCCACGACGCCCAGATGTTTGAATTTCACTCCCATCTCTTGCATGGACCTAGAAATTCACCCAAGGACACACATGTGATTTTTCAAACAACTTTGGTGCACTGGAGCATGTGCTTGTAGTTCAAATTTGAATTATGCACATTAAATGCGCAGAAACTCAATTAATGTATAAAAAGGCCAAAAGAACCTGGAATAATTTCAAAATTTAGCACAATACTTCTATTTGGTCTAATCTGCCTGTGTAAAAACATTAAGGCGGGAGAAGGCAGTGTACGTATGACGTTTCGCACATGGAGGTGACACGTTCCCTCTCGGAACCACGACCCTTCTTGAGGGAAGCTCCGGTTTGCAAGGAGCTTACACCAAAGCTTGTCCCAATTCGGCCAGAAAAATTACCGCAGCATGTTGGTGCCATGTCATGATACCATGCCAAGTTTCATGATTTTCAGGCATGTTTTGGATTTACAGGAATTAAAAAATCAAGTTTCTCAATCTTTCCGGCCGAGCCACAATGCCCAGATGTTTGAATTTCACTCTCATCTCTTGCATGGGACCTAGAAATTCATCCAAGGACACACATGTGATTTTTCAAACAACTTTGGTGCACTGGAGCATGTGCTTGTAGTTCAAATTTTAATTATGCACATTAAATGCGCAGAAACTCAATTAATTTATAAAAATGGCCAAACGAACCCGGAATAATTCCAAAATTTAGTACGGTGCTTCTATTTGGTCTAATCTGCCTGTGTAAAAAAATTAAAGCGGGAGAAGGCAGTGTACGTATGTCGTTTCACACACGGAGGTGACACGTTCCCTCTCGGAACCACGAGCCTTCTTGAGGGAAGCTCCGGTTTGCAAGAAGCTTACACCAAAGCTTCTCCCAATTCGGCCAAAAAAATTACCGCAGCATGTTGGTGCCATGTCATGACATGATACGTCTCCAACGTATCTATAATTTTTGATTGTTCCATGCTATTATATTATCTATTTTGGATGCTTAATGGGCTTTGTTATGCATTCTTATATTATTTTTGAGACTAACCTACTAACCAAAGGCACAGTGCAAATTGCTGTTGTTTTGCCTATTTCAGTGTTTCGAAGAAAAGGAATACCAAACGGAATCCAAATGGAATGAAACCTTTGGGAGAGTTATTGTTGGAACAAACGCAATCTAGGAGACTTGGAGTGGACGTCAAGGAAACAACGAGCTGGGCACGAGGTAGAAGGGCGCGCCCTGGGGGGTAGGCGCACCCCCACCCTTGTGGGCCCCTCGTGGCTCAACCGACCTACTTCTTTCGCATATATATATATATATATATATATTCATATACCTCGAAAACATCCAGGAGCACCACGAAACCCTATTTCCACCGCTTCAACCTTCTGTACCCGTGAGATCCCATCTTGGGGCCTTTTCCGGCGCTCCGCCGGAGGGGGGAATCAATCACGAAGGGCTTCTACATCAACACCATAGCCTCTCCGATGATGTGTGAGTACTTTACCACAGACCTTCGGGTCCATAGTTATTAGCTAGATGGCTTCTTCTCTCCCTTTGGATCTCAATACAAAGTTCTCCTCGATTCTCTTGGAGATCTATTCGATGTAATTCTTTTTGCGGTGTGTTTGTCGAGATCTGATGAATTGTGGGTTTATGATCAAGATTATCTATGAATAATATTTGATTCTTCTCTGAATTCTTTTATGCATGATTTAATATCTTTGCAAGTCTCTTCGAATTATCAGTTTGGTTTGGCCTACTAGATTGATCTTTCTTGCAATGCGAGAAGTGCTTAGCTTTGGGATCAATCTTGTGGTGTCCTTTCCCAGTGACAGCAGGGGAAGCAAGGCACGTATTGTATTGTTGCCATCGAGGATAAAAAGATGGGGTTTATATCATATTGCTTGAGTTTATCCCTCTACATCATGTCATATTGCCTAATGCGTTACTCTGTTCTTATGAACTTAATACTCTAGATGCATGTTGCATAGCGGTCAATGTGTGGAGTACTAGTAGTAGATGCAGAATCGTTTCGGTCTACTTGTCACGAACGTGATGCCTATATACATGATCATGCCTAGATATTCTCATAACTATGCACTTTTCTATCAATTGCTCGACAGTAATTTTTTCACGCATCGTAGAATTTGCTATCTTGATAGAAGCCACTGGTGAAACCTATGCCCCTGGGGTCTATCTTCCATCATATTATTTTCCTATCTACTTTCTATTGTTGCCGCTGTCGGTTCAATATCCGGCGTATCTTGTAGTAGGGGTCCTAAGCTAGGCATCTTTTGGTAACATGGACACAGGATTTTACCCAGGTTCGGGCCCTCTTGATGGAGGTAAAACCCTACGTCCTGCTTTTGATTGTATTGATATGGGTGTAGTACAGAGTACATATGTCTACCACGAGACTGATCTAATGAATATGAGATTGTCTATTGACTAGCTTGGCCTCGGTTTATATAAGACACCGGAGGCCTAGGGTTTTAGGAGAGTCCTTGTCTTGGGCGCCAAGTCTTGTGGAGTCTTCCTTGTATGCGGCAGGGCTTGTCCGAACTGGCCCATGAGTATACGGCCATGGGGGTCCTCGGCCCAATCCAACTGATCGGGAGATGACGTGGTGAGTACCCCCTAGTCCAGGATGTCGTGGTTTTAACTCTGACAGTGATGTAGGGGGGTATGTATGGAGAGGCTAAATCTCAGCTATTGGGAAGTTGTAAACACACCAAGATGTACGAGTTCAGGCCCTTCGCGGAGGAAGTAACAGCCCTACGTCTCGGTGCCCGGAGGCGGTCGACTGGATTACTGGCGTGTGAATAATAGGGGTGCGAACCCTTCATACTGAGGAGGGGGGTGGCTTATATAGAGTTCGCCGGCCCCCTTCCTGCCCTCAGTAATGCAGGGTTTAAGGTACATTTAAGGTTGGGCGTTACTGGTAACGCCCCTAATAAAGTGCTATAATGACCATAACGACTACTTAACAGCTGACCGTTTGCCTGCGGAGTGACTATAGGTCTCCTGGCGGTCGAGTGATTGGCTTCATGGTCGAGTGATAGCTTCTTGGTCGAGTGTCTTGAGTCCGTCGAGTGTCTTGAGTCCGTCAAGTCGATTGAAAGGTGACTTCTCCTAGGGATGTCCTAGGGTAGGGCTCCTTGGACAGGTCCGTGCCCCTACCCTAGGTACATGTCTTCATCATTAGCCCCCGAATGGATCGAGGTTAGAGTGGGGAAAGAGTTGGAGATTTTTCCGACTGGTTCTTTGGGCTACGTGAGCGCCTCGTTTTGGGTCAATCGTCACGGATGACGTTGCCAACCTTTTTCAGTCGCCTTGATCCATTCCAGGCCTTTCGTCGAGTGAATTTCTTTGCCTGTGACATACTGAGCGCCGACGTGATCGGGGTCTTCTGTTTTGACAAGTTGTTCTGTGGCCCGCGGATGTTGCGGGATTCAGATTTTGGGAAGGGCGCGGGACGGGAGCGGCTGTAGTAATCGGAAGCGATAAAGCAGAAGCTCCTCGATTCCCGCGTCGCCTTTTTCGCCACGTACTGCGCACGCGTCTGCTGCGGGATTTGACTGGATAGCCTGGGCCTACCAGTCAGCCACTCGGAAGCGGCCCCTTATAAATGGCCGGCTCGGGGTTTCCAAGCCGTGCGCTCTCTTCTCCTCCTTTCTTCTTCCTCTCTCCCTTCGCAAGTCCTTCTGCCACCTCCGTTCTCGCCCCAGCGCAGCAGGCCCGTGCGAGACTTCGCCGGCGACGATGACGAAGGGCAAGACCTCCGCTCTGGAGCGCGCGAAGAAGGCGGCGGCGGCGGGGAAAGGGAAGAGGTCCGCTCGGGGCGGATCCTCCTCTAGGACCGCTCTGCCCAAAGGTTGGATCCAAGGCGACTGGATGCCGTCGGTGCTCCGTCAAGAGGATCTCGATGACATGGTCGAGGGGGGAGTCATTCTCCACCAAGCCGCGCGTCTTCCGGGGGGAGAGATCGAACCTCAACCCCGCGACGGTGAGTGCGTGCTCCTAGCCACCCACATCGACCGAGGGTTTTCTCTGCCGCCCCATCGCTTTTTCCGGAGCTTCTTGAACTTCTTCGGGGCGCAGCTCCATCACTTCACTCCCAACTCCATCGTATACCTCGCCGCTTTCATTTCTATGTGCGAGGCCTTCTTGGGTTGCCGCCCCCACTGGGGACTCTTCAAGCACATCTTTACCTGTCGCTCTCAATCGGTCAAGAAGGCCAAGTCGAGTGACGAGAGGACGCAGGTGATCCAGTTGTGCGGGGGCTTGGCGATCCAGACAAGGGGGAAGAGTTGTTTCCCATCCATTACTTTCCCGGAGTCGGTCCATGGTTGGCAGTCGACCTGGTTCTACTGTCAGGACCAGGCGACCCCAGGACAGTCGACTGGTCTTCCTCCCTTCTCCCTCGACCGAGCTGAAAAACCAGCTTGTCTGAAAGTGACGCCGGAGGAAAGGGCCCAAGTCAAAGTGTTGGTCGGTCGAGTGGTCGAGCTTGTCCGTGAGGGTGTGACTGGGATGGACCTGCTGGAGGTCTTCCTCCAGAGGCGCATCCAACCACTCCAGGCCCGTGACCACCCGATGTGGTTGTACTCTAGTCTCGATGACACCACTCGGATCCACCCAGAGGAGGTCACCGACGAGATGCTGGCGGGGTGGCTGTCGAGCATCACGGGGAACAAAGGCAACCCCCGAGGAGCCAGGAGGGTAACTCCACTCGACAACTCGTATGAAGTGGACCAGGTATGCCTTCATGCTCCCGACTGAAATCTTGTTTTCTGCATTGGTCTTCTTTGAGTTGGTCGATTGACTTTCGTCTTGTCTATTGCTTTCCAGGCGACCACCGAGATGTACTCGACGCCCAACGGGGCTCAGGAGCCAACTGAGGAAGGGGAGGCGAGTGGAGGTGAGAGTGGGGACGACCAAGGTGAGTGGGAGTCCGACGGTGAAGGAGAGGGAGACGACAACGTCGACTCCAGCGAAGAGGAGGAGGAGGAGGTCGAACCCCCTCGCCCCGAGGGGCGGTCCAAGCACACACACGACCCAGCGCGGGAACGTGGCAAGGTGACTGCTCCTGTTGGGCAGTCGTCGAAGCGCCCTCGGACCTCTTCTCCTACACCGACTGGGAAGGTTCCCAAGCACCCACGCACGACACTGTCCAAGCCACCCAAGGCTCTGCCCAAGATGAAGATAGTTGTCCCTACCATTTCCGGGTAATAATAAAAGTTGCTTTCCTTTGTCGACCGTGGACGGATCCTTGGTCGATCCAATGAGCCGACCGACTGACTTTCGAGGCTTGCAGTGCTGCTACTTCTGAGGTCTCCGCCAAGGACGACGACCAAGAGATGGAGGATGCTGTTACCTCCAACCCTGGTACGATTACTGACGTTCTGCGTTGAGTCGACTGATCGTTTATTGCAACTCTGGTCGATTGAACTTTTCCTTTGTAGCCCCTCCTCATGTTATCGACCTCCCAGATGACAACGACAAAGGTCCGTTGAGAGTGAGGAGGCACAAGAGGGCATCGGCTGACAAGACCCCCCAATCCGCTCTGGCGTCCGAGGCCGTGGCTCGGGATGGTGGTGACACCACTCGGGCTTCTGTGACCTTCGCTGTTCCTCTGGCGAGTGCGCGGCCCTCGTCGTTGACTGCAGATCCGTCTTCGCTTTTTGCCGCATACCCCGTCCCTGAGGACCAAGCGGCTGCTGCGAAAGAGGCTATACGCTAGGCGGGGATCATGATGGAGCAAGTGAAGATGGCTCGGGAGGCCAGCCAAGCAGCGTATGATGCGAGTTCGGCTCTTCAGAGCAACGTCCAGGTCAGTCGACTCAACACTTGGTCTGTTATGATATGCTGTTTGAAGAGTCTCTTTTTCGAAGATCTTTTGCATCTGCATCTGTACACCCACTGGGTGTGTATGCCAATTCTTGGATGAGTGGGGGCACGCTAAGTGCACCCACTGGGTGTAGTCCCCGAGACTATGGTCTTTACATTGTGTTGCTACAGCTGCATTTCTTCACTCAGTTTGGTCGGGCCAGGTCGACTGGAACTATATCCGGTCGACTGCGGGCAGTCGACTTTTTCTCTTTTTTTGGTCGAACCAGTGGGGGCACGCTGAGTGCACCCACTGGGTGTAGTCCCCGAGACTACTGTCGAATGTTTTTGATTCGGCTGTGGTCTTAGAAATGTCACCATTGTCTCTTGGTTACTCTAAAGCAACTTATCTTGGACGTCTGTCGACTGATTTTTCTTTTTGCAGAAATCTTGCGAACTTGTAGCTCGCTATACTGAGTTGGAGAATCAGCAGATCCAGCTCAACCTTAACTTGAAGCTTGCTCAAGAGAATTTGAGGAAGGCGCAAGAAGAAGCAAAAGGTATGGCTGGTGAGGTTTTCCATTCTTAACGGGTGGCTTTTCTTTCTTGTCCATTCTTGATGTTGGTTTCACTCGACGCGCCGCAGAGAAACTGGAGGAAGCTCTGAAGAAGAAGGATCAAGACCTTGCAGAGGCACAGAAGGAGGCTTCGAGCAAAACGAAGCTCGCAGAAGAGAAACTGGCTTCGGTCTGAGCTCTTGAACAGGAGAACTCCAGACTGAAAACTGCTCTCGAGACAGCTAATCGAGATGCCAGTCAACTGAAGAAGGAGAAGATGGCTCTGCACGACAAGGCGGGCGAGCTGGCGGGGAAGGCAAAAGATCTGGAGGCTTATCTCGGAGGACTCGCCAAGAAACTATTCGTCATGCTCGAAGGTAATTATTCCAACCTGGCTGCCTTGTAGTTGCCAAGCCCGCGTATGGCCACTGTCTTATTCTTGAATCGTGTTTGCAGAATTCTGCCAGAACTTTGAAGAGGAGACCAGTCGAGTGGAGCCAAGCTTGGACCCTGTTAACTCTCTTGTGAAGGACGAGGCTGCAATGAACGTGCTCCGTCTGGAGTCTCGTACTGCCAGCGTCATTGACTATCTGGCTCGGCTAAAAGTTGCGATATCGTAGATCGACACATCGCTCTGGCCTAGGACGACGCTTCAGAACGACCTTGAGTCTCTGATGGCTCGACTTAACGAAGTCCCAGGTCGAGTGGTGGAATGGAAGAAATCTTCTGCTAGATGTGGTGCTGATGCCACTCTGTCTCTGGTCCGCGTCCATTGCAAGGAGGCGCGGGAAGAAAAGCTGGCGGCCATCCAAGTTGCCAATACCAGGAAGCACAACTTTCAAGACTTCATGGAGACTTTCATCGCCGCTGCCACCCGTATTGCCGACGGGATCGACTTGGATGAGTTCGTCGCCCCTTCCAGTCCTCCTCCTGAGGAGTGAAAAACTTTAAATTTACCTCGGAATGCCGAGTGGATTTGTAACCGTGAAACTCTGCCTTAAATTTGGCTCGGGATGCCGAGTGGACTTGTAACAGTTAAACTCTGCCGAGCCGAGGGCTCGAGTACTTTGAGGTCTGGGACCTTTTAGGCTTTGTCTGAACTTGATTTCTCGTTGAATATCTTCATGGTTTGATTCGTCGAGTGGATCTTGATCTTCACTCGGAATAACCTTGTATTTGCGGCGCAGCTCCGAAGGGGAAGGTTGCAGTCGACTCGCGGATTGGGTTGTGTCTTGTACTTAGGCGAGCACCGGGCTGCAGCTAAGCCTCCGAGTGAGAGGTTTGCTCTCCACTCGGTAGGATTTTTAAACACTTAGGGGAGCACTGGGCTGCAGCTAAGCCTCCGAGTGGGAGGATTGCTCTCCACTCGGTAGGATTTTTTCAAACTTAGGCGAGTGCCGGACTGCAGCTAAGTCTCTAGGTGAGAGAACTTAGGCGAGTGCTGGACTGCAGCTAAGCCCCCGAGTGGGAGGATCGCCCTCCACTCGATAGGATTTTTTCAAACTTAGGCGAGTGCCGGACTGCAGCTAAGTCTCTACGTGAGAGAACTTAGGCGAGTGCGGGACTGCAGCTAAGCCCCCGAGTGGGAGGATCGCTCTCCACTCGATAGGATTTTTTCAAACT
>NC_041386.1:489139329-489185362 GCF_002162155.2 Triticum dicoccoides
GGACTGCAACTAAGTCTCTAAGTGAGAGAACTTAGGCGAGTGCTGGACTGCAGCTAAGCCCCCGAGTGGGAGGATCGCTCTCCACTCGGTAGGATTTTTTCAAACTTAGGCAAGTGCCGGACTGCAGCTAAGTCTCTAAGTGAGAGAACTTAGGCGAGTGTTGGACTGCAGCTAAGCCCCCGAGTGGGAGGATCGCTCTCCACTCGGTAGGATTTTTTCAAACTTAGGCGAGTGCCGGACTGCAGCTAAGTCTCTAAGTGAGAGAACTTAGGCGAGTGCTGGACTGCAGTTAAGCCCCCGAGTGGGAGTCTGGCTCTCCACTCGGTAGGATTTTTTGAACTTAGGCGAAACGGATTCGCAGCTAAGCCACTCACTAGGGGATTTCGTAAGCGAACAGAAGTGACAGCAATTATTGGAACACTCTTGTCTTTGATAAAAATAAACTGCAGATTTTTTTCTTATTACATCTCGTCCAAGGGAGAACTCAAGTGTAAAAGGGGCGAAGTAGTTCCGCATTCCAAGTTCGTGGCTCGTCGATCTGGTGATCAACATTGTAGAGGTGATATGCTCCATTGTGGAGGACTCTGGTGATGATGAAGGGGCCTTCCCAAGTAGGAGCAAGTTTGTGTGGTTTCTGCTGATCCACTCGGAGGACCAAATCTCCTTCCTGGAAGGCTCGGCTCTTCACATTTCTGGCATGGAATCGACGCAAGTCTTGCTGATAGATGGTCGATTTGATCATAGCCATCTCCCTCTCCTCTTCTAGGAGGTCGACTGCGTCTTGCCGGGCTTGCTCTGCTTCGTCTTCATTATAAAGCTCGACTCTGGGGGCGTTGTGAAGTAGATCACTTGGCAGAACTACTTCGGCTCCATAAACCAGAAACAATGGGGTTCTTCCAGTCGACCGGTTAGGGGTGGTCCTCAATCCACACAGAACTGACGGAAGCTCGTCGACCCAAGCACCTGCCGCGTGGTTGAGATCACGCATCAGTCGAGGCTTTAGCCCTTTGAGAATCAGACCATTTGCTCTATCAGCTTGTCCATTCGACTGGGGATGGGCGACCGATGCGTAGTCGACTCGAGTGCCTTGAGAGGCGCAAAAAGCTCTGAACTTGTCCGAATCGAAGTTTGACCCATTGTCAGTGATGATGCTATGCGGGACTCCATATCTGAATATTAGCCCTCTGACGAAACTGATAGCAGTGCAAGCATCAAGATTCTTGATAGGCTTAGCCTCGATCCATTTGGTAAACTTGTCGACTGCCACAAGCACATGAGTGAAACCACTTCTGCCTGTTCTCAGTGGACCAACCATGTCTAGTCCCCAGACAGCAAAGGGCCAGACGAGTGGAATGGTCTTCAGGGCTGATGCAGGCTTGTGTGACATGTTGGAGTAGAACTGGCACCCTCCACACTTGTCGACTATCTCTTTTGCCATCTCATTTGCTCTAGGCCAGTAAAATCCTGCTCGGTATGCTTTAGCCACAATGGTCCGAGAGGACGCATGGTGACCACAGGTCCCCGAGTGGATATCATTAAGGATCATCTGACCCTCTTCTGGCGTTATGCATTTCTGACCAATTCCAGTCGCGCTTTCCCTATACAACTGTCCCTTTATGACTATGAAGGCCTTGGATCGGCAGACGATCTGTCGAGCCTCATCCTCGTCCTCCGGGAGTTCTTTCCTCAAGATATACGCGATGTATGGTACCGTCCAGTCAAGAGTGATAGCCAAGACCTCCATGACTAGGTTGACCACAGCATGAACTTCGACTTCAGTCGGATCTGTGGCACTTTTCGGCTGCGGGGCTTCTTCTGTAAAAGGATCTTCTTGTACCGACGGCAAGTGAACGTGCTCCAGGAACACGTTGCTGGGAATGGCTTCTCTCTTGGAGCCTATCTTTGCCAAATCATCAGATGCCTGATTTTTCAGTCGGGGGATGTGATGAAGCTCCAACCCCTCGAATTTCTTTTCTAGCTTTCTCACTACATTGCAATAACCAGTCATAGCTGGACTTCTGACATCCCAGTCCTTCATCACCTGATTAACCACCAAATCTGAGTCGCCATAGACCATGAGGCAACGGACGCCGAGTGAAAGGGCCATGCGCAACCCGTACAAAAGTGCTTCATATTCTGCTTCATTATTGGAGGAATCGAAGTGAATCTGGAGAACATATCTGAGCTTATCTCCTCGGGGGGAGACTAGAACTACCCCAGCACCGGAACCATTCAGCATCTTAGATCCATCGAAGAACATGGTTCAGTGCTCCGAGTGAACTTGAGTCGGAAGTTGCTGTTCAATCCACTCGGCGATGAAATCTGCGATTGCTTGGGACTTGATAGCCTACTTTGCTTCAAACTTGATATCTAAGGGAAGGAGTTCAATCGCCCACTTGGCCACTCGACCAGTTGCATCTCTGTTATGCAGAATATCTGACAGTGGGGCGTCGCTGATGACTGTAATGGAGTGGTCAGAGAAGTAATGTGCAACCTTCTTCGTGGTCATGTAAATCCCATATACAAGCTTCTGATAGTGAGGGTATCTTTGTTTTGAAGGGGTCAAAACTTCAGACAGATAATAGACTGGGCGCTGAACTCTGAAGGCCTTTCCTTCTTCTTCCCGCTCGACCGTAAGTACTGTACTGACAACTTGTCCTGTGGCTGCAATGTAAAGCAGCAGAGGCTCTTTACTGATTGGGGCAGCAAGCACCGGCTGGGTGGAGAGCAGAGCTTTGAGCTCTGCAAATGCTGCGTCAGCTTCTGGAGTCCACTCAAACTTGTCAGACTTCTTCATCAGCCGGTAAAGAGGCAACGCCTTTTCACCGAGACGAGAAATGAATCGACTTAGAGCGGCCAAGCAGCCTGTAAGCTTTTGGACATCGTGCACGCGTACAGGACGCTTCATCCGGAGTATGGTGCCAACTTTTTCAGGATTGGCATCGATCCCCCGTTCGGAAAAAGAGAAAACCGAGTAACTTTCCACCTGGAACTCCGAACGTGCACTTTGATGGATTGAGCTTGATATCGTACCTCCTGAGGTTGGCAAAGGTTTCAGCAAGGTCAGCCCGCAGGTCAGAACCTTTCCGTGACTTGACCACAATATCATCCATGTATGCCTCCACATTCTGACTGATTTGAGTGAGTAGACACTTCTGAATCATTCTCATGAACGTGGCTCCGGCGTTCTTGAGGCCGAACGGAATGGTGACGTAACAGAAGCATCCGAATGGAGTGATGAAAGCTGTTTTGATCTCGTTGGGTCCATACAGACGGATCTGATGGTACCCGGAATAGGCATCTAGAAAAGACAATCTCTCGCACCCCACAGTCGAGTCGACTATTTGGTCGATGCGAGGGAGAGGAAAATGATCTTTCGGGCAGGCCTGATTGATATGTTTGAAATCAATGCACATGCGAAGTGACTTGTCCTTCTTGGGGACCATGACAACATTGGCGAGCCACTCGGAGTGGTAGATCTCTCGGATGAACTCTGCTGCTAAGAGCCGAACCACCTCCTCGCCAATAGCTTTCCTCTTCTGGACGGCGGACCATCGAAGATGTTCTTTCACGGGCTTGAACTTTGGTTCGACTCGTAGACGGTGCTCAGCCAGCCCCCTAGGAACTCCAGGCATGTCAGAAGGCTTCCATGCGAAGACGTCCCAGTTCTCACGGAGGAACTGGATGAGCGCTTCTTCCTATTTAGGGTCGAGCGTCGTCGAGATGTGAGTCGGAGCAGCGTCGGGGTTGGTCGGGTGAATGTGAGCTGTCTTGGTTTCACCGGACGACCGAAAAGCAGATTCTGAAGCAGGCTTCTTGGCTCGTAGCAATTCACTCGGATCAGTAGTCTTCTGGTACTCTTGCAGCTCAACAACTGCCATCTGAGCGTCAGCAATCTTCGATCCTTTCTGAAAACACTCCTCAGCTTTCCTTCGGTTGCCTGTAACAGTGATTACACCTTTAGGGCCAGGCATCTTCAGTTTGAGGTACATGTAACATGGTCGAGCCATGAAGCGTGCGTAAGCTGGCCTGCCCAAAATGGCATGATAAGCACTTTGGAAGTCCACAACCTCGAATGCCACCTTTTCCTTGCGGTAATTCTTTGAATCACCGAAAACCACGTCGAGAGCGATCTGGCTGAGTGACTCGGCTTTCTTTCCAGGAATGACTCCATGGAAGCTCATGTTGCTGGCACTGAGCCTGGACATCGGAATGCCCATCCCTTTCAATGTTTCAGCATACAGTATGTTCAGGCCACTGCCACCATCCATCAGGACTTTGGTCAGTCGAGTGCCTTCGACAACTGGGTCGACCACCAAAGCTTGCCTCCCAGGGGTGGCAATGTGCGTAGGGTGATCGGACTGGTCGAATGTGATGGCAGTCTGAGACCACTTAAGATAACTGGGTGTTGCCGGAGCAACCATATTCACCTCACGGTTGATGACTTTCAGTCGACTTTTGCTTTCGACATCAGCAAAAATCATCAGGGTGTAATTGATTTGGGGGTATCCATCGTCACTGTCTTCCTTGTCCTCAACTCTGTCCGACTCTTTTTCCTTATCTTTGGGCTGTTTTCCCTGGAACTGCTGGATCAGGAGCCGGCACTGTCGAGTGGTATGCTTTGGGTAAATGACATTACCCTCTTCATCTTTCTTGGTGTGGATGTGACATGGCAGATCCAAAACATCGTTTCCATCCTGATCCTTGACTTTCTTGGGCTTCCAGGTGCCCTTGGGTTTTCCCTTGAAGTTCCCCTGGGCTACGGCCAGGGCCTCCCCAGGAGCGGCTGGCTCGGCCTTCCGCTTCTGTTTCCGACTGGAGTTTCCTCCGGTTTCTTGGGCGACTGCCTTGTGCTTGCCACTCCGGAGTCGGTCCTCGTCTTCACCATTAGCGCATTTGGTGGCAATCTCCATCATCCGATTCAGAGACATCTCTCCAGTTCGACCGAACTTTAGATTCAACTCTCTGTATTTAACGCCTTCCTTGAAGGCACAAACTGTTTGATGGTCTGGCACATTCTCAACCGAGTGATGCAGTGTGATCCACCTCTGGATGTATTTCCTCAGAGTTTCATTCGGCTTCTGCACGCAAGACCGCAACTCTGTAAGGCCTGCAGGTCACTTGCATGTTCCTTCAAAGGTTGTGATAAACACTCGGGAGAGGTCCTCCCAAGTGTAAATGCTGCTGGGTGCCAACTGATTTAGCCACGCTCTGGCTGAGCCCTCTAACATGAGAGGCAAATGCTTCATGGCCACCTCGTCATTGCCACCGCCAATCTGTACAGCCACTCGGTAATCTTCGAGCCAAGTGTCAGGCTTAGATTCAGCGATGAACTTGCTGATTCCAGTCGCCAGCCTGAAATTGGGAGGAATCACCGCGGCTCTGATGGCTCGACTGAAACACTCTGGCCCTGAAACACGTACTCTGCTACTGGCGGGCGCATCTCTGTTCTGGCCTTCCCGATGAGCCTTGTTCCTGTCAACCAAGCCTTGAATGAGGACAGACCTCGCGTCAAAGCCTGGGTCCCTGGGGTCGACTGGAACCCTCTGCCCAATGCTATGAGGGCGCCTGTCAGCTCGATGTCGGGGCGCATATGACCCACTCCTCGGGGGAGGGGTTGGCACTAGACGTTGATCATCACGATCAGATCGGTGATCATACTGCTCATTCCTTCTACACTGATCATGCCGGTCGCCACGTCCCTCATGCCCCGGGGGCGATCTCGGGCTGTGAGCCGACTGAACTGTATCTGTTGCAATGGATCGACTGTGGATCCTATTCCGCGACTGAGAAACAGCGGAATTCTGGTCTCCCGCCGCCCGGAGCAACGCTCTGATTTGCAACAAGCCCCTGCCAGCCTCCGACTGGGAGGGCTGAATCGATTCTTCTATACGGGCCGCGGCAGCCAAATTCTGAACTGGGGTTCGATATACCTGCGTTGGCGGGAAGAGCTGGCGTCGACTAGACTCAGGAGCCCGCTGACGCGCTCGCTCGTCGAGTGCTCGCTGGAGATTCTCCAGTCGAGTGCGCTCGGCCAAGTTAGCCAAGCGCGCGTCCTCCAAGGCCCAGGCCTCGGGGGTCTCTCCGACGATAGGAGTGCGGAGTGCGTCCATGTTCCAGCGGCGAAGCTCCTCTCGCTGTAATGACGTGAGAGGTTCAGGGAGATACTCATCGTGGGGATGCGATGGGTCGCCCCCACCCGCGCCCCCATCAGTGCGAGGGAAACCAGGAGGACTGTGCGTTCCATCGACCGCCAGGATCTCAGCCGCGGGGTCGCTGCTGTCGCATTCGGATGCGGTCTCCGCGGAGCCAGTCGACAGGTCGAACAGGCCGCAGAGGGATTCGTCGGGCTCGATTGCCGCGACTTGCGGGGCGGCCGACTGGCGGGCCACGGCGTGCCTCACCCACCTCTGCAGTCTCGACCGACCGGAGCGCTTGCGCCGGTGGGAGGCAGAGCGGGGAGACAATACGGGGGCCGACCGATACTGGGTCGACGGCTGCCGCAGGAGGACGCCACGAACGCATGCGCGGAAATGCGTCGCACCGCGGACGGGGAGGGCATCAATGTCGAGTGGTGCCTCCTGAAGCCAGGCGGAGTCGTCGGCGATGAACGTGAGTGCGCCTAGGCGGATCTCGCGGCCCTCCACCAAAACTCCGCACGAAACCATGATCAAAGGGATTGGAAAAATCGCAACTTCTCCAATGAGGCGCTAAGATTCCTGCCCCACGGTGGGCGCCAACTGTCGTGGTTCTAACTCTGACAGTGATGTAGGGGGGTATGTATGGAGAGGCTAAATCTCAGCTATTGGGAAGTTGTAAACACACCAAGATGTACGAGTTCAGGCCCTTCGCGGAGGAAGTAACAGCCCTACGTCTCGGTGCCCGGAGGCGGTCGACTCGATTACTGGCGTGTGAATAACAGGGGTGCGAACCCTTCATACTGAGGAGGGGGTGGCTTATATAGAGTTCGCCGGCCCCCTTCCTGCCCTCAGTAATGCAGGGTTTAAGGTACATTTAAGGTTGGGCGTTACTGGTAACGCCCCTAATAAAGTGCTATAATGACCATAAAGACTACTTAACAGCTGACCGTTTGCCTGCGGAGTGACTATAGGTCTCCTGGCGGTCGAGTGGTTGGCTTCATGGTCGAGTGATAGCTTCTTGGTCGAGTGTCTTGAGTCCGTCGAGTGTCTTGAGTCCGTCAAGTCGATTGAAAGGTGACTTCTCCTAGGGATGTCCTAGGGTAGGGCTCCTTGGACAAGTCCGTGCCCCTACCCTAGGTACATGTCTTCATCACAGGACACCGTCAGTAGCCCCCTGAACCGGTCTTCAAGTTGGGGACTCTCCTCGATTCTTCTGAACTATCTTTCATCTTTAGTCGTCGATCTTGAAAACGGGTTCAACAAATCTTCTCATCTTCGATCTTGAGGATCGCTGAAGTGCATCTGAAGAGTTTACACGTCAGGTATCCGAGGAGCCCCTTTAAGTTTCCGGCCTTTATCACTGCCTTGTTATTTTTATGCCACACCTCAGGTTTGAAGTTGTTCCCAGGCGGCAGTGTCCTCTTGCATCCAAGCTCCAACGCCGGACTGCATTCGAGGTATCTTTTGCAGCCGAGCACCAACGCCAGACCGCTTCCGAGCTCCTACGCCGGAATGTATCCGAGCTCCAACGCCAGACTGTATCTTAAGAGTATTGTTACAACGAACATGCTTTGTTATGCACTTCTATATTATTTTTGGGACTAACCTACTAACCAAAGGCCCAGTGCAAATTGATGTTTCTTGTCTATTTCAGTGTTTCGCAGAAAAGGAATACTAAACGGAATCCAAACGGAATGAAACCTTCAGGAGAGTTATTTTTGGAACAAACACATTCCAGAAGACTTGGAGTGGGCGTCAAGGAAGCAACGAGGCGGCCACGAGGTAGGAGGGCGCGCCGAAGGGGGTAGGCACGTCCCCACCCTCGTCGGCCCCTTGTGGCTCCACCGACCTACTTCTTTCACCTATATTTACTCATATACCCCGAAAACATCCGGGAGCCCATGAAACCCTATTTCCACCGCCGCAACCTTCTGTACCCGTGAGATCCCATCTTGGGGCCTTTTCCAGCGCTCCGCCAGAGGGCGGATCGATCATGGAGGACTTCTACATCAACACCATAGCCTCTCCGATGATGTGTGAGTAGTTTACCACGGACCTTCGGGTCCATAGTTATTAGCTAGATGGCTTCTTCTCTCTCTTTGGATCTCAATACAAAGTTATCCTCGATTCTCTTGGATATCTATTCGATGTAATTCTTTTTGTGGTGTGTTTGTCGAGATACGATGAATTGTGGGTTTATGATCAAGATTAACTATGAACAATATTTGATTCTTCTCTGAATTATTTTATGCATGATTTAATATCTTTGCAAGTCTCTTCGAATTATCAGTTTGGTTTGGCCTACTAGAATGATCTTTCTTGCAATGGGAGAATTGCTTAGCTTTGGGTTCAATCTTGCGGTGTCCTTTCCCAGTGACAGCAAGGCACTTATTGTATTGTTGCCATTGAGGATAAAAAGATGGGGTTTATATAATATTGCTTGAGTTTATCTCTCTACATCATGTCATCTTGCCTCATGCGTTTCTCTATTTTTATGAACTTAATACTCTAGATGCATGCTGGATAGCGGTTGATGTGTGGAGTAATAGTAGTAGATGCAGAATCGTTTCGATCT
The DNA here is from genome assembly GCF_002162155.2 of Triticum dicoccoides. Classification (NCBI taxonomy): domain Eukaryota; kingdom Viridiplantae; phylum Streptophyta; class Magnoliopsida; order Poales; family Poaceae; genus Triticum; species Triticum dicoccoides. The sequence continues at coordinate 489,148,045 of NC_041386.1, forward strand.
ACTTGTCGCAGACGTGATGCCTATATACATGATCGTGCCTATATATTCTCATAACTATGCGCTTTTCTATCAATTTCTTGACAGTAATTTGTTCACCCACCGTAGAATTTGCTATCTTGAGAGAAGCCACTAGTAAAACCTATGGCCTCGGGTCTATCTTCCATCATATTATTTTCCTATCTACTTTCTATTCCTGTCGCCTTTTATTTTGCAATCTTTATTTTCCAATCTATACAACAAAAATACCAAAAATAGTTATCTTGTTATCTTTATTAGATCTCACTTTTGCAAGTGGTCGTGAAGGGATTGACAACCCCTTTATCACGTTGGTTGCAAGGCTCTTATTTGTTTGTGCAAGTACGTGGAACTTGTCTGTAGTCTCCTATTGGATTGATACCTTGGTTCTCAAAAACTGAGGGAAATACTTACGCTACTTGGCTGCATCACCCTTTCCTTTTCAAGGGAAAACCAATGCATGCTCAAGAGGTAGCATGACACCATGCCAAGTTTCATGATTTTTAGGCTTGTTTTGGATTTACAGGAATTAAAAAACCAAGTTTCTCAATTTTTCCGGCCAAGCCATGATGTCCAGATGTTTGAATTTCACTCCCATCTCTTGCATGGGAACTAGAAATTCACCTAAGGACACACATGTGATTTTTCAAACAACTTTGGTGCACTAGAGCCTGTGCTTGTAGTTCAAATTTGAATTATGCACATTAAATGCGCATAAACTCAACTAATGTATAAAAAGGCCAGACGAACCCGGAATAATTACAAAATTTAGCACGGTACTTTTATTTGGTCTAATCTGCAAGTGTAAAAAAATTAAGGCGGGAGAAGGCAGTGTACGTATGTCATTTCGCACACGGAGGTGACACGTTCCCTCTCGGAACCACGAGCCTTCTTCAGGGAAGCTCTGGTTTCAAGAAGCTTACACCAAAGCCTGTCCCAATTCGGCCAAAAAAATTACCGCAGCATGTTGGTGCCATGTCATGAAACCATGCCAAGTTTCATGATTTTCAAGCGTGTTTTGGATTTACAGGAATTAAAAAAACCAAGTTTCTCAATCTTTCGAGCCGAGCCACGACACCCAGATGTTTGAATTTCAGTCCTATCTCTTGCATGGGACCTAGAAATTCACCCAAGGACACACATGTGATTTTTGAAACAACTTTGGTGCACTGGAGCATGTGCTCGTAGTTCAAATTTTAATTATGCACATTAAATGCCCAGAAACTCAATTAATGTATAAAAATGCCAAATGAACACGGAATAATTCCAAAATTTAGCACTATACTTCTATTTGGTCTAATCTGCCAGTGTACAAAAATTAAGGTGGGAGAAGGTAGTGTACGTATGTCGTTTCGCACACGGAGGTGACACGTTCCTCTCGGAACCAAGAGCCTTCTTGAGGGAAGCTCCGGTTTGCAGGAAGCTTACACCAAAGCTTGTCCCAATTCAGCCAAAAAATTTACTGCAGCATCTTGATGCCATGTCATGACACCATACCATGTTACATTATTTTCAGTCGTGTTTTGGATTTACAGGAATTAAAAAACCAAGTTTCTCAATCATTCCGGCCAAGCCACGATGCCCAGATGTTAGATTTTTCTTCTCATTTCTTGCATGGGACCTATAAATTCACCCAAAGACACACATGTGATTTTTTTAGCAAACTTTGGTGCATTGGAGCATGTGCTTGTAGTTCAAATTTGAATTATGCACATTAAATGCCCAGAAACTCAATTAATGCATAAAAATGCCAAATGAACCCGGAATAATTCCAAATTTAAACACAACACGCATGTACTAGTTGAATGTTCACTGTACGTAAATGTTCTAGCAATTCAAACACCATCCTTTCCCTCCATAACACCATTTTGTCTTTCAAAACATAATGAAAACATCAGGTATACCACAAACTGTTTACTAGAAATAATCGTGTGGGATGCGATATAAAATATCTTGGCGCACCATCTTGTCTGGCTTACGCAGAAAGCTTCATTGTCTACAGTCCACCGCCCCCGCTTGAACCACACTTGCGTGCCAGTTTCTCGCGGCACCGAGCAAATTTTTTGGCCACCGCAGAAATATCTATCTCCCCGCCCCCTCTCTCCTACCAAAAACCACATTTCCATTGTTTCTCCTTGCTTTCCAAGTTCAAACCTTCACTGCTGCTTACTGGCAGCTCAGCCTCCTTGCCGGTGACCCTTCTTCTTGCAGCGCCTCCTCCTCGCCGGCTACCCTTCTTCTTGCAGCACCGCCTCCTCGCCGGCGACCCTTCTTATTGCAGCGCCGCCTCCTCGTCGGTGACCCTTTTTCTTGCTGCACGGCCTCCTCGCTGCCGACCCTTCTTCTTGTTGCGCGGCCTCGTCGATATGGTCAGGTAATCCACACCCCACCCACACCATCCTCCTCCTTTCCCGTCCCACATGCCCCGACCGATGGAGCGACACCTTCCACCGAAATCACTGCCCCCTCCTCCAATTAAGCGCTGCCCACAGCCATTTTACATGCAGTATAACATGGAGCTGAGTAGCATGTGGCCGCACACACGAACGAGGTCGCTTTGGCTGCCATGTGTGTCGACCGCCAGATCTTGGAGGAGCACCTCGTCTTCGAGGCCACCATCGACACCGCCATGCGGTTGTCTACTTTAAAATACAGTTCGTGATGTTTTGTCGAGGCCACGGCCAGTGTCTTCTAGTGATTTGTCCTCTGTAATGTTAATATGCAATCTGATGTTCAGTTAACAATTTGGTCCTCTGAAATGTAATGTTTAGTTAACACTTTGGTCCAACAATTGCTACATTTTGTAGTACTATTCTCAAGCATTCTTTGTTTTGTTAACTGTCTTATCTTCTAGTACATGTTTCTATTCTGCAATGTCGTGCTCAGTTAACTATTTTGGTTCATTTGGAATGCTATCCATTTAACTGTTTGGTTCAGTTCTGCAATTTGATTTTCATTTTTTGTGGGTACAATTTTGTAATGTTATGCATGTGACACCAATCGAATTTGGTTGTACTCAATACATATTCTACTAATACTATGGCAACTCTCAGTTAACCTGATCAAGATCTTCCATATGTGTGTTGCAGGGAAACAATGGGAGACACTACAGTTTACCATCGAGGTTCGTTCAAGCAGGGTCCTTTGGCTAATAGCACATTATTGTGTAGTTGCAGGAATCATTCTAATATTTAGGTTTCTTACAATTTGGTCTTGCACATGTAGGTCCTGCTGCCAGAGGCTTAGACCCACTGTTCGACCCATTTTGCATATGGGGAAATGAGATGTCCATGAATATCAGTCAGGTCAAGAAACTCGGAAAGATTGTTAGGATGAAGAAACTTGCAACGAATAACAGCAAGATCTTTGTTTGCACAATGAAGAAGACATCAGTCAACTATAGGATGGTACCAACTCTTTTACCTTGTTTTTACCCCTTGCGCCATTTCAAAATTTACAACAGCGATTTATGCATAGCTTTGTTTTCAGTATTCTTCAAAGCAGTTCACCGATGATTACCTCTCAAACCACCTGCATGGTCAAGAGGCGAGGAAGGTATTCATTCAACACCCACGATACAATATTGAAGTCTTGCTGAAGAGGACGAAGGTTGGGCGGGCAATTATCCATAGCCACTGGCCTAAAGTTGCAAGGACATTCAACATCTAAAGGCTCAATATTTGCCTTCCGCTTCTGCAGTTTCCCAAATGAGATTCTTCTGTCTATTTACCGTGTATGATGCTACTTTCCAAAGGTTTTTGATGCTGCATGTGAAACTTGGTGTTGTTGTGTAATGGCGTAACTGAGTGCCAAAGCTATCTGATGTAATTCGATTATGAAATATGGGTTGCTTTTATACGGATATGAAATATCTGGCGTGTTTTATAAGAAATATCGGTTTGATTAGTACATGGATTATCAATAACAGGTTATTTACCCTGTTTATTGGGGTTTTCTATTGCAGACGGTTACTCAGATAGCACCATGGGCGATGAACTCAAACAACCCGCACGGTTTCTAGAAAGTAGGCATGTTCGATCAACTAACAATCACACACAGCTTCCGGCAGCGAACTGTTTGCGTTAGGCCACCTTGCACAAACGTTTCCACACAAAGAATTGTGTTTGATATACATACGAACGGAAACATTTTCCTTGGATTGACTGTGTGGGATGTACATAAGAACATAAACGAATTCCTTGGATTGACTGTGTGTGATATACATACCTACGAAAAAGTTTTTCTGGGATTCACCGTCTAGAATGTACATACCTATGGAAATGATTTTCTCGGATTACCGTGTGGGATGTACATACCTACGGAAATGATTGGGTTTCGATGCCTCGCCTGATCGCACATGACCCCAACCTGGGTCCCAGGAGGGCCTATCCCCGATGATTTATGGGTCGTGTGGGAAGGACACCTTATCGCACACACTCACTTGGTGACGGTTCCAAATGCCATCGCAGAAAGGGGTTAAAAACCGTTTGTTTAGCACGTCATTGTACCAATGTAGGATCTTCTCGAGTCCACAGATTGCATGCGGTGCGGCCTGATTTGTTCAAGCTTTTAGTCAAAGAGACGTTTGGACCATGCGAAGGGTCGTGGTCAACTAGAATATTGACTGCAACGTCCCATTGCCTTCATACATTGAATGCAAGCAATTGAACTGACTGCACCCAGATTTCATCTTCATGGTCGCACGTGACAGACACAATTTAGCTTTTGATGACGCGGTTGGTTGCCACATGTCATATGATTCCTTATTGGTTTGTATAGAGGGATTTGATTTCCCACTAAAATGTGGTTGCTAGGCCAAGCGGTTCGCCTCTGCTGCCTATTTAAAAGTGAACATCGGAGGGATAGGTTCACTTTGTCCCATTGCTTCTTTCTCATCTTTCACCATTACCCATATCGAGGAAGTGCTCCATTAGACCCATTCCACTTCGGCTCTCCCCATAACCATGTCTCAAACAATGAGGAAGAGTATTGCCAATGCTAGCCCTTCCAATGCCATTATCCCTCTTCCGAGTGGGTGGAAAAAGGAGATTGGATGCCGCCCATTACGGATGAGCCGATATAGAACAAATCCATCAGGGTGGGACTCGCCCATCACAGGATTGAATCCCTGGTGGACAATGGTGGGCATGCTGGCGCCTTCCTTGCTCGTGGGTGAGTCTTTCTCATCTTAGCTTATGTCACAGGAGGCTTATCTTTGCCCCTGCATGAATTCATGCAAGGGCTACTTTTCTTCTACAACTTGCCATTCCACCATCTCTAACCCAACAACATTCTACATGTTGCTTGCTTCATCACACGATGCGAGTGCTTCTTGGGTACGCATCCGCATTCGGGACTTTCGAAGTGTCACATCTCAGTGAAGCTCTGAGGATAAGGTGAACACACGATAGATTGTAGGAGCATTATTATTTGACCCTATTCACCCTACAGCTTTGATCTTAATACTTGGGGAGAGGAGTGGTTCTATCTTCTGAACGAACGTGCGCCTAGTGGTCAAGAAGGTCTTCCCAGTCTGTTGATGTGTCACCACCGATGACTGTCAGTTGGAATGCCAAGACTTCCAAGGAGGAGAAGCGTGATGTCGATCGATTGCTTCAACGAATCCAATAGTTGAAGGATGTGAGTCTCAGTGGAGTGGATCTCATCAAGACCTGGTTGAGCTGGCGCATCCCGCCACTTCATGCAAGGGCACATCCTATCTATTCAGGCACTTTCGACTGCACCGGTATCACTGCCAAGAATATATCAAATGAACACTTTGCGAAGGTATTGCAAACCTTGACTCTCGAAGATGAAGAAGTGAGTCAGGTGCCATGTAGTTCCTTGCAGTGTTGAACATCCCCAGCCTCGTGTAAGTGCTTTGGTCATCTAAGTGAGATTTCCTTTGCTTTCATATTGCTCTGTGCGACTGGTCCAACCTTCAATTTTGATTATGACTACAAACCTTCTTGTGCCTTATAGGTCAATGACACTACTCCCCGAAATGACTAAGTCGATGAGATGCTTCTGAAAGAGGAGGTGGCAGCTACCAAGGGTTCTAACACCTGAAAGAAGGAAACCGTTAGGGTACCGAGTGGATCCCAAGCCACCGTGGCATGGGAGGATGACATTCCACTAATTTGTTGCTCAAGAACATCGCTCTCGAAGTGGAAGCATCATGACGAAGCCTTCGGTGCTGGGGCTATGGAGGCAGTGCCAAGGCTGGTTTTGCAAGTGGCGGAACCCAAACATTTATGCATAGCACCTAGCCATTCCATGACACGATCCATGACTTTGACTACCTCATCGTTTGCTATCGCGACGAGTGCCCCAAGTTGTGTGTGGCTTTTGTCCAGTTATTGTCATTTCACAAATGACCAAGGAGTGGCCGAAGGAAGGTCACCATCACTGACAGGTATGTCATCGTATTTGTGTCTTGTGTTTGTGTTCAAGCAGTTAGCAACCAGTGTTTGGCCGACTAATTCATGTAGCACGTTGTCACTGCTAGGCGCCAAGGAATCTGACCAGCTTGAGAAGGTGGTGAAGCTGACTGCAGTGCAGCTGACTAGTCAGGCCCCTAGCATCTTAGGGACTCCTCAAGTGTCTAGGGTCCATATGCCTATCACGCTAGTCCTGTAGACAACAAAGAGTTTGTGTTTGCCTGTCCCACCATTGGAGCATACACACAAATAGGTATGTCTATGCCTTTTGTTGCTTTATGTCATTCTGGGGGAGGTGGAATTTTTATTCTATTGGTGGAGGTTATTTGCTTGATATTCACTAGCAGTTGACACATTAGTGAGAGAGCTCCCTACTAAACATCCACCAAAGAGAGATTGACTGTTGTCAGGGAGTTCATGAAGAAAATCGGTCATCGATGTAGGTGACGGTGTCAAAACCGGCAGATCTCGGGTAGGGGGTCCCGAACTGTGCGTCTAAGGATCAATGGTAACAGGAGACGGGGGACATGATGTTTACCTAGGTTTGGGCCCTCTTGATGGAGGTAAAACTCTACTTCCTGCTTGATTGACTTTGATGAGTATAGGGGTTACAAGAGTTGATCTACCACGAGATCGTAATGGGAAACCCTAGATGTCTAGCCTATATGATTATGATTGTGATTGCCTCTACAGACTAAACCCTCCGGTTTATATAGACACCGGAGGGGACTAGGGTTTGTACAGAGTCGGTTTACAGAAAAGGAATCTTCATATCCGTACGCCAAGCTTGCCTTCCACGCCAAGGAGAGTCCCAACCTGACACGGGGGAAAGTCTTCCGTCTTGTATCTCCACGGCCCATTAGTCCAGCCCGTATCACATGTCCCGGACGCCCGAGGACCCCATAATCCTGGACTCCCTCAGTATCCCCTGAACCAGTCTTCAATGACGATGTGTCCGACGCGCAAATTGTCTTCGGCATTGCAATGCGGGTTCCTCCTTCGAATATTTCAAAGTAGTTGATCGTCATTACTATATCTGGCTCTGTACAACAGTCATACCTCTGAATCACAAGGGCGGGATACAGATAAGTTCTATCTTCTGAAGATTTCACTAGTGAGACATTACGTCCGGCCAGTTTATTATTTCAAACCGTTTTTCGGCCTCCCATTTCGTGTTTCGAGATGCAACCACCGATCACAAGTCTTGTCAAAGCAGAGATCATGCCCTCTTATTATGGAATTCTCATCAATACGGGTTTGGGAAACCCAATCGTGCCGTTTCGCACGACCACTTGGAAATAGGCAAGCTTTAAGGCTCGTGGGGGACGTATGATATTCACTTCCTTTATAAGGAGATAAGATTCCCCCTTTTTACCCCACGCCTTCCCCTTCCTCAGCCCACCCACCCTCAAGCTCCAGCGCCCAAGCTTCAATCATCTTTGTTCCCAGAAAGTACTCCAGCCATGTCCGGATCCAGAGCACAGGGCAAGTGGATGGCTTCCTCCGTCCCGGAGAAAAACATCAAGGAACTTCAGGAAGCAGGGTATCTGGCCAAGGAGATCGCCCACCGGCTCCCAGCCAAAAAACAGATCATCCCCACTCCAAAGCCCGGCGAGAGGGTAGTGTTTATCCCTCATTTTCTTCGCGGACTGGGGTTTCCCCTTCATCCTTTCGTCCGTGGCCTCATGTTTTACTATGGGCTAGATTTCCATGATCTAGCCCCAAATTCTTTCCTCAATATTTCGGCGTTTATCATCATATGCGAGGCATTCCTCCGCATTTCCCCCCACTTCGGCCTATGGCTCAAGGTTTTCAATGTGAAGCCGAAAGTGGTGGACGGCCAGCACGCGGATTGTGGTGGCACTATGGTGAGAAAACTTCCCAACGACTTGGCCCCAGGGCACCTTCGTGGAGACCGTGAAGGGATGGAAGTAGGGGTGGTTCTATGTCACAGAACCCCGTGACTCCATATGGGCTACTCCTGCGGAGTTCAAGTCCGGACCCCCAATGCGGCTGGCATCCTGGCTCAACAAGGGCATGGACTGGGCGTCATCTGACGATGTAACGATGCTGCAGAAGCGAATCAAGAGCATGTAGATAAAAATACCAGCCTCGCTAGCGTGATCCAGGTGATGTTCTTCCGCCGGATTCTCCCCTGTCAGGCACGTCAAGAGCCCATGTGGAAGTTCAACCCGGCCGGTCCCCGGACCCTGCAGCGGTTCTTCGGCACGAAGCACGAAGACATGTGGAAGCTGCTCTTCAAGACCCAAAAGTCATGGCCGGAGACAACCGAAGACCTTGGCTACGACAGCACCCACGCTGCGACCCCCGTAAGTTCTTTGATAACCTTACTTTGCGAGTCCAAGGAGCACACTAAACTCTCTATTTTATTTTGCAGGGCTAGACAAAGAAAGCGAAACGGATTCACTGTCCGGCTCCGCTACCCGAAGACTTAGCTATTCCCCTGTTGACGAGGATGCTGGTCCCGGCGCCGTACCAGGCGCCCGAAAAGAAAACCAAGGAGAAGGGCAAGGAGGCCAAGAGTGGCCTCCGCCGTAAGGGTGCTTCGGACGTAGCATCCGAGGACACCGGAACCCTCTCCTCCCTAATGAAGAGGAAGAGGAGGGGGGAGAGAGCAACTCCCCCCCCCCTAAGGGGGAGAAGAAGAAAAGGGCAACCTCCGCCGATCTAGAGGCGGAGGCGTCCAAGAAAGGGAGGATGTCCCTTACGGATGACTCCGAATCGGACGCCGACGAGTGGCGCCCTAGGCCGAAGCCCCTGGCCGGATTGTAAGTACTCAAAGGTATATATATGTCTGGCTTTTCTGGCTTATAGTTGCAATGCATTTAAATTTGTATGTTACAGTCTGGTTAAGGTCTGCCCCCAGCAATCCTCCTCTTCCGGGAATTCGCTGGGTTCAGACATGATGGAGAGCGAATCGCCTCCACCAGCTTCCTCCCCCACTGCCGCAGATAACACCGAGGTGTCATCCCAAAGGACCCTTCCGGAACAGGGAGAGGTGCTGGAGGCGGCCAAGACGGTGCCGAAGGGTGACACCTCAGCTATCGAGAACATGGGGGAACCGACCCCCATGGAGACTAGAGACGGTGGCCATGTCCAGTTTGTCCCCCAACCAAATATCATTCTGGAAACCCACACGGTTCTGAAAATAGATGAGCAACCCTCTTTGCAAGAAGGGGGCGCACCTACTACACCGGCGACCTCTGTCAATGCGGTGGCGCCGGACACTTTGGTGAGAGCACTTCAGAGCGCCACCATTGTGGAAGAACATTGTACCTTTATGGGTACGGTGATTGAAAAGGTTCAGTCCGCGAAAAGCGTACTGAGCGAGGCCTACACTAGCCTTTTAAGAGGCTTTGAGGTATGTGATTTACTGTGTTTTTTAACTGTATAAAAAGAATGAGTGTGTATAGATAGTAGCCCCTGAGACTCTGTTCGGTGTTCGGAAAGAAAAAATGAACAAAGGATCTAATAACTCACGCAGGGGGTTAACATACATATCTATTTCAACAAACAGGCTGCAAAATAGACGCCAGCTGTCCATGCCGCCGAAGCATCTGAGCTAAGGCGGAAGTTAGAAGAAAAACAAGGTATGTGATACCGAAAATACGTCTGAAATGGTGTCAGCTCTTATGTGTTATCTAGATGAGTTTCGTAATGATGTTTGTAGCTGACACGTCCGAGGTCGAGGCCCTCAAGAGTGCGTTGGCCGAGGCCAAGAAGGAGGCGGAGGAGCAACGAGCCACCCGCCTTAGACATGAATCGTGGGTGGAGGAAGTCCAGCAAGAGCTCAAAGATGCCATAGGAAATGCGAGTCCTGAGAGCGCAAGAGTTCAGAGCAAAATTCCAAACTTGCTAAGGCACTCCAAAGCGCACAAGAAGCCTGGGCCGAAGCCCAAAGCGCTGTTCGGGAGATCCAATAGGCAAAGCAATTTGCGGCGGGTAAGGCCATTAACATGCAGAGCAAATTTGTGAAGAAAAGGTATATCATTCTAACCCGGATTTGGAGTTCTCCAAGAGTGTTTGCGGACCTGCCCCGAAGTGTTGCTGATGTTGCGGAGTTCTTCCGGACCGAAGAGGGGAGCTCAACGGAGAAGCTGTTCTGGTCGCAATACCTTGTGCCAGAGCATCTTGTGCCCCTCAGCGATCAGCTGAAGCAATGGACCGAACTGCGTAGGGTGGCTGAATTGGCCGTGAGGGATTTGATAATCCGTCTTTGGCCCGCCGAACCCATGCCCAGTAGCTACTTCGGTCTCATGAAGCGGCTGGTCAATGTCTGCCCTCGGCTTGATGCCATGAAGCGGTCGGTATGTGTTGAAGGTGCGTGTATGGCCTTCGCCCGTGCCAAGGTGAAGTGGGTGAAGATGGACGCCGTCAAGCTTGCAACCGAGGGACTGCCCGCTGGCAAAGATCACCGCACACCAGAGCGGTACTTTGATGATGTCCTGAAAGGACCCCGCATTGTAGAGGGCCAATGTTCGAAGGACATCATTTTTGAATGACTGTATCTATGTTGTCCAATCATGTATCATGAAACAAGGCTTATGTATGATATGTTGCTTATTTTACTTTAAAATATCTCCTCCTGTGCGGTTGTTTATGACATCTGAGAGTTGGCCAGTCATCAGTTTCAGCCCCCACGTAGGTAGTACGGGGGTGTTCGGGATAACACTTAGACATGCTTGACCCAACATACTGGTCCATGAAGGAGGTGTTAGTGTGGCGAACCAGGCAATCAGACTATGTGGCTTTATCGCCCTCACTTAGCCATAGGAGTTTTATAATGGGAGCACAGGCGCAGCCCCTAGTATTGTTCGATTATCTGAACTTGGGTGCTGTGAATGCCCGGCCGGGTGGAGGCCAGCTGTAACACCCCGAGAATCAGGCTACAGTAATCTCCCCATAAAGGTGGCCATGTCATTATGATTACTATGCAAATTGCCGCTTCATAAAAATCAAATATAAATACAAATTAAATTACAAGTCAAATATTTATTTCTTCAAACTATCAAATACAAATGTTCTAGGGTATGAAAATATTCACTAGGAAATTAACATGTAGGAACCCAACATCAAATGGATTTTTAATTGAACCTGAGGTTATTTAAGATATATCTACAACATTAGTTGAGACCTTTAAATACAAACCAAAAATTGACTATTTGTAAATACCCCGGAACATTTTGTGCAGCCCCTAAATATAGTGTTTGAATTATGTGCACAGTTACATGATCAACAAAATTCATTTGATAACAAAAACTAAATAAAACCACGATCTAATAAGTACACACAGAAAAAAAAAGTTTAAAAATAAAAGGACCTAACCGTCGGGGCGCTTTGGCCCATCTAGCACAATAGCCAGCCCAGCCCGCGGGGGGCATCCCCTACCTCTCGCTACAGGAGCAGAGGAGTGCGTGGCGACCATCCACCTTGTCGAGGCCGCCGTGTCGGCTATCTCACGGGTCCCCGGTTGGATAAGACTATCCCCGGTGCCCTAGGGTTCGCCCGCTCGCCCTGCCTCTCCCACTTCTCCCCCTCGTGTCGCTCTCCTTCTTCCCCTCGCTCAACCGAGCCGCCATCGCCATGGCCTCCTCCGTGCACGCACCCAGCAACCTCGCCGCCACCTGAGATTATGTCGGGGGCATCGTATGCGTCTCCTACGATGACTACGTGGATGTGTTCGACCTCGGAGCCAGCGCAACGATGGGATCGACAGCGTCTCCAACCGACGGCCCCGAGCTCCGCCATCGACCCCGCCTTCAACAAGGGACCCAATGCCGTTCGCCGCCGATTCCCTCGCCGTCGGCCCTCACCGATCCCACTCCGTCCCCTGCAGCTCCGCTGTGAGCTCCCCTTCCCCTCCGCCCTCTTCTCCTCGTAGCTCACCATAGTCGTCGATGTCGAGCGCCCGCAGCTTGTTGTGTGGACGCGCTCACCCCGTGCCTCCCGCGAGCACCCCGCCGTGCCTGCTCGCCGCACCCGCCGTGGCTGTTCGCCGGCGCCCCACTGCTCTGCGACGCCCGCTTTACCTCATCGGCCGGTGCCCCGTTAGCCCCACGCCCGTGATGCCCGCTGGCCACCGTCCCCTGCCCTGCAGCCGCTTGCCGCATCCTCGCGCCCCCCTGTCGCCATGTTCACGAGCTCAACCGGCTGCGGCCTCGCCTTGCGCGTGCGTCGCGTGCTCGCGCACGCTCGTCCATGCCCCGCGTCGCCGCGACCGCTACGCGCTGCCTTGCCGGCCCGCACTCGCGCCCGCCTGCCGGTGCTCGGCCCACCAGCCGCCCCATCCCTCTGCCTCTCCCGCATCACCCCCTGCAGCCGCTCAGCCTGTCTGCCCCTACTCCCGCCTGCTGCTCCTTCTGCTACTGCCGCCGCCCCACCGCGCATCGCCGCTTCCCACCGCGAGCGCGCACCTCCCCTGGCTGTCGGCAACCTGCCGTGCCGGTCGCATACGCCGCTACCTCCGGCGAGCCCTACCTGCGCCCGCGTTCCCTTGGCCTCGCCCGCTGCCGCCGTGTTGCTCTACCGGCTCCTCCTCATGTACTGTCGCCATCGCTGCCGCGTCCGCCGATGCCTAACCGCGTCCGCGCCGCTCCCCCTGCGCCGAGGCCGGGCCCCGTTCCGCGCGTGGCCTCGCCTCCCCGCCGGCTGCTCCTATTGTTGGCCATGGCCGAGCGGCCATGCGCGCGTGTGCATATGTGTTCTGTGTGCGTGTGTTCTGTGTGTGTGCGTGTGTGTATTAGGTTAGCCTAGAATTAGATTAGTACTAACATAGTCTATAGCAAATGACATGTGGGTCCCCCCTTGATTAGATTAGGGTAAATCAAATTAGAAAATTCTAAGACACTGACGTGTGGGACCCTTTGGCCCCGTTGACCAGTCAATGGGTCAAAGTTGACTGCTGACTTGGCAGTCAACGGGGCCCACTGGCCAGCCTCTGTGCACTGCTGGGTGCACTGCACTAGGTGCACCCAGTTTCTATTTGGCGAATTTCAAAATTAAAGTAAATAAGAAAATTAGGAAATCACTTAAAAACTTTAGAAAATCATAGAAAATAAACCGTAGCTCGGATGAAATAATTTTTTATATGAAAGTTGCTCAGAACAACGAGACGAATCCGGATACGCAGCCTATTCGTCTGTCACACGTCCCTAGCATAGCAAACATGCAACTTTACCCCTCTGATTCATCTATCCAAAAACGCAAAAACACCGGGGATATTTTCCCGGATGTTTCCCCCCTTCATACGGCGTTAGGTCACTCCAAGCACCGCGCATTGCCATGTTATGCTTTGTGTTGCTTTGTTTGCTCTGTTATTTATTGTGTTCCCCCTCTGTTACTTCTTTCCGGTAGACCCCGAGACCGCTGCTAGTACCCCCGATCGACTATGGTGTTGACGACCCCTACTTGCCAGAGCAACCAGGCAAGCCCCCCCTTGATCACCGGATATCGCCTACTCTTCTCTCTACTGCTTGCATTAGAGTAGTGTAACATGTTACTGCTTTCCGTTAATCCTATTCTGATGCATAGCCTGTCATTCTTGCTACAATTGTTGATACCTTACCTGCAATCCTACATGCTTAGTATAGGATGCTAGTTTATCATTAGTGGCCCTACATTCTTGTCTGTCTGCCATGCTATACTATCGGGCCGTGATCACTCGGGGGGTCGAGTGATCACGGGTATATACTTATACATATATACATACTATACAGGTGGTGACTAAAGTCAGGTTGGCTCGTTGAGTACCCGCAGGTGATTCTGATGTGGGGGCTGAAGGGGCAGGTGGCTCCATCCAGGTAGTGGTGGGCCTGAGTTCCCGACGGCCCCCGACTGTTACTTTGAGGCAGAGTGACAGGGAAGGTTGAGACCACCTAGGAGAGAGGTGGGCCTGGCCCTGGTCGGCGTTCGCGGATACTTAACACGCTTAACGAGATCTTGGTATTTGATCTGAGTCTGGCTACTGGCCTATACGCACTAACCAACTATGCGGGGACAGTTATGGGCACTCGACGTCATGGTATCAGCCGAAGCCTTCGTGACATCAGCGACTGAGCGGTGCGCGCTGGGTTGGACCGCGTAACGCAACTTCCTTTGTAATGGAGGTTGCTAGGTCTGCTCACCGGCCACGTTCGCAACGTGCAGGTGTGCAATGGGCGATGGGAGCAGACCCTTGTGCCATAGGATTTAGACCGACGTGCTAACCTCTCTGTTGTGCCTAGGTAGGGCCGCGACATGTTGATCTTCCGAGGCCGGACATGACCCAGGAAAGTGTGTCCGAACAAAGGGGATCGAGCGTGTTGGGAAATGTGGTGCACCCCTGCAAGGAATTTTATCTATTCAAATAGCTGTGATCTTCGGTAACAGGACGACTTGGAGTTGTACCTTGACCTTATGACAACTAGAACCGGATACTTAATGAAAAACACCCTTCCAAGTGCCAGATAAAACCGGTGATCGCTCTCTAACAGGGCGACGAGGGGAGGATCATCAATTAGGATTATGCTATGCGATGTTACTCGGTGAACTTACCATCTACTCTCTTCTTCTGCTACAAGACGGAGGTTACCAGAAGTGTAGTCTTCGATAGGACTAGCTATCCCCCTCTTATTCTGGCATTCTGCAGTCCAGTCCACATATGTTACCCCTTTTCCATTTGATACCAATGCATACATATGTAGTGTAGCTCCTTGCTTGCGAGTACTTTGGATGAGTACTCACGGTTGCTTTGCTCCCCCTTTTCCCCCTTCCTATACCCGATTTGCTGCGACCAGACGATGGAGCCCAGGTGCCAGACGCCACTGTCGATGACGACTGCTACTACTCGGGAGGTGCCTACTATTACGTGCAGGCCGCTGACGACGACCAGGAGTAGTTTAGGAGGATCCCAGGCAGGAGGCATGCGCCTCTTTCGATCTATATCCCAGTTTGTGCTAGCCTTCTTAAGGCAAACTTGTTTAACTTATGTCTGTACTCAGATATTATTGCTTCCGCTGACTCTTGTGTATTCGAGCTTATGTATTCGAGCCCTCAAGGCCCCTGGCTTGTAATATAAAGCTTGTATTATTTTAATTCGTGTCTAGAGTTGTGTTGTGATATCTTCCCGTGAGTCCTTGACCTTGATCGTACACATTTGCGTGTATGATTAGTGTACGGTCAAATCGGGGGCGTCACAAGTTGGTATCAGAGCCGACTGCCTGTAGGAATCCCCCTTCCACACTCCTTGGCCGAAGTCGAGTCTAGACATTGCAAAACTTTTTACTAACATGGCTGTGTGCCTTACGGGCCCACGTCTCCATTTGGGTGGTATTAGGATCTTTTATTCCTCGTCTATATTCTGGGGCTCTGATCTCTCTTATATTCGGGTTAAAATGGTTTTACTAACTCTAACATTAGGATCTCGTGTTCACATCCACCTGGAGAGCCCCTTATTACAGATGATCGTCGACAGCACCGGAAGATTCCGAAGATAATCTCTGATGTTCTCTCGAGACACTTGTGTCCACCGCCTTTGCAAATTCCCTACCACTGTTATATCATTATGGATAACTGCATACACTTGCCCTTTTCAATCCCATTGATCTTGTTATTACAAGATACCCCGAAATTCTCTCTGTTGATCCGAGAATACTTTGTGCCTACTGCCTTGTAGTTCATTGCCACCTAAATAACCCTATCGATAATATCTCGCACTTATCGAGCATCCACTCATCCCCAGATGATTCCTGTATTTCACAGAAGTCTTTAAATACCATTCGTTCTCCTGAAAATCCTGAACAACCTATTGCTCTTAAAGTTCTTACTTGCTTGCATTATGGTTAACCCCATAAGTATAGTAATCTTATTGGCATCCGTTGTCACTATCATTTTGAGTCTGTTGATTCAATATGTTGCGAATGCTCATAATCCTCATTCAGATCCTAGAATTCATCCTTCCGTCTCAGACGCCATTTTAAACATGAGCTGGATCTCGACCAACCAAACTGCCATCGATTGTACCCCTAAGGCTATTCTACTTGTCCATCCCTAATTGGAGCATTGTTTCTGATCCCTTGTCTTGGAATTCATAATTCATTTGCTTCTGAGCTTTGAGTTAGTCAGTTGTTTCTATAATATGATCTCCTTGCATTCTTTCTTCCTCTAGTTGAGTACCGATACTCACATCAGATCCTTTGTTGGATTTTGTCAGACACCGCCCTTCATATTCATTCAACTTGTGAGCCTTTCATCGGATACTTAATGTCTTTGGTAAATTGTATCCCCTGCTTTTGTCAACCATGCTCTGCTCCCGAGCTTGAGTTATTCGCTCCTGAACTTTGTGGTATATTTTCCTAAGAGGCCCAGATGGGTTGAACCTATGCCTTCTTTAAATCTGTGTGAACCCGAAAGATTTCACGAGTCATACTTATCTGGTATTGCACCAGGAAAAAGCTTTCAACAACTAATGTCATTTTCGAAATATGAGAGGTGAATGAAAGGTTATGCATTGAACAAGTGGGAGTCGACCTTGAACCCCGTGTTCATGCCCATGGACACGATGTATACCTTATCATGAAAGCTTCTCGTAATAATAACTAATTCCTTGAAATAATATCCCTTGGTATCGACGAATTTATCCGTTGCAACCGTGTTTCCAACCATATGTTCTCTATGATCCCATTTCACGGGCAAGTTTAAGCACTTGTCTTCTGTGGATCAATACACCAGTCCAACCTTTACTTTGATCTACCGTCTAGCATCACACCCTGGTATCTCGAGAATATCATGGGACATCGTAACTTCTTATGGGTTCTTCATCAACTATTATTACTCACCGGATCCAATTGTTTCTAGGTTCTGGGTTGTCGTCAACCGAGAACACCGATATGTGAACCGATTCCGCATTCCGGTTCGATAACCCTAATTAATTTTCGTTGCTTATGAGTTAATAATCCTTCAAGTCATTCCTAGCCTGATCGGCTATACCATTATTGGGCTAATTTTTAACTGTGCTACCTGGTCCTTCTTCACGAAGCACAAATTTCGACAGTGAGCTAATCTTACGTCGTTCTTCCTTGTCATATCATTTCTCCTTGAATAGCAATCTTGATTTCGAGTTTGTTTCATACCCATGGTTCTGATAACTTTTGCTTCACCCTTCCTTATGCTTGATGTCAGTGATGATCGATTATATCCTCATGAAACCCCCTCGACAAGTGTGTCGTGATCGTCATCAACATCTTGACCCCTTCCAGGATATCAATTGAATTCATGATGAGAAGTACCATCCTTGCCCTTGATGAGTTGTGTTATCATCGACCACTTTATTGCCTTTCGTTCCACACAAACTTGTTCATGTTTTGTGTTATACCTTGATTTCTTTGCTATCCAGCATTTTTTCTTCTTTACCTTGGAATATTACCACCTTTTATGCTAACGATGTCGTGAGAATTTTACCACTTCTTAAGAATTCTTGATACAAGTGATACTTCTTGCTATCTTCGTTCATTCCTTGGTCCCCGTGTTGTTTCCAACCGAAAAACCGACAAATGAATTGTGATGTGTAAAATTCAAAATTTCTAGCAACCCTATTGCTTTGACGTTAATGGTCGATAGCTTCATTCTAAGTCTATTTCTTATTGAACCATCATTCAAACATTGATCGTGCTACCTAGTCCAGATTTTTGGGTGCACTTTTCAGCCAATGTTTAAATGTGTATGTTTTTCCTCTAGCATACATCATTATATCATTTGATTCGGAAAATGTTATCCCCTTGTTCACATAAGTGTGGAAATCCATCTTTTAAAAATCTCAATAAATTGTTGCTGAGTCAATCAGCCACCTTCTCGCCTCTCCTTCATTTAATGATGAACGCTTGATTTGGAACTCACTTCCATAGTTCAATTCCCGTGAATCTTACAATGTCATCTCGTCAAAATTGTGTCGCGCCATTTCTTCTCAGGCATCCTGAGTCTGAGGTATCCTGACACCAATCAGATCTGAATCTTGGTCAGATATGATGGTTGGAACATATTTCCTAGAGTTACAATATTGGTCATTATATGAGCCGGTAAGGTGATGTCATGCCTAGCACACCTAGCTGGATGACCTATTGATATAAGTTTCCTTTTTGGCAAGGTTAGTCATGCTTCCATGAGGAAAAAATGTAAGACTTAATCTATAAGTTGTTCCTGATGGATCCTTTTTGTTTCCAAAGTCTGATCTTCACCTGTTGACCAAGTCAATGCTATCTGGAAGCATGTCTATGGTGCTCCGATTTTCAACAAGAACATTTGAAGCCCAATGCTAAATGTTTCCCGCTCAATTATCCAAACACCGCTATATGGGTAATGTCATGAAAATTCTCTCCCCTACCTAAAGAGTTTTCTACATTATATCCTGTCATGGATATTATGCTCTGCTTGTCCTTGGGAAGGATATAAACTTGAAATATGTGTTTAAACACATTTTCCTTTCCATTGTTCTGTTTAATTCTGATAATCATATCTTCCTTTCCATTGTTTGGTTTAACCTTTCTTGTGATCTATATGATCTAAGCAGTAATATTCTTCTATTTATGTAAACACCTTGGTGTACAACCGTGTCAGTAAGACCCTGTTGCTTTTGTTGATAGCATTCCGGTGACCACCGATGGACGAGAACCTTGCCTATTGGTTTGCCTCGTTCAGCGAGCAGGAAAATGGTTCTCTTCGTCCCTCGCCCTTGGTACCGACGTTGTTGCCGACATAACTGATAGACTACCCTCTGACATGCCTTGCTATCATGATCGTGCAGGATGTCACCGCTCCTTCTACTTTAACCCACATGGTGGGCCCATAACCCATAGTTCCACAGGATCAAAACCTGACTCTCCCGTACACCCTGTTGCCAAAGTTATTCCTCGAGCTTGACCTCGTATGTAATTCACGGGCCACCTGCCTAGTGATATAATCTGGTATTAGACACAATACTTATTCCTATTGATTTGAACCCCTTTCACGCCCTGTTTCAGGCATCAAATGTTTGCCTGTCCACTCGAAACTTCCCAGGATACCTTATTATTTTGCTCTCGATATTTTCTCAAGTTTCAATTCGAGAGTTACTCCCTGCCACCTTCCCCGATGTTAGCGACCAGGTAGTCAACCTTGCAGAGGTCTGTTCCCCCGAAATACCCACCCCTTATTATTTCATAAGTACGATGGAGTTCCCGAAGAAAGGTTGCCGACTTCATCATGATGACCTAAAGCATATAAATGAAGACATCAACGTAATGGATCGACCTCTTCGAAAGGGCAGCCAAGACCGAGAAGACTCGTTAGGTTTTGCAACCAGCACCTTTCCCCCCTTACTCCACCGCTTAAATCTCGGGACGAGATTTCTTGTAGTGGAGGAGATTTGTAACACCCCGAGAATCAGGCTACAGTAATCTCCCCCTAAAGGTGGCCAAGTCATTATGATTACTATGCAAATTGCCACTTCATAAAAATCAAATATAAATACAAATTAAATTACAATTCAAATTTTTATTTCTTCAAACTGTCAAATAAAAATATTCTAGGGTTTGAAAATATTCACTAGGAAATTAACATGTAGGAACCCAACATCAAATGGATTTTTAATTGAACCTGAGGTTATTTAAGATATATCTGCAACACTTAGTTGAGACCTTTAAATACAAACCAAAAATTGACTATTTGTAAATACCTCGGAACATTTTGTGCAGCCCCTAAATATAGTGTTTGAATTATGTGCAAAGTTACATGATCAACAAAATTCATTTGATAACAAAAACTAAATAAAACCACGATCTAATAAGTAGAAACAGAAAAAAAAAGTTTAAAAATAAAAGGACCTAATCTTCTGGACGCTTTGGCCCATCTAGCACAATAGCCAGCCCAGCCCGCGGGGGGCATCCCCTACCTCCCGCTACAGGAGCAGAGGAGTGCGTGGCGACCATCCACCTTGCCGAGGCCGCCGTGTCGGCTATCTCACGGGTCCTCGGTTGGATAAGACTATCCCCGGTGCCCTAGGGTTCGCCCGCTCGCCCTGCCTCTCCCACTTCTCCCCCTCGTGTCGCTCTCCTTCTTCCCCTCGCTCAACCGAGCCGCCATCGCCATGGCCTCCTCCGTGCACGCGCCCAGCGACCTCGCCGCCACCTGAGATTATGTCGGGGGCATCGTATGCGTCTCCTACGATGACTACGTGGATGTGTTCGACCTCGGAGCCACCGCAACGACGGGATTGACATCGTCTCCAAGCGATGGCCCCGAGCTCCGCCATCGACCCCGCCTTCAACAAGGGACCCGATGCCATTCGCCGCTGATTCCCTCGCCGTCGGCCCTCACTGATCCCACTCCGTCCCCTGCAGCTCCGCTGTGAGCTCCCCTTCCCCTCCGCCCTCTTCTCCTCGTAGCTCACCATAGTCGGCGATGTCGAGTGCCCGTGGCTTGCTGCGTGGACGCGCTCACCCCGTGCCTCCCGCGAGCGCCCCGCCCTGCCTGCTCGCCGCGCCCGTCGTGGCTGTTCGCCGGCGCCCCACTGCTCTGCGACGCCCGCTTTACCTCATCGGCCAGCGCCCCGTTAGCCCCACGCCCGTGATGCCCGCTGGCCACCGTCCCCTGCCCTGCAGCCGCTTGCCGCGTCCCTGCACCCCCCTGTCGCCACGTTCACGAGCTCGACCGGCTGCAGCCTCGCCTTGCGCGTGCGTCGCGTGCTCGCGCACGCCCGTCCATGCCCCGCGTCACCGCAACCGCTGCGTGCTGCCTCGCCGGCCCGCACTCGCGCCCGCCTGCCCGTGCTCTTCCCACCAGCCGCCCCTTCCCTCTGCCTCGCTCGCATCACCCCCTGAAGCTGCTCAGCCTGTCTGCCCCTGCTCCTGCCTGCTGCTCCTTCTGCTACTGCCGCCGCCGCCCCACCACGCCTCGCCGCTTCCCGCCGCGAGCGCACGCCTCGCCTGGCTGCCGGGAACCTGCCGTGCCAGCCTTATCTGCCGCTACCTTCGGCGAGCCCTGCCCGCGCCCATGTTCCCTTGGCCTCGCCCACTACTGCCGTGTTGCTCTGCCGACTCCTCCTCCTATACTGTCACCATCGCTGCCGCGTCCGCCGGCGCCTAACCACGTCCGCCCCCCCCCCCTGCGCCGAGGCCGGGCCCGTACCGCGTGTGGCCTCGCCTCCCCGCCGGCTGCTCCTGTTGTTGGCCATGGTTGGCCTTGGCCGAGCAGCCATGCGTGCGTGTGCGTGTGTGTTCTATGTGCGTGTGTTCTGTGTGTGTGTGTGTGTGTGTATTAGGTTAGCCTAGGATTAGATTAGTACTAACCTAGTCTGTAGCAAATGGCATGTGGGTCCCCCTTGATTAGATTAGGGTAAATCAAATTAGAAAATTCTAAGACACTGCGTGTGGGACCCTCTGGCCCCGTTGACCAGTCAACGGGGCCCACTGGCCAGCCTCTGTGCACTGCTGGGTGCACTGCACCAAGTGCACCTAGTTTCTATTTGGCGAATTTCAAAATTAAAGTAAATAAGAAAATTAGGAAATCACTTAAAAACTTTAGGAAATCATAGAAAATAAACTGTAGCTCGGATGAAATAATTTTCTATATGAAAGTTGCTCAGAACGACGAGATGAATCCGGATACGCAACCCGTTCGTCTGTCACACGTCCTTAGCATAGCGAACACACAACTTTCCCCCTCCGATTCATCTGTCAGAAAACGCGAAAACACCGGGGATATTTTCTCGGATATTTCCCCCCTTCACCGGTATCACCTCATACGGCGTTAGGTCAGTCCAAGCACCGCGCATTGCCATGTTATGCTTTGTGTTGCTTTGTTTGCTCTGTTATTTATTGTGTTCCCCCTCCGTTACTTCTTTCCGGTAGACCCCGAGACCGTTGCTGGTACCCCCGATCGACTACGGTGTTGACGACCCCTACTTGCTAGAGCAACCAGGCAAGCCCCCCCTTGATCACCAGATATCGCCTACTCTTCTCTCTACTGCTTGCATTAGAGTAGTGTAGCATGTTACTGCTTTCCGTTAATCCTATTCTGATGCATAGCCTGTCATTGTTGCTACAACTGTTGATACCTTACCTGCAATCCTACATGCTTAGTATAGGATGTTAGTTTATCATCAGTGGCCCTACATTCTTGTCCGTCTGCCATGCTATACTGTCGGGCCGTGATCACTCAGGAGGTCGAGTGATCACGGGTATATACTTATACATATATACATACTATACAGGTCGTGACTAAAGTCGGGTCGGCTCGTTGAGTACCCGTAGGTGATTCTGATGTGGGGGCTGAAGGGGCAGGTGGCTCCATCCAGGTAGTGGTGGGCCTGAGTTCCCGACGGCCCCCGACTGTTACTTTGAGGCGGAGTGACAGGGCAGGTTGAGACCACCTAGGAGAGAGCTGGGCCTGGCCCTGGTAGCCATTCGCGAATACTTAACATGCTTAACGAGATCTTGGTATTTGATCTGAGTCTAGCTACTGGCCTATACGCACTAACCAACTATGCGGGAACAGTTATGGGCACTCGACGTCATGGTATCAGCCGAAGCCTTCGTGACGTCAGCGACTGAGCGGCGCGCGCTGGGTTGGACCACGTAACGCAACTTCCTTTGTAATGGAGGTTGCTAGGTCTGCTCACCGGCCACGTTCGCAACGTGCAGGTGTGCAATGGGCGATGGGCCCAGACCCCTGCGCCACAGGATTTAGACCGGCGTGCTGACCTCTCTGTTGTGCCTAGGTAGGGCTGCGACGTCTTGATCTTCCGAGGCCGGGCATGACCCAGGAAAGTGTGTCCGGACAAAGGGGATCGAGCGTGTTGGGAAATGTGGTGCACCCCTGCAGGGAAGTTTATCTATTCGAATAGTCGTGATCTTCGGTAATAGGACGACTTGGAGTTGTACCTTGACCTTATGACAACTAGAACCGGATACTTAATAAAACACACCCTTCCAAGTGCCAGATACGACCGGTGATCGCTCTCTAACAGGGCGACGAGGGGAGGATCATCGGTTAGGATTATGCTATGCGATGTTACTCGGTGAACTTACCATCTACTCTCTTCTTCTGCTACAAGACGGAGGTTACCAGAAGCGTAGTCTTCGATAGAACTAGCTATCCCCCTCTTATTCTGGCATTCTGCAGTCTAGTCCACATATGTTACCCCTTTTCCATTTGATACCAATCCATACATATGTAGTGTAGCTCCTTGCTTGCGAGTACTTTGGATGAGTACTCACGGTTGCTTTGCTCCCCCTTTTCCCCCTTCCTATACCAGATTTCCTGCGACCAGACGATGGAGCCCAGGAGCCAGACGCCACTGTCGATGGCGACTGCTACTACTCGGGAGGTGCCTACTATTACGTGTAGGCCGCTGACGACGACCAGGAGTAGTTTAGGAGGATCCCAGGCAGGAGGCATGCGCCTCTTTCGATCTGTATCCCACTTTGTGCTAGCCTTCTTAAGGCAAACTTGTTTAACTTATGTCTGTACTAAGATATTATTGCTTCTGCTGACACTTGTGTATTCGAGCTTATGTATTCGAGCCCTCGAGGCCCCTGGCTTGTAATATAAAGCTTGTATTATTTTAATTCATGTCTAGAGTTCTGTTGTGATATCTTTCCGTGAGTCCTTGATCTTGATCGTACACATTTGCATGTATGATTAGTGTACGGTCAAATCGGGGGCGTCACACCAGCCTATTGCATAATGCGGAAAAAATCGCTAGAGATTTATACTTAGTCACTGAATAGCTGACCAGCTCCCGCCGCATCATGACAGTCAGTTTTCGGCTTTCTCTACTGAGGTGTTTGTCCGGGTAAACCAGAAACACAATCGCAGTAGTTATCCCTTTACTACCCTAGCCGATCAGACGGAATGTAAGGTAGTAAGCATAGGAGCCGGGCAACCCAACTATTGACCAAAGACATGATTCGGAGCCAATGCATATAATGCTATATTCGGGATGCCGAATTGCACTGTTAAAGTGTTCGTACTTTGTTTAGTATTTAAAAGATGTACGCGGCTTAATAAAGCCCTTGGCAATTTAGGCCATACCAAGGTGTACAAGATAATCAGAAAAAAACAGGGAAACATATGTTAAGAGATAAGCCAACGCAACTTAGGTTTGGGCTAAAAACTGTTCCATTGTAGTCTGATTGATACGTCGAAACATATTGATACAAATAGTGCAATAAGCGACAAGGCTATTTTACATGTCGAACACAAGCGGAAGCTGTGCATGCGTCCTGAAAGCGGATAAGGTGATCTTTAAGGATCCTTTAGGTACTCTGGCACGCATCTATGCTTCTTTTCTCCTTGGTATATTGTCCTTCGAGAGGATCATTGACCGGTGTAATAGGCCACGGAAAGAGGCCTTGGTACCGTCGAAAGGGTGGTGTGGGTTGTAAGGAACCTAGAAAAAGAAAAAGAAAAGAAAAAGGGAAATATGAGTGTCCTGATAGGGTCTAGCCGTATTGTAGACATTGTCCTTATTATGCCTCCATCCTTTCCCATGATATTTTTAGTGCGTAATTATGTACGCGTGGTACATATGCCACAATTTGGTAGGGGATGAGGTGGAGGCCGAATTGCTAATCGAGCTCCTGACGAGCTGGACTGTCATACAGTGGGGTAGTCCGGACTCGTTTGACAGTGTCCGAGGACTTGGCCGCTGACGTAATAGTTGGCTTGATGAGGCCACCCTATACTTCCGCTACCAGGGCCGTGGTGTGTTCCTCAGTGCGGAGGGAGCGTTCCGTGTTTCCATTCACTGTTATAACTCCGCGTGGTCTGGGCATCTTGAGTTTGAGATAGGCGTAATGAGGGACTGCATTGAAGCGAGCGAACGTGGTTCGTCCGAGCAGTGCATGGTAGCCACTACGGAAGGGGACGACATCGAAGATCAAGTCTTCACTGTGGAAGTTGTCCGGCGAACTGAAGACCACTTCCAATGTGATTGAGCCCGTGCAGCGGGCCTCTACACCGGGTATCACTCCTTTAAAGGTAGTTTTAGTGGGCTTGATTCTTGACGGATCAATGCCCATCTTGCGAACTGTGTCTTGGTAGAGCAGGTTAAGGCTGCTGCCACCGTCCATGATAACTCGCGTAAGGTGGAATCCATCAATGATTGGATCGAGGACTAATGTGGCCGAACCTCTATGACGGATACTGGTCAGATGGTCCATGCGATCGAAGGTGATCAGACAGGTCGACCAGGTTAAATTTTGGGACGACTAGCTCTATCGCATAGACGTCCCTTAGCGTGCGCTTGCGCTCCCTCTTCGGGATATGGGTGACGTATATCATGTTCACCATTTTGACTTCAGGGGGAAATTTCTTCTGCCCCCCTGTTTTTGGTGCGCGAGGTTCCTCGTCGTCATCCTCACTGGGGGACCCTTTCTCCTTATCTTCGACATTTAACTTGCCGGCCTGTTTGAAGACCCAACAACTTCTGTTGGTGTGGTTGGCAGGCTTATCAGCAGTGTCGTGGATCTGGCAGGGTCGATCAAGTATTCGGTCCAAACTTGATGAACCGTCTTTGTTTTGTTTGAATGGCTTCTTCCGTTGACCGGATTTTGAGCCACCAAATCCGGCGTTGACTGCCGTATTCTCTGTATCATCATTGTTGCTCCGACGCTTGTGTTTGTTGCGTCAGGGCCTTCCGTTGCCGTTTCGGGCTTCGGGAGTGCCGGGGTCGCTAGTACTGTTACTGCTATGGGCTAGCCAGCTATCCTCGCCCGCGTAGAAGCGGGTCATTAGTGCTGTAAGTGCTGCCATGGACTTCGGCTTTTCTTGGCCGAGGTGTCGGGCAAGCCATTCATCACGGATGCTGTGTTTGAAGGCCGCTAGTGCTTCTGCGTCCAGACAGTCGACAATCTGGTTCTTTTTAATTAGGAACCTGGTCCAGAATTTCCTAGCCGACTCTTCGGGCTATTGGACTATATGACTGAGGTCATCGGCATCCGGAGGCCGGACATAAGTGCCTTGGTAGTTGTCTCTAAAGGCATCTTCCAAGTCTTCCCAGCTTCCAATAGAGTTTTCTAGGAGGCTATTTAACCACTGCCTAGCTGGCCCCTTAAGTTTTAGGGGAAGGTATTTGATGGCGTGTAGATCATCACCGCGAGCCATGTGAATGTGGGGAAGAAAATCTTCAATCCATACAGCGGGATCTGTTATGCCGTCGTATGATTCGATGTTCACGGGGTTAAACCCTTCAGGGAACTCGTGCTCCATTACCTCATCGGTGAAGCATAGGGGGTGTGCGGCGCCTCTGTATTGGGCCATGTCACGACGCAGTTCGGGTGGAGTCCGTATGCGGTTTTCAGCCCGGGGTTGGTTATGCTTATCGCACCTGGCTTGATAGCCCTCCACTCGCGCAAGAGCACGCCCCCGCGATCCGTAGATTGACCTAGTCTGACCTGCTCTATTTTTCAGGTCCTGTCGTAGGTCGTATGTGTATCCCCGAGCTGTTGTTTCTCTGCTTTTACGGCAAGGTGGTGCGGGCTGGTGTTCGGCTTGAGTTGTCGTTCTGTCCCGACCATGCAGTGGGCGGTTGGGTCCGTCAGCCGCGTTACGCGCGGGTGGTATAGGCTCCAGTGCCTCGTCGTCGAATTGGGGTAGCAGCTTATGCTTTGGGTAACTCTTTGCTGGGCGTTCAACACCGTATTGTTTGGCTGCCAGGACGTTAGTCCATCTGTCATTGAGCAGATCTTGGTCAGCTTGAAGCTTTTGATGTTTCTTTTTTAGGCTTCTTGTCGTGGCTATTAGCCGGTGCTTAAAGCGCTATTGTTTGAGGGGTTCCTCTGGCATGATAAAATCTTCGTTGTCGAGGCTCATGTCGTCCTCGGAGAGTGGCAGATAGTTGCGTCTTCCAAGTCTTTGTTCCCTGCTTGCTTGTCAGGGTCAACTTGCCCGTCCTCCCGATCATCCTGTTCGGATGTTGGTTCGATGGGGTCTTCTTGGTCTTCGGCGTGCTCCGGAGTATCATTGTCTTTGGTGTCGGTATTGCTGTTCTTACCGCGACGCGATTTAGAGCGACACCGCTGACGTCAATGTTTCGGCGGTATCTCAGGAGGTTCGTCCTCGACTGGGTTTTTCTCATCATTGTCGTCACCATTTTTAGGTGTATCCAACATGTATACGTCATACGAGGAGGTGGCCGTCCAACGTCCGGTGACCGGCGGGTTCTGGGCCTGCTCCTCTCCGGCATCATCGTCCATAACGTCGATGTCTTCAAAGGCGTAATCAAGCATGTCAGTTAGGTCCTCGACAGTGGCTATGAAGTGGGTGGTGGGTGGGAAATAAAATTCCCTATTTCTAGCCCCTAGTCTAGGCTGGGCGTGATTCAGAAGCGGTTCCTATGTGATGACAAGGGATTGCATTAAGTCCAGGGCCTCATTTAAGAGCGGGGTTCGGACGGGGTCGGAAGTTTCTGGGCCGAGCTCACATGACGCGGGCTTCCAGGGTTCGGAATTAGTGTCCGGAGAAGAGTCCAGCTTTGCAATGATTGCCGGACACGCTATTCTCTCTCGTTTTCCGGTGTTGAGCTCTAAGGCCGCAGAGAGTCTGGCGGGCTCTAGACTCCCATCTTCGGACCTGATGACGCGCTCCGGATCTAAGGCCGGAGCGGTGGTTGGGGTCGCGAACCCTTGGAAGATCAAGTCTCCTCGGGTGTCAGCGACATAGTTTAGATTTCCAAAACTGATCTGGTGACCAGGGGCATAGCTGTCGATTTGCTCCTGGTGGCCAACCGAGTTGGCACGCAGTGTGAAGCCGCCGAATACAAAGATTTGGCCGGGGAGAAAAATCTCCTTCGCGGCAGCATTGTTGTAGATGATTGATGGAGCCATCGAGCCTTTCGACGACGGCACAATGGAACTCTCAATGAAAGCACCAATGTCGGTGTCAAAACCAGCAGATCTCGGGTAGGGGGTCCCGAACTGTGTGTCTAAGAATCGATGGTAACAGGAGACAGGGGACACGATGAGTATAGGGGTTACAAGAGTTGATCTACAACGAGATCATAATGGCTAAACCCTAAATGTCTAGCCTATATGATTATGATTGTGATTGCCTCTACGGACTAAACCCTCCGGTTTATATAGACACCGGAGGGGACTAGGGTTTGTACAGAGTCGGTTTACAGAAAATGAATCTTCATATCTGTCACATCCCTAGCTTCTGGTGCTGTCTAGTGTTGCATCTTGCTTGCATCATGTTTAAATTTTTGAAACTTGAACTGAGGAATTTTGGAAGCCTCAAAAACTTAAATAAAAGAGGGGCAAAGAACCCTGGAAAATGCATTCAATGTTCCAAAATGGCCTTAAATAATGTTGGTTATATTTTGGCAAGGGTTTTGCACCAAACCAAAAATAATGAACATTTTGAGGAATCTTTTGAGCACTGAATTTAAATCATTATTGTATTTGAATTTGGAATTATATTCATAATATATGGGATATATTTTCAAATAACTCTGAAATGCTTTATGTGCTGTTGGAGAAGTCCATCTAGCAAATAAAAATATTCAGAGGAGTTTTTGGCATTGTTTGAATTTGTTTAAATTCAAAACAATGCCAAAACAAATTTAAAAAAATAAAAAACAGAAATATAAAAAAAAAGAGAGAGAGCCCACCTGGACTTACCTGGTGCTCACCTCTCAGCCCAGCCGGCCCAGCTCCTGTGCGGCCCAGCCCACCAGGCGTCCCCCCCCCTGTCGTCTTCCTCCCCTCGCCCCGAAGCAGCTCGGTGGCGAGCGCTGGCGATGCCCTGGCCACCTCCTGCTTGCCACCGAGGCGCCCCCGACGCGTCTGGAGACGCCCCGCAACCCCCTCTGCCTCTCCCCTCACTCTCTGTTCTCTCCCTCGCCCTCTAGCTCCTTCCCCAAGTGCGACCGAACGCAGCCGCCGACGCCTTCGCCGTAGCTGCAGCCACCGCTACCCCCTCGCCCCTCTGTTGTGCCCACGAGCTCCGCGACGTCGCCCTCGACCCCCTCTCCGAGCCACGTCCCGCCAGAAGCTCTGCTACATCTCCAACGCCGCCGTTTCCGACCTCGGGTGCCGGTGATCCCCTCCGTCGATTCGCCGGACCCCGTGCTTCCCCTGCCTCGCCAGCAGCACCAGAAGAACCGCGGTGAGCCGCTGCATCGTTTCCCCCATGCCTCGTTGCCTAATTCGCCCCCTAGCCGCTCCCTCCACCGGAGCCGAGACGCTCTGCCGCATGGGCTCGTCGCCGGTGAAGCTCCGGTGACCTTTTGGTCCCACGCATGCGTCCGTTGCACTCGTTGCGTCCCGTAGAGTAAAACTAGCGCGACAACCGTCTTGTTTGCACACCGCAGCGCCGGTCCCGCGAACCCCCGAGCTCCGGCCGCCGCCGGGGTCGATGCCGCGCTCAACTCCGGCCACCCCACGCCCTCTCGTGGGTCCCCCTAGATGCGCGGGAGCATGGGCTTCCTCCTGGTGCCCTCAGGGTGCCCAACCGCAGCCTGTAGTGCCATCCCGACCTACTCCGGCGAGGTTCCGCCGTCGCCATGGTCGCCGGCGTCGCTAGCCGACGTGGCCGCGTGATTAGCACTAATCACGGCCAGCTAACCTCCCCAGAGCCGCTGACGTATGGGCCCCACGCCCTTATTTAATCCTTATCATTTTTTGTTAAGTTTAACCTAACCACCATGGGCCCACACGTCAGCTTTGACCAAGCTGACGTGGCTGTTGACTTGGTCCCACCTGTCAGTGTCACTAACCAGCACTAGTCACTGACCAGTGGACCCCACTGGTCAGGTTTGACCCGGACCAGCCCCTGTTGACCTGCTGACGTCATGATGATGTCAGGCTGACGCAATAATGAATTACTGGAATTATTTTAATTCTAAATATTCAGGAAATTCCAGAAAATTGTATAAACTTCTAAAATTCATAGAAATTCAACCGTAACTCCAAATTAAATAATTTATATATGAAAAATTATCAGAAAAATTCAAGGAATCCATCTGTACCATTTTCATGCATGTTAGAACAACTTATAGCTGCTGTTTAGCACAAATAAAATAAATGGCATTTGAATAATCACATATGGAGTTTGAATTTGAATCTTGTATTCAAACCAACTTCATTTAATCTGTTGCTAGTTGCATTAGCCCAAAACACATTCATTTTGCCATGTCATGATCATGCATCATATTGTGCATTGCATTGATTGTGTTCCCTTCTGTGTTGCCGGTATTTGTCCCCTCTCGATAGACGTGATACCGATGATGTGATCGTTGACACTGATGAAGACTCAATGTTATCTTCAGAAGTGCCAGGCAAGCAAAACCCCCTTGTTCATTCCGATACAATCCTACTCTCTCGCTCCTGCTCTCTTTTACTGCATTAGGACAACACCGATTCATCTGTTACTTGCTGCGGTAGCTGAACCCCTTTATCCTTTGCATGACCTGTCATTGCCACAGTAAATAGATGAAACCCACTAGCATGAGTAGGAGTTGTTTGAGCCCTATTGTGCCTACTCATTCATGCTTGTTTGTCATGCCTGCTACTGCTTAGAGTTGAGTCAGGTCTGATTCATCGGGGATGAATCAGAGGTGTGTGAACATGTCCTACTGTGTGTGAGCTAAGTGTGTGAATACGATTTGGTAAAGGTAGAGGTGACAGGCCATGTAGGAGTACATGGTGGGTTGTCTCATTGAAGCCGTCCTCAGGAACTGAGTTCTGTGTTTGTGATCCATGATTCAGCTACTACCATACATTAGGCCCTGAAATATGACCCCGCTCGACTTCTTATTCACCCTAGTCCTCTGTCCAGGAGTTGCAAGTAGTTTCTGGTGTTTGTAGCTTACTGGAGGCCGTGGACAGCGCTGACCGTAGGGGTGGGCTGTGATGCGGTAGGTACGTGGCACGGTGTACCGGATCGTTTGGGGCTGTGAGCGAAACTCCGGCCGGATCTCCTCATGGATGGAACCCGAATAGGCGATAAACCTGGACTAGAGACTTGAGTGTTTAGGTAGGTCGTGGTCTACACCCACGTCGGCTTTCGCTTGAAGTCTGCCGAGCACATGTCGTGTGCAGACGCTAAGTGGTGGAAACATGTATGAAGAAGTACACCCCTGCAGGGTTACCATCATCTATTCGAATAGCCGTGTCCGCGGAAAAGGACTTCTGGGTTGCTTATATCAGTTCATAGACAAGTGAAAGTGGATACTCTAAAATACGCAAGATAAGCGTGAGTGCTATGGATGGCGTTCTCGTAGGGAGACGGGAGCGGTTCCATAGTGGTGTATTGGTTGGTGAATATGTGGACTCGTGTGCGCCACCTCAAAAGAGTTACTCGCAGTCGTAGTTCAGGATAGCCACCGAGTCAAAGCTGGCTTGCTGCAGCTAAACCCCACCATCCTCTTTGTTGATAATGATGCATATGTAGATAGTTCTGATGTAAGTCTTGCTGGGTACATTTGTACTCACGTTTGCCTATTTATGTTTTTGCAGAGAGACTTCGGTCTCGCTAGTAGTTTCGCGTGGACTTCGACGTTTAGCTTGTTACCTCAGCTACGATCTTGTGCCCTCGGCGGGATCTGGTAGATAGTCAGGCTTCTCAGCCTTTTTCATTTATAGATGTCTGTACTCAGACATGATAGCTTCCGCTTGTGCTTTGATTTGTATGCTCTGATTGTTGGGTCATGAGACCCATGTTTGTAATATCTCGCTCCTCGGAGCCTATTGAATAAATTACTTGAGTCGTAGAGTCATGTTGTGATGCCATGTTGTATTTGCACATATCGAGCATATTGTGTGTATGCTATTGAAATGCTTGGTATGTGTGGGATCTGACCATCTAGTTGTTTATCTTTAGTAGCCTCTCTTACCGGGAAATGTCTCCTAGTGTTTCCACCGAGCCATGGTAGCTTGCTACTGCTCCGGAACACTTAGGCTGGCCGGCATGTGTCCTTCTTTGTTCCTGTGTCTGTCCCTTCGGGGAAATGTCACGCGATGAATATCGGAGTCCTGTTAGCCCGCTACAGCCCGGTTCACCGGAGTCCTGCTAGCCCAGTGCTACAGCCTGGATTCACTCGCTGATGACCGACACGTTCGATGCTGGGTCATGGATGCCTGTCCCTGTAAGTTTGTGCCACTTTGGGTTTACGACTAGCCATGTCAGCCCGGGCTCCTTATCATATGGATGCTAGCGACACTGTCATATACGTGTGCCAAAAGGCGCAAACGGTCCCGGGCAAAGGTAAGGCGACACCCGTGGGAATACCGTGCGTGAGGCCGCAAAGTGATATGAGGTGTTACATGCTAGATCGATGTGGCATTGAGTTGGGGTCCTGACAGCGTTGGTATCAGAGCTTGACTGCCTGTAGGATTACCAAGCCAAACTGGTCGAAGTTGAGTCTAGAAATGCTTTAGTTATATGTAAGGGAATTGATTGTGGGATGGAACGTAAGGCTCTTTTTACTCCTTATACCTCATGGCCTTCTGATCTGAGTCATCATCTTATCTTTCCTACGGGGATTAAGAGCTAGGCTATCTCTTCTTTCTATCAGGATCACGTATTACTAGTCCGCAGACTGATAGATTGTTGGATTAAGCTTGAGTTCAGTTCCTACTACTTCCGTATGTTAATTGTTGATCTCGAAACCTTGATATTGTGCTTCTGAGTGGTTATGCCACCATTTTTGTGAATGTCTCAAATCTTTTCTGAGCATTTACAGCCGTTATGCTGTCCGAGTCATCCCAGGTTTCTAAGTAGTCTGATGCATTTGCAAATCCTTTTCCTCTGGTTTCAATGCCTTTTAGGCCAGGTTAATCACCCAAATTGTTGAGTTGAGGTAATTTATTGCCTTGACATATATGTTGGAGATATTATTATGACCCTAGGTGTCTTAGGGGATCATCTAGTAATTTAGCCATGATTTGTGTTCCCAGTGTGATGATTCTGGCCATCATTCTCGAAAGCATCCCGTGATGCTACTTAGTAATAGGTATTCTGTTCCTGGGTTCTTGAACCCGAGATTCACTCTACCTACTTCATGTTGATAGTAATTGCTAGTGCCTTTAGGATATTAGTAACCTTTGCGATAGTCCTTGAAGTCCGTGGTACCATCTTCTTCCAAATACCATGAACTACTTATGGCAGAAGTTCCTCGTTGAACTGAAATATCACAACAGGATTATTCTTGAGGAGTTCTCCATTCATAAATCGTGACTCTGCCAGTTCTACCTTTCTGCATGGGTTATCCGGAAGAAATATGTTGAACTTGGTTCGACATACTAATCTATGCATCCACAACTCAGAAAATTATATGTTCCTTTGAGTTGTTCTCTTTAGTTGCATTCTGACCCTCGTCTATCAATTGATAGTCAAGAGTATGCGTGCGTTCGTTTATCGATGCCTATTACTCTTGTGGTCCGTCAAGCCATTCCATCGCAGAATGACTAGGAGAAACAAACTCCAGTACCTCATCCATATCTAGGATTGGGTCAAAGCAATTGTATTCCGCAGATCAAAATGCTAATCCAGCTTCTGGTCTGTTCTACCTTGAAATATTACCATCTTTATATCAGGAATATCATGGGAATTGCACGCCATCTTATGAATTCTTGACGCAGTAATACTTCTGATCATCATTGATAATTTCTTGGTTTCCGTGTTATTGTAACCGGAATGCCGACAAATGAATCATGGCGTGTGAAATCAATACTGCTAGCAACTCCATTGCTTGGTAGTTAAATGGACGATAACCTCATTCTTAGCGTGTTGATTATTGAATCGTCACCCTAAGGTTGATTGTGCTACCTAGTCCTTATTTCTGGTGCACTCTCCGATCAGTGAGTTAGGATAGTGCCAATCCTTGCTTATTTGATCATATCGTCTTGCCCTGAAAAGTAAGATTGTTCTCGAGCTTAGTAACATACCGGTGGTTCATGATATTCCAAATTTCTTCTCAGAAGTATCACCAGGTTGTCGCCTGACCGCTATGTTGATCTCGTGATCAAGTTGGGTTCTTGTGAACCACCTTCTCTCCAAGAATCGGTGTTAGATATCCCTGAGCTAGTTGGTTAAGCTAGATAACAACTTGGAGGGTTGGAAGATAAAAGCTTGCCTGACTTAGTTCGTTCCAAAGGGATATTCTTGTGTAGTGTGTATTGAAGAAAGATGATATCTTCATCGATTGGTCCCTGTGATCAGTTGCTGGACCTATTGTCTTATCAATCCTTTGATTTGAGTGTGGGCTATCGTCAAATCAAGTCAGAACCAACGATGTTCGTAATGTTGTCTTACTCGTGGTTGATCCCTCGAGCATACACCATTATATCTTTTGGGTCTGATCAATGCTATCACCGTGTTCACATGATGGTGGAAGTCCAGTGATATGGAAACCCGGAAGAATTATTGTTGAGCCCATTGACAACATCCTTATCTCCTCCATGATTTTGTTGAACATTAAGCTAGTGTTGGAAACTTTTGAAGGCATTTTCTTCATGCTAGCTCATGAAGTAATTGTTTGATGAAAGGAGTGACTTCCTCTTATACACGTGCATTTGGTGAAAGTTGCCGCCGTGAATTTGAGAAAGTTAGTTTTGCTTCCTCTGGAATCATCCCAAGTCAGTCATGCATACGTGCGAAGTATTCTGTGGTCTGGAGATTTGCAACCTCCATTCTATATGTATATCCTAGCACACCAAGCTACTGATTGACTCGTTCAAGGGAAAGAAGTCTATGCTTGGGATCTAATCCATGGACTTGTGTAAAGACTTCGATATCCTCGATGATGGCTCCCAACCAGAACTCGGTAGTGTTTTATTGTAAGACTACCATGTGGGCATGCTTGTCTGGAACAACGTGTTCACATGTTTGTAGCAGAACCAGCTCATGTTTTGGAGCTTGCTATCGTAGTTCATTTCCTGAGAATCTCGCAACGTCATCTCGTCGATTTGTGTTGCAAACTTTCATTTTTCTTCCTAGACTCGATGAGTCTGGAATATTCTGACACCAACCAGATCTGAGTCTCAGGCAGATATGATGGTTGGAATATTTCCCAAGAACTATAATATTGGTCCCTCGATAACCGGTAAAGTGGATGTCGTGGCCAACACACCCAGCCGGAAGACCTATTATTGTAGTATCTTGTTTGAAGAAGTTGGCCACCTCCCCATAAGGATTTCGTAGGATTTACCTCCGTAACTGTTCCTTATGGATTCTATTGCTCCCGAAGTCCGACCTTTACTTGATGTTCTAGTTATCAAACCATATCTATGAATGGGTTACACTAGCACGTCAAGGAGAACATTAGAAGCGGAGTGCTAAATGTCTCTCGGTCGATCATCCAGATTTTGTTTCCTTGGCCTCGCTAAGGTGAAATCTGAGAAAGTGTTATCTTTCTTTGCATCTGCATCATCCATCGTCATTCATCATGGTAGCAAGTTGTGTTGCCAGGATCCTTGATGCGGTTGTTGATAAAACCTTGATGATTGTGGAAATGCTCAAGTTCTTGAGAGCACGCACAAGCGCTAGGTGTTATCATCGGCACTAACTGGGTTTACTCTCAGTTTCCTCGGCAATGCTATGATCCTTTCAAACAGTGAATTCACTCTCTATTGTTGGGTTCCTTCCTAGTTACCAGAATCATTCCCAGCATTTGCATTTTGTTCCCAGCTTGCACCATCAATGTGCCATTCTACCACGGGTCTCTTCCATCTCCGGTGATAAGGAAATTCATCCATTACTTTGTCTTCAACAAGGTAATCCACATCATCCAAGTCCGAGTATGCCATTCTACCGACCCCGCCAATCGATTGCTTGTGATTGCCTTAGGCTGGTATAAAGAGTTTCAATGATCTTTGAATCAAAGGTAATTCTTTTTGCCACTTAAGGGGATATATCTACGAGTCACCATCCCTAAGATGCCTCGTTGTGGTATCATGGCAATCCAACTCCTCGCTACCTTGACAACCGATGACCACATTCTTAAGTCTGGAATTGTTGTCTACCTAGTGAACCTCGTCATCTGCTCCACTCCATCCCTCTAGAGGTGTGCTTCGTCTCTCAGCT
The DNA here is from genome assembly GCF_002162155.2 of Triticum dicoccoides. Classification (NCBI taxonomy): domain Eukaryota; kingdom Viridiplantae; phylum Streptophyta; class Magnoliopsida; order Poales; family Poaceae; genus Triticum; species Triticum dicoccoides. Next base: position 489,184,557 of record NC_041386.1, read on the forward strand.
CAAGAGATGTTGCTATGTCACATTCCGAGAGTTAATCCTGAGTTGTTCGACCTTCGAGAAGATCGATTCTTCCGGAGTTGTCCTTTTCCTCTTGCTGTCATGCTAGCTGGAGTTCTCACAGCAAGACGACGGGACAAAGATGGTGATCGAATCAACGTTCCTATGAAGTGCAACCTGGATCGTGAAGATTGTGCTAGTTTGCGTTCCCCATCGTCTTACCCTACACTTGAATCTCGGGACGAGATTTTTGTTTAGTGGGGGTGAGCTGTCACATCCCTAGCTTCTGGTGCTGTCTAGTGTTGCATCTTGCTTGCATCATGTTTAAATTTTTGAAACTTGAACTGAGGAATTTTGGAAGCCTCAAAAACTTAAATAAAAGAGGGGCAAAGAACCCTGGAAAATGCATTCAATGTTCCAAAATGGCCTTAAATAATGTTGGTTATATTTTGGCAAGGGTTTTGCACCAAACCAAAAATAATGAACATTTTGAGGAATATTTTGAGCACTGAATTTAAATCATTATTGTATTTGAATTTGGAATTATATTCATAATATATGGGATATATTTTCAAATAACTCTGAAATGCTTTATGTGCTGTTGGAAAAGTCCATCTAGCAAATAAAAATATTCAGAGGAGTTTTTGGCATTGTTTGAATTTGTTTAAATTCAAAACAATGCCAAAACAAATTTAAAAAAATAGAAAACAGAAATATAAAAAAGAGAGAGAGAGAGCCCACCTGGACTTACCTGGTGCTCACCTCTCAGCCCAGCCGGCCCAGCTCCTGTGCGGCCCAGCCCACCAGGC
>NC_041386.1:489185461-489186712 GCF_002162155.2 Triticum dicoccoides
GATGCCCTGGCCACCTCCTGCTTGCCACCGAGGCGCCCCCGACGCGTCTGGAGACGCCCCGCAACCCCCTCTGCCTCTCCCCTCACTCTCTGTTCTCTCCCTCGCCCTCTAGCTCCTTCCCCAAGTGCGACCGAACGCAGCCGCCGACGCCTTCACCGTAGCTGCAGCCACCGCTACCCCCTCGCCCCTCTGTTGTGCCCACGAGCTCCGCAACGTCGCCCTCGACCCCCTCTTCGAGCCATGTCCCGCCAGAAGCTCTGCTGCATCTCCAACGCCGCCGTTTCCGACCTCGGGTGCCGGTGATCACCTCTGTCGATTCGCCGGACCCCGTGCTTCCCCTGCCTCGCCAGCAGCACCAGAAGAACCGCGGTGAGCCGCTGCATCGTTTCCCCCATGCCTCGTTGCCTAATTCGCACCCTAGCCGCTCCCTCCACCGGAGCCGAGACGCTCCGCCGCACGGGCTCGTCGCCGGTGAAGCTCCGGTGACCTTTTGGTCCCACGCATGCGTCCATTGCACTCGTTGCGTCCCGTAGAGTAAAACTAGCGCGACAACCGTCTTGTTTGCACACCGCAGCGCCGGTCCCGCGAACCCCCGAGCTCCGGCCGCCGCCGAGGTCGATGCCGCGCTCAACTCCGGCCACCCCACGCCCTCTCGTGGGTCCCCCTAGATGCGCGGGAGCACGGGCTTCCTCCTGGTGCCCTCAGGGTGCCCAACCGCAGCCTGTAGTGCCATCCCGAGCTACTCCGGCGAGGTTCCACCGTTGCCATGGTCGCCGGCGTCGCTAGCCGACGTGGCCGCGTGATTAGCACTAATCACGGCCAGCTAACCTCCCCAGAGCCGCTGACGTATGGGCCCCACGCCCTTATTTAATCCTTATCATTTTCTGTTAAGTTTAACCTAACCACCATGGGCCCACACGTCAGCTTTGACCAAGCTGACGTGGCTGTTGACTTGGTCCCACCTGTCAGTGTCACTAACCAGCACTAGTCACTGACCAGTGGACCCCACTGGTCAGGTTTGACCCGGACCAGCCCCTGTTGACCCGCTGACGTCATGATGATGTCAGGCTGACGCAATAATGAATTACTGGAATTATTTTAATTCTAAATATTCAGGAAATTCCAGAAAATTGTATAAACTTCTAAAATTCATAGAAATTCAACCGTAACTCCAAATTAAATAATTTATATATGAAAAATTATCAGAAAAATTCAAGGAATCCATCTGTACCATTTTCATGCATGTTAGAA
>NC_041386.1:489187026-489213500 GCF_002162155.2 Triticum dicoccoides
TGAACCCCTTTATCCTTTGCATGACCTGTCATTGCCACAGTAAATAGATGAAACCCACTAGCATGAGTAGGAGTTGTTTGAGCCCTGTTGTGCCTACTCATTCATGCTTGTTTGTCATGCCTGCTACTGCTTAGAGTTGAGTCAGGTCTGATTCATCGGGGATGAATCAGAGGTGTGTGAACATGTCCTACTGTGTGTGAGCTAAGTGTGTGAATACGATTTGGTAAAGGTAGCGGTGAGAGGCCATGTAGGAGTACATGGTGGGTTGTCTCATTGAAGCCGTCCTCAGGAACTGAGTTCTGTGTTTGTGATCCATGATTCAGCTACTACCATACATTGGGCCCTGAAATATGACCCCGCTCGACTTCTTATTCACCCTAGTCCTCTGTCCAGGAGTTGCAAGTAGTTTCTGGTGTTTGTAGCTTACTGGAGGCCGTGGACAGCGCTGACCGCAGGGGTGGGCTGTGATGCGGTAGGTACGTGGCACGGTGTACCGGATGCCCGTTTGGTATCTCGGGAACCCTGTTCACATCGTTTGGGGCTATGAGCGAAACTCCGGCCGGATCTCCTCATGGATGGAACCCGAATAGGCGATAAACCTGGACTAGAGACTTGAGTGTTTAGGTAGGTCGTGGTCTACACCCACGTCGGCTTTCGCTTGAAGTCTGCCGAGCAGATGTCGTGTGCAGACGCTAAGTGGTGGAAACATGTATGAAGAAGTACACCCCTGCAGGGTTACCATCATCTATTCGAATAGCCGTGTCCGCGGAAAAGGACTTCTGGGTTGCTTATATCAGTTCATAGACAAGTGAAAGTGGATACTCTAAAATACGCAAGATAAGCGTGAGTGCTATGGATGGCGTTCTCGTAGGGAGACGGGAGCGGTTCCATAGTGGTGTATTGGTTGGTGAATATGTGGACTCGTGTGCGCCACCTCAAAAGAGTTACTCGCAGTCGTAGTTCAGGATAGCCACCGAGTCAAAGCTGGCTTGCTACAGCTAAACCCCACCATCCTCTTTGTTGATAATGATGCATATGTAGATAGTTCTGATGTAAGTCTTGCTGGGTACATTTGTACTCACGTTTGCCTATTTATGTTTTTGCAGAGAGACTTCGGTCTCGCTAGTAGTTTCGCGTGGACTTCGACATTTAGCTTGTTACCTCAGCTACGATCTTGTGCCCTCGGCAGGATCTGGTAGATAGTCAGGCTTCTTAGCCTTTTTCATTTATAGATGTCTGTACTCAGACATGATAGCTTCCGCTTGTGCTTTGATTTGTATGCTCTGATTGTTGGGTCATGAGACCCATGTTTGTAATATCTCGCTCCTCGGAGCCTATTGAATAAATTACTTGAGTCGTAGAGTCATGTTGTGATGTCATGTTGTATTTGCACATATCGAGCATATTGTGTGTATGCTATTGAAATGCTTGGTATGTGTGGGATCTGACCATCTAGTTGTTTATCTTTAGTAGCCTCTCTTACCGGGAAATGTCTCCTAGTGTTTCCACCGAGCCATGGTAGCTTGCTACTGCTCCTGAACACTTAGGCTGGCCGGCATGTGTCCTTCTTCGTTCCTGTGTCTGTCCCTTCGGGGAAATGTCACGCGATGAATATCGGAGTCCTGTTAGCCCGCTACAGCCCGGTTCACCGGAGTCCTGCTAGCCCAGTGCTACAGCCTGGATTCACTCGCTGATGACCGACACGTTCGATGCTGGGTCATGGATGCCTGTCCCTGTAAGTTTGTGCCACTTTGGGTTTACGACTAGCCATGTCAGCCCGGGCTCCTTATCATATGGATGCTAGCGACACTGTCATATACGTGTGCCAAAAGGCGCAAACGGTCCCGGGCAAGGGTAAGGCGACACCCGTGGGAATACCGTGCGTGAGGCCGCAAAGTGATATGAGGTGTTACATGCTAGATCGATGTGGCATTGAGTCGGGGTCCTGACAATATCCGTACGCCAAGCTTGCCTTCCACGCCAAGGAGAGTCCTATCTGGACACGAGGGAAAGTCTTCCGTCTTGTATCTCCACGGCCCATTAGTCCGGCCCGTATCACATTGCCCGGACGCCCGAGGACCCCATAATCCTGGACTCCCTCAGTTGGGGGCTCGATCTCATACTTGTTCTAGAATGGCTCTGACCGACTCAAGAGGAAGGGAGGGACCCAGCCTTACCGGCGGTCAGTTAGTTTGTTGACAGTCATGTTGCCTTGGAATGCCACATCCACTTGCCATCTTGCATCGTCGCAGCAATGGCATGTTTCGATCATAGGTCCTCGGCTGAATTTATTTGTTATGCTTGTTCTTTTATGCGTTACTGGGCAGGAGCTCAAATGTTGAGGAACGTGTACTATTAGAGCAAGGTGCAACTTCTCTTCAAGAAGGGGTGCTGGTGAGTCATGATAATGGTAGAGGCAAAAGAATGGTCCAAAGACTGATGCTGAAGAACCAAGATCATGGAGATAATGACATGGAACATGAGGCTGACTCGGGAATGAAGCTTATGAACAAAAGGTGTCAAAAAGAAAACCTTTTCGTGTTCTCATTTCTATAGAAAGCATATTTCAAAAATGTGTGATAATAATGAACACTGCTATGCACACAAGACCGTGCAGACGATTTTTACATGATAATCAATCAGTTCCGTCCATTGCATTGCAACGCACGGCAGCACATCACTAGATGCCGATCGTGCAATGGTTGTGCACAGCCGTTTTGGATAATAATATTAAATTGTACTCCCTTCATTTCAAAATAAATTACCCAACTTTATATAAAGTTAGTATAAAGTTGAGTCATCTATTTTGGAGCGGAAGAAGTATGTTGGGAAGTGCTCTTTTATTCCCCGGGGCTGTAGTAGATTTACTTTTGCTCGTGTTAGGTGGCTAGTGGTGTAGTACGGCAGCTTTTAGACTCTCATTATAACCCCTTTGCACTTGGGTGCTTTTCTATTTTCTGTTTTTATTCCGTTATTTATTGACAGTGGAACCCAGTCCATTTTGGGGATAAAATGAGATCGCGCCTCCGTCGTCTTCTTAGACCGATGGAAGCCGCCGGGAAACAGCGGCCCAGGATTCGTCAGTAGCAGCCGTACTATCCTCTTTTTTTTTATGAAGATGGTAGCAGCCGTAGTGGAGGGAGACAAGATCTGCTAAGTGAAAAGAGCATATCTGAGGGAGGGAGGGACTGCACTTTTTATAAACGAAAATATTCAGAAGTCTTGACGGATTGAAGTCGCGACTACCTAGTGATGTCGCGAATGACGAAGACACACCAAAATGATTTGGTTTGCCTACAATTCCATAGTTAGTATATATGAAATTGCAGGTGTTGACAAAAGTAGCACCTCCAACAACTCTACGGATGTGCTTCCGGATATGCATTAACTAATTATTTTGTGATGTACTAGCCTTTAGCAGCCCGGGGGCTGCTATGACCACAAGTGCTTTTTCATACGAAAATGATCCAAATTTATTATCAACGTTCACTGAAAATACGAAGCATCTCAGACATAATAAAAATTACATCAAAATTCTGAGACCACTAAACAACCATTACCGTCATCAGAACGAGCTGCCGACAGACCGCTATCTTCGCTCCTCTATCAGAGCCGGCTTGACCTTATCGATGACAGTCGGAAAGTCTTCGTGCACGTGCCCCTAAGGACCAGCGGCCTGGAGCCACAGTCGTCACCGTTAAGCCCTTGAATAGATGTGAAGCACCTGGAACAAATCTTGCCACCTCAAGGAGACGGTAGTAATCTACGTGAGAGCTCCATCAAGTACATCTAGATGACGAAGTCGAAGAGGACCAGAGCCCGAAAGATAAACTTGAAGAAGAAGTGTCGTCATCCGCTCGAACACCGCACCTACGAGAACTAAAAAACCCTAATCTAAAATACTAACCGGAGCGGATGCACCGGGATTTCCCTCCACGTCACCGGCCACCGGAGCGGCAGGCAGAGGGAAGGCGAATCCGCGAGCTCGCCGGCGAAGCTTGGAGAGGAGAGCTTACCCTAGCGCCAACGTATAGGGGCGAAAAAGAGAAACAAAATTTTGCAACACACTAAGAGACACAAAATTTTACAACCACAGGTGCTGGTGTGGAATTATGAAGAGGTAACAAAAGAGAAGTTGATTTACGAGTGTACTATCTCTGTTCTGGTTTATTAATCCCCTCGTATTTTGGGTCATACTTTAACCATAATTTTAACTAATAGGATATAAGTTATATATAGCAAAGTTGATATCATTGATAACTACATTAAAATACAAATTCAACAATATAATTTTTTGTGACATGCATCAATATTTTACTAGTTACATATGTAGTCAAATTTTGACCAAACTACAAGGGAGGCTACTAAACCAGGACGGAGGTAGTAGAGAGCATCAGTGGACTAAACATGCTCTGCAGCTAGTGCGATCAGTGAAGGATACCACGACCATGGAGTTGAAGAAATTAGCAAATGAGGTGGTGATGGAATATGGACTTTTTTTTTTATGGAATATGGACGTTCATGTCGCACTAGACATGAGGATCCCCTAAGGGATATGGTTTGCATCCAACGAGTGTTTAAAGCAAATGGTGGCGAGTTCCATGATAATTTCGTGGGCTGATTGTCGTGTAATTCTGACAGAATCGATCCTCAAAAGAAAGAAAATTATGACAGGATCGATCCTCAAAAGAAAAGAAAATTGTGACAGAGCCTGGAGTAGCACGGGCTCTTTTTGGAACAATTTTTTTTTGTCACAATCCACATTAAAGGCGTAGTAGATGTGGGCCAAATTGTCTTTTCCTAAAAATAAGGTGAAACTCAAATATAGAGGGTAAGGGCATCTCCAACACCGACTCTCAAACCGCCGCAACAGTCTGGACTGCGCGGTACAGACGTGTTGTGTTATCTGACACGGGCCTGAATCGGTCCGCATGGTGGTGCGGGCGCATTTTTCTCCCACAAACTGGAGACAAACGTATGTGGCTTTGTGGGCGTCTGGACAGCACCCACACTCCGGTTCTGACCACCCTTGTCCACATTCATGTCGTTCTAGAGAGCGCTATCCACATTGAAGCCGACATGGAGCGGACGCGACCTCTCACTGGCTCCGCCATTGAAGTGGCACACCGGCCGAGGGCGTCGCCCGCAACACGTCCTCGGTGTCCGCGCACGTTCAATGTCGGCGAGGCGTTACTGGATGTGACGGGACGGATATCTACCACGCATGTTCAATGCTCATCCGTCCGTAAGCCGCCATTAAGCCGGCTCATTGGTCGAGAAACCCACTCCGGCGTCGCGCATTGACGCACTCGGACGCCTGCCCTCACCGGAATCCCCTATTTAAAGGTGGCCACAACACAAGCCGTTCCCCATCCTCCTCCCTTGCACCACATCCGTCATGACTGCGGGTGGAGAAACTACGTGGGAGAGCCTCTCCATGGAGATGAAGCACGGTGGTGGCCCTTGCCGCCGCCTGGCAGAGCCGCCGTGCCTGGTGGATCGAGGCCGGCTTGCCGGCTAGCTCACCCAAGGTCTCCGACGACGAGGATGACTCCACGATGGAGACGGGCTCCGACAACACCACCCTGGCGCCTGTGCACGCTGACTACACCATGGAGCAGGCGCAAGCGCACTACAACGCCGCCATGGTAGAGATGCTTCCTGCGTCGGCGCCTATGTCGGCGTTCCAGCAGGCGCGGGAGAAACTGCGGTACAACATATTCCTCCTGGAGCAGCACCGGCTGGCGGAGGGCCAGATCTACGGCGAGCAAGGAGGCCATGGTGGCCAGGGCCGCGGCAAACCCCAACTTCGTCGCGGAGCAGTTTGCCATCTATGATGCTGCCCACGCTCAAGCCGCCGCTCACCATGAAGCGGCGCCGCAGAGGTGCAGCTCCAGCCGATCATGGACAAGAACAACGCCAGTCGTGCCTCCTACACGTCGTTGATGAACTATCAGGCGGCCCGGGGGATGACGACAGTGCGGGCACCACCATTTCCATCATGGACCTCACGTCCATCGGTGACAGAAAGATGCTGAAAGGATCGATATGGTTGACTAGAGGGGGGGTGAATAGGCAACTAACAATTTTTAGCTTTTCTTTAGCAATTTAAACTTCGCATCAAAGTAGGTTATCTAGATATGCAACTAGGTGAGCAACCTATATGATGCAATACGGATAGGAACACAAGCAAGCAAGATATATGAAACAAATAAGCTTTCACAAGTAAAGGCACGAGATAACCAAGAGTGGAGACGGTGGAGACGAGGATGTGTTGCCGAAGTTCATTTCCTTTGAGAGGAAGTACGTCTCCGTTGGAGCAGTGTGGAGGCACAATGCTCCCCAAGAAGCCACTAGGGCCACCGTAATCTCCTCACGCCCTCACACAATGCGAGATGGCGTGATTCCACTATTTGTGCCCTTGGAGGCGGCGACCGAACCTTTACAAACAAGGTTGGGGCAATCTCCACAACTCAATTGGAGGCTCCCAACGACACCATGAAGCTTCACCACAATGGACTATGGCTTCGCGGTGACCTCAACCGTCTAGGATGCTCAAACACCCAAGAGTAACAAGATCCGCAAGGGATTAGTGGGGGGAATCAAATATCTCTTGGTGGAAGTGTAGATCGGGGCCTTCTCAACCACTCCCGAGCAAATCAACAAGTTTGGTTGGCTAGGGAGTGAGATCGGGCGAAAATGGAGCTTGGAGCAATAATAGAGCTTTAATGGTGGAAGAGGTGAGTCAACGAGGAAGAAGGGGACCCCTTATATAGTGTGTGGAAAAGATCCAACCGTTACCCACCAACCAGCCCGCGGCCAGCGGTACTACCGCGCCTGGCCAGCGGTACTACCGCAAGGCCGCACGGTACTACTGCATGCAACCAAGCAGTACTACCGCACGGCAGTGCGGTACTACCGTACCAATCCACGGTACTGCCGTGACCCCAGCACAGAAACAGACACAAAAGCTGGGGGCGGTACTTCCGCACACGCGGTACTACCACGCTCACCATGCGGTACTACCGCAAGGCAAAAGTCCCAGCCAGGGGAAAGGGAAACTTCCGTGCCTACTTCCGCAAAAATACGGAAGTAGCAAAAACCCAACACAGTAGTACTGCCGAGGGGCGGTACTACTGCCTGACCGCATAGCGCGGTACTACCGCACGGCGAAAGAGGTACTACCGTGGCAGGTGCGGATGTAAAAAATTACATCCGCTCCTACTACCGCAACGGGGCGGCACTAGCCTGGTGGGCAGCGGTAGTGCGGCTCCAGGGGAGCGGTACTACCATGGGCACCAGCGGTACTACCGCGCCACCGTGCGGTACTACCGTGGATGCCTACGGTACTACCGTGGATCCAGGAGCAGTACTACCGCAACCACAACAGCAGCCAGTCAGAGGAGGCAGGAAAACGGAGGAAGCTCCAAGGAAGAAGGAGGGGATAAAAGGAGACGTGTACATGATGATTTCACCCAAACCTTTCCAACGCGGACCCCCTCTTAATAGTACGGCTTTCCTACGACTCAAATCCACCAAAAAGAAACATAGAAAAGACGCCGTCTTCGTCAGTCTTTGAGGGGCACCCAATCGTCTTGTGCCTAGCAAAGAAGTGTCTGGAATACTCATGGCACACGATTAGTCCGCAAATGCATTGTCATCAATCACCAAAACACTTAGGGATAAATATGTCCTTACAATCTCCCCCTTTTTGGTGGATTGATGACAAAACGGGATTTGCACAAAGAAAATACTATTAAGTAAATGCAAACCCCTCCTCTCTATAATATAGACGGGCTCCCTCTAAATGTGTGCCACCTAGATGAGAACGAATACTAGGAACAGAGCTCCCCCTAAATTATAGAGACAAGGCATATCTATCACTAGACAAGATAGAACAGACATAAGATAACTAAGATAGATAGAGTGCATAACTAAGATAGATGGAGTGCATATGTACACCATATGGAGGATAGGACTCGAAGGCACAAACCAAACAAAAGCAAACGAGGTCCAAACGACAAAGCAAACAAACGAACCAAGCACGACACAACGCAAATCCCTACACTCTCTCCCCCTTTGGCATCGAGACGCCAAAAAGGCAGAGAGGACACCTACACACGGGGTGGCTCAGGCAGAGAAGTCATCCCACTGCTCCTCGTGCTCCTCGTCAGACTCAGCGGCGGGGATAGTCTCCTCGAGGTCATCCTCTAAACTGGTCCACTTGTAGCCCTGCTTCGACATCCAGGCAGCCTTAGGTGTGATGACGTCCTCAGACCCGCCAGACACATCCTCTCCAAAGAGCCTCATCACCTTCTTGTCACGGCGGCGACTCTTCTTGTTAGCCACGTGAGCCCTGTACTATCCCTTCGCCTGCATGCAGAAGAGAGTCTTCATCTTGTCCTTCAGCTTCTTGGCCCATGATGGCTCAGAGGAAGAAGTGGTGGACCTAGCAGCACGGTCCTCAGCAACAGTCTCAGCAGCAGCAGCCTTCCCCTCACCAGCAGCCCTCCTGGCAGAAGATGCCTCAGCACGTGTAGTGGTGTTGGCCCAGTTGGGCTTAACACGGAGGCTGATGGACTCATGGCGAATCCAGTCTGGAGCAAGGAACTCATCACCTGGATAGGTCTTCTCCCAAGTGGTGGAGAGCAGCAAAAACAGGTACGGTCCATAGATAGGTACCTTGCGAGTGGACACCGCAAACCGAAGCTCACACCACATGATGTGTGAGACATCAAGTGGCTGAGTCTGAGAAGAACGTGCCTCTGCACATATGAGCAACATGTCCACTAGATATGCATGTACCTTGTCCTTGTCGCCAATGCGTGGGAACAGAGTGTTGCGGAATATGTGATGCATGATATCCAGAAAGGAGTTTAACACCCAAGATGACTTGCCATTGGGGAGTACCTTCTCAACAAGGAAGGGTTGAAGCTGGTTCTTATTGGCAGACTCAGAGTTGGCATGGGGGCGAACGCCAACGGGGGTGTGAAGCCCGTCATCAGGAATGTGCAGCAGATCCATGAACTCTTTCCATGTAGCAGACAGCTGACGGCCATTGGTCATCCAGGTCATCCTCCGCTCCGCCCCGGGATGAAAGTACACTGAGGCAAAGAACTGACAGATGAGCTCAGGGTCATAGTCAAGGTGAAAAGAGATCACCGGCTCAATAGCAAACTGCTCCACCAAGTCCAGAGCCTCGCCAAAATAGTCACGAAACTTGTCCTTCCGCAGGTGATGCATGTCTATCCACTTGACATCCACAAAGGTATTTTGCTTGTTCTTGATCACATCCAGATAGATGAGAGCCTGTTGCTTGGTCCAGAACAACTCGGTGCCTCTGAGGATAGCCCAAGGAGTCACATAGGGATTGATCTTCCGGCGCTCGACATACTCAGCGGTTGAAAGCTCGTCCATGCCCTTAGCCGGTTCCTTTTGCTTGGTGGCAGTGGTCTTGACATTGCGCTTGGGGGCATTGGAGCCCTCTGGGGCTTCATCTTGGGGGTTGCGCAGACGCTTGGAGCCAGTGTCACGACTGGGATTGGAACGGCGAGATCCACCACCTGAGACACAGAACGCAAAAACACCCACAACAGCCAAGAGAGATTAATGCAAATACCACAACAAAGCAAGGGAAACAAGCAGAAAGCACACATGATAAATGCCTAGAGAGAGATTTGATCCCTACGGTAGTACTGCCAAGAGCTGTGGAGCTAAGATAGTAGTACGTCTCTTAGACGCGGTAGTACCGTACAAGATCACGGTAGTACCGGGTGTAGGAGCGGTAGTACGACCTTAGTGCCGCGGCCGGCGCGGTAGTACCGCGTCTGCAGAGCGGTAGTACCGCATGGTACGGTAGTACCGCACCTGACGGGCGGTAGTACCGCAAGAGCGGTAGTACCGCACATCGGGCATGGTAGTACCGCACCGGGTCAGATCTGAACTGGTTCAAAACTGAAAAAGCCCGCGAAACCACGGCGGTACTACGGTTGGACAAAGCTACCACAAGACAGCATATCAAGTATGTTTCCTACGCATCACGACTCTCCTACATCCTACTCTTGCATAGATTTGGCCTAAAATTTCAAGAACGACAAGTTTCTCCCCAAAAACCTAGAAGCAAGAGAACAGCCAAGAAAAAAAGAGGGATTTGGGGAAAAACCTTGGTCCATGGCAAGAGGAAGTGGTGGGGAACGATCCCACCGGTCGGAATCCGAGGAGAGTGGCCGGAGACGGAGATCCGGCGAGGGCCTCCGGCGCCGTTCTTGAGAGGGAGAGACATGGAGAGAGAGACAATGAATGGGTATGGGGAGTTGGAACTCCCCTGCCCGAGTCATAACCCCCACGCGCCCTTGACGGCGCGGTAGTACCATGCCCAGACACGGTAGTACCACGCGGCGCGGTACTTCCAAAGTACCGCACCAGAGCAGTAGTACCGTGCTGTGGTGCGGTAGTACCGTGCCTCCCAAAGCGGTAGTACCGCGCCCAGACGCGGTAGTACCGTGGGCTCAAGAAGATGCACGTTTCGAGCGCACGAAAAACTGGATCTTTGCACAAACCACTCCGAGCCAACACGACACCACAAGACCACGCAACACACAAAACCAGAAAGGCACCACCTCTCCAAAAGAGAGGGTGGTGGCCGTAGCCACCTATGTTTGAGTCAATTGGTATGGCACCGCGAAGAATTATCCTTGGGTCCATGACCAAAACTCGTCTTTGAAGCACAAGTACCATCAAACATGGTCAATGTGAAAGACTTGATTGATTTATGCATAATGGGGGGAGGGAGAGTTCATTGAGAGAACATCACTCCCCCTATGTCCATGCCTACATCTAAATAGGACAACACGTCGAGTATGGTGGGGTGTGCAAGGGTTCAAGCAACATTGCTCGAATCGATGATATTTAGCTCATGCCTTAACTCACGAAATCTTGCTTCATCCAAGGGCTTCGTGAAGATATCTGCAAGGTTATCATCAGTGTTGGCGTAGTTGAGCTCGATCTCTCCTCGCCTAATGTGATCCCGGATGAAGTGATACCGGATCTCAATATGCTTCGTCTTGAAGTGTTGCACCGGGTTGAGAGAGATCTTGATGGCACTTTCATTGTCACACCAAAGAGGCACTTTTTCACAAGTGACACCGTAATCCTTTAAAGTTTGCCTCATCCATAAGAGTTGTGCACAACAACTACCGGCCGCCACATACTCCGCTTCGGTGGACGAGAGAGACACACAACTTTGCTTTTTGGAAGACCAACTTACCAAAGAGCAACCAAGGAATTGGCACCCTCCGGAAGTGGACTTCCTATCCACTTTGTCTCCCGCCCAATCGGAATCCGAGTACCCTACAAGCTTGAAGTTTGATCCTCTTGGGTACCATAAGCCAAAGTTTGGGGTATGAGCCAAATATCGAAAGATTTGTTTGACCGCCACATAGTGACTTTCCTTAGGTGCGGCTTGAAACCGGGCACAAATTCACACACTCAACATGATGTCCGGTCTAGATGCACAAAGGTAAAGCAGGGATCCAATCATGGAACAATATACCTTTTGATCCACGACTTTACCATTGGGATCTAAGTCAAGTTGGCATTTGGTGGGCATTGGAGTGGAGGCCGGCTTGACATCACTAAGCTTGAATCTCTTGAGCATGTCTTGAGTGTATTTGGATTGATTGATGAAGGTTCCTTCTCTTCTTTGCTTCACTTCGAACCCTAGAAAGAACTTCAACTCTCCCATGGAGGACATCTCGAACTTTGAGGTCATGAGAGCGGCAAATTCCTCATTGAAAGCTTTGTTAGGAGAACCAAAGATAATATCATCAACATATAATTGGCACACAAACAACTCCCTTTTGACCTTCTTAGTAAAAAGAGTGGGGTCAATTAGCCCAACTTCAAAACCACGGTCTTGTAACAACTCGGTAAGGTGGTCATACCACGCACGTGGGGCTTGTTTAAGGCCATAGAGTGCCTTATCGAGTTGATACACATGATCGGGAAAGTAGGGATCCTCGAACCCGGGGGGTTGCTTGACGTAAACCAATTCATTAATGGGACCATTAAGAAAAGCACTCTTCACATCCATTTGCTATAACTTAAAGTTATGATGAGAAGCATATGCAATCAACATGCGAATGGATTCAAGACGAGCAACGGGAGCAAAGGTTTCACCGTAGTCGATACCCTCGACTTGGGAGTAGCCTTGTGCTACCAAACGAGCCTTGTTGCGAATGATAATCCCATGGGCATCTTGCTTGTTCTTGAATATCCACTTGGTTCCAATGACATTGTGGTTCCCCGTTGGCCTTGGCACCAATCTCCACACTTTGTTGCGCTCGAAGTTGTTGAGTTCTTCGTGCATGGCATTGAGCCAATACGGATCTTCTAGCGCCTCATAAACCTTGTGGGGTTCCACACAAGAGACAAACGCGTGATGCTCACAATAATTTGCTAATTGTCTACGAGTGCTTACCCCCTTTCTTAAGCTTCCAAGCACATTCGTCATGAGATGATCCTTGGTGGAGAGCTTGGAAGCAACCTTGGCGGCACGACGCTCTAATTCCTCCTCGGTGGTGAGTTGAGGAGCGGTTACTTGATCATCTTGAGCGCCGTCATGAACTTGTTCTTGATCTTGAACTTGCTCGGGGGAGAGAACTTGACCTTGGGCATCACTTGGTGTGTCAACACCGTCTTGAGTATGATCTTGCCCTTGGTCTTGCTCATGTGGTTGAGGGCCTTCACTTTGTTCTTCGGAAGCGTGTGGGCCTTGGGTTGGTGATGGCTCCACTTGAGTGGAGCATTGTCCTTCTCCTTCGGCCACAAGGGGTTCCTCAATGGGTAGGATGAAACCAACACCCATTCTTCTTATGGCTTGAGGAGGAATTTCATCACCTACATCACAAGTGCCACTTCGCTCCACTTGGGAGCCGTTATTCTCATCAAACTCCATGTTACACGTCTCCTCAATAAGTCCCGTGGATTTATTGAGGACACGGTAAGCATGAGAGTTTGTAGCATAACCAACAAATATGCCCTCATAAGCTCGAGCCTCAAATTTAGACAACCGAACACCTTTCTTGAGAATGAAACACTTACACCCGAATACCCGGAAGTACTTGAGGTTGGGCTTGTTACCGGTGAGTATCTCATATGGAGTCTTGTTCAAGCCCTTGCGGAGGTAGAGCCGATTTGATGCATGACACGCGGTGTTGATGGCTTCAGCCCAAAAGTTGTACGGAGACTTGAACTCCGCCATCATGGTCCTTGCCGCATCTATCAACGTCCGGTTCTTCCTCTCTGCCACACCGTTTTGTTGAGGGGTGTAGGGTGCGGAATATTGATGCTTGATTCCCTCGTCATTAAGAAACTCATCCAAGGTGTAGTTCTTGAACTCGGTGCCGTTGTCACTTCTTATTGTCAAGATCTTTGCATTGTGTTGACGTTGTGCTTCATTTGCAAAGTCAATGACGGTTTGTTGGGTCTCGCTCTTCCTCTTGAAGAAATACACCCACATGTACCTTGAGTAGTCATCCACAATCACCAAGCAATACTTCCTACCTCCAAGACTATCAAAGGATGGAGGCCCAAAGAGATCCATGTGAAGGAGCTCCACAGGCCTCTTTGAATAAATGATAGTCGTGGGAGGGTGAGCCTTCTCATGTAGCTTCCCTTCGATACAGGCACTGCAAGCACGATCTTTAGCAAAACTAACTTTCGTTAGTCCACGGACATGGTCCCCCTTGAGGAGACTTTGCAAAGATCTCATATTGACATGGGCTAAACGGCGATGCCAAAGCCATCCCACATCAACTTTAGCCATTAGGCATGTCGCGGTCTTAGTGGGTCGCTCCGAAAAGTTAATCACATATAGACCGTTCTCGACATGCCCAACAAAAGCTACTTTAAGTGTCTTGCTCCACAAGAGTGCCACGGTATCGATATCAAAGAAAGTGGCAAAGCCCATGATAGCAAGTTGACGAACGGAAAGTAAATTGTATGCAAGGGACTCAACAAGCATGACCTTCTCGATCGTGAGATCATGAGAGATGACCACCTTGCCAAGTCCCAATACCTTAGAAGATGAGGCGTCACCCCACTCGGCATTGGTGGGCATAGATGGAACCTTGTGCACGTCCACCACCAAGTCCTTGCTTCTGGTCATATGATTTGTAGCTCCGCTATCGAGCAACCATGATCCCCCACCGGAAGCAAACACCTACAAGAGATCAATGCTTGGTTTTAGGTACCCATTTTGTAATGGGTCCTTTGATGTTAGTAACAAGGGTTTTTGGAACCCAAATAGACCATTCAATGTATTCATGAAGAGAACCAACAAATTTGGCATAAACATGCCCATCACTAGCACGGCATAACACATAAGAAGGGTTAAAATCGCCGGCTTTGTTGAGAGGAGTGGCATTGCCCTTCTTGACATTGTTCTTCTTCTTCTCCTCGGGGGCACTCTCTCCCTCCCTCACAAAGGTTTGCATGAGGGGAGGAGGTCGTTTGGTCTTGTCATTCTTCTTCTTGTTCTTGGAGTCGGGCACGTACCCAACCCCTTCCTTGGCCACACCTCCCTTTTGGTTGATCAAGAGATCGTTGAGGTTCTTCTTGCCTTGTATGCAAGTCACAAGACCTCTCTCAAGTTGCTCCTTCAACTTCGCATTTTCCTCAACAAGATGTATATGCTTACAACACGGGTTAGTAGCATTTGCATTATCAATTAAAACCATATGAGGAAAAGTTGCTTTCTCCTTAGTTAGCTTCACTTGGAGTTGATCATGAGACTCCTTGAGACTAGCGTGAATACCCTTCAAGGCCTTGTGTGCCTTGTCAAGTATATCAAACTCCTCTTTGAGTCTAGCAAGATCAATCCCGAGTTTGGCCTTCTCGGAATTTAGCACACGAGAAACAATGAGGACATGATCATAATCTTTCTTTAACTTAGCATGATCAACGTTGTGTGACTCCTCAAGAGCCAAACGAAGACCACGCTCTTCCTCAAGAGCATTGGAAAGATCCAAAATCTCATCGGCATAGTCACGACTATGCCCTTCCATCTTAGAGATGGTGTCTTCGTGAGCCTCGATCATGTCATTGGCTTCACCAAGTTGTTCCAAGAGAGCAACAAAGTGCTTCTTGGATTTTCCCTTGAGTTTTCCCATAAAGGCCTCAAACTTGTTGGCCTCCACATTAGCTCCCTCAAGTTCATTAATGCTATCCGTCGGGGAAGGATGATTAATGATGGTAGTTTTGATGTTGGAGGTTACCTTGTTGGTGGCTTTAGCCATGAGGCACTTGGCGGTGATGCTCTCATTGGGTGAGTCGAAGAGAGACACCCGTGCCGTTGTTGCAATGGCAACGGAGGCCATGGCAACCAACTCACCATCTTCATCATCATCTTCATCCTCATTGTACTCTTCTTGCACAACCAAAGCCTTGGGAGGAGTCTTCTTGGTGAAGTTGTTCTTGTTGGGGAACGACTTGGCCTTGTCCTTTCGGATGAGCTTGCCACCATTGTCTTCCCTCTTCTCATACGGGCATTCCGCAACGAAATGACTCACGTTGCCACAATTGTAGCAAGTCCTTACACGTTGCTTGCCCCTTGTGCCACTCGAGTTGCTTTTGCTAAAGTTTGGCCTTGAGATTTTCTTGCTCCAAAATTGCCTTGAAGCAAGTGCCATGTGTTCATGATATGCATACTTCATATCTTCGGGGTTGCTCTCCTCTTCTTCCTCTTCTTCTTCTTCCACGGTGAGCTTGGCCTTCAATGCTAGGTTAGGCTTCTTTGCCCGTTGAGAACGGAGCACCGCATTGTCGGCGGTCTTGTCCAAAATGTTCATGGCCACAAACTCATCCAACACTTCGCTTGAGGTCAAAGTGTGGAAGTCCGGTCTTTGACGGATGACGGAGGACATGGCCTTGTGATAGGGCATCATTGCCTTGAGGAATTTGCGCTTGATCCAATTGTCATCCGTGTCCTTGCTCCCGTGATCTCGTAGTGAGACCGCGAGTTTGGTTACTCTCCGATAAAGCTCATGAGGTTCTTCATCTTCCTTCATTGCAAACTCATCGGCCTCATCTTGTACCACTTCATAGTTGGAGCGTTGAATGCTTGCGCTTCCCCGGTAGAGAGACACGACACAATGCCATGCATCTTTGGCCAAGGCGAAGGGACGAAGATGAGGTAGGTCTTCGGGTGGAATTGCATCTTGAATCATGAAGAGAGCATTCTCATTGAATTGATTGTCCGCGGCTTCTCGAGGAGTGAAGTTGCTTGGATCATGTGGATAGAAACCTTCTTCAATGATTCTCCAAAGGTTAGTGTTCACATGATTTAAATGACGTTTAAAGCGGTAAACCCAAGAATCAAAATCCTCATTTTTTACAATCTTAGGAGGAGGACCGGCATGATTCAAATGAGTGGAAGGAACCGGTCCACCATAAACAAGTGGTGGTTCCACATGGGAAAAGATGTCGGAGCCATTCTTGCCACTAGAAGAAAGAGCCTTTTCACTACTAGCTTCCCCCTTGTCGGGGATAGCATCCGACACCTTGTTGGCGGGATCACCCACTTTCAACGGTGCGGTGGATAGTTTAAGCCCCTCAAGAAATTTAGTAAACATGCTTTCAACTTCGGTCGTCATGGAGGTTTTCAATGTCTCCAAGGCCACATTGAACTCCTCACGAGAGACCGAAGTTCCCCCATCTCCCGTAGACAAGACCGGATTCACATCGGAGTGTTCCTCCACACCGTCTACGGTATCAACCATACTCATTGGACGGTAAAGTCCTTAATAAAGACGAGGCTCTGATACCAATTGAAAGGATCGATATGGTTGACTAGAGGGGGGGTGAATAGGCAACTAACAATTTTTAGCTTTTCTTTAGCAATTTAAACTTTGCATCAAAGTAGGTTATCTAGATATGCAACTAGGTGAGCAACCTATATGATGCAATACGGATAGGAACACAAGCAAGCAAGATATATGAAACAAATAAGCTTTCACAAGTAAAGGCATGAGATAACCAAGAGTGGAGACAGTGGAGACGAGGATGTGTTGCCGAAGTTCCTTCCCTTTGAGAGGAAGTACGTCTCCGTTGGAGCGGTGTGGAGGCACAATGCTCCCCAAGAAGCCACTAGGGCCACCGTAATCTCCTCACGCCCTCACACAATGCGAGATGCCGTGATTCCACTATTGGTGCCCTTGGAGGCGGCGACCGAACCTTTACAAACAAGGTTGGGGCAATCTCCACAACTCAATTGGAGGCTCCCAACGACACCACGAAGCTTCACCACAATGGACTATGGCTTCGTGGTGACCTCAACCGTCTAGGATGCTCAAACACCCAAGAGTAACAAGATCCGCAAGGGATTAGTGGGGGAAATCAAATATATCTTGGTGGAAGTGTAGATCGGGGCCTTCTCAACCACTCCCAAGCAAATCAACAAGTTTGGTTGGCTAGGGAGTGAGATCGGGCGAAAATGGAGCTTGGAGCAATAATGGAGCTTTAATGGTGGAAGAGGTGAGTCAACGGGGAAGAAGGGGACCCCTTATATAGTGTGTGGAAAAGATCCAACCGTTACCCACCAACCAGCCCGCGGCCAGCGGTACTACCGCGCTTGGCCAGCGGTACTACCGCAAGGCCGCGCGGTACTACTGCATGCAACCAAGCGGTACTACCGCACGGCAGTGCGGTACTACCGTACCAATCCACGGTACTGCCGTGACCCCAGCACAGAAACAAACACAGAAGCTGGGGGTGGTACTTCCGCACACGCGGTACTACCGCGCCCACCATGCGGTACTACCGCAAGGCAAAAGTCCTAGCCAGGGGAAAGGGAAACTTCCGTGCCTACTTCCGCAAAAATACGGAAGTAGCAAAAACCCGACACAGTAGTACTGCCGAGGGGCGGTACTACTGCCTGACCGCATAGCGCGGTACTACCGCACGGCGAAAGCGGTACTACCGCGGCAGGTGCGGATGTAAAAAATTACATCCGCTCCTACTACCGCAATGGGGCGGCACTAGCCTGGTGGGCAGCGGTAGTGCGGCTCTAGGGGAGCGGTACTACCGTGGGCACCAGAGGTACTACCGCGCCACTGCGCGGTACTACCGTGGATGCCTACGGTACTACCGTGGATCCAGGAGCAGTACTACCGCAACCACAACAGCAGCCAGTCACAGGAGGCAGGAAAATGGAGGAAGCTCCAAGGAAGAAGGAGGGGATAAGAGGAGACGTGTACGTGATGATTCCACCCAAACCTTTCCAACGCAGACCCCCTCTTAATAGTACGGCTTTCCTACGACTCAAATCCACCAAAAAGAAACGTAGAAAAGACGCCGTCTTCGTCAGTCTTCGAGGGGCACCCAATCGTCTTGTGCCTAGCAAAGAAGTGTCTGGAATACTCATGGCACACGATTAGTCCGCAAATGCGTTGTCATCAATCACCAAAACACTTAGGGATAAATATGTCCTTACAGACGCGGACTCCTCCAAGGATGATTAGGGTGGAACGTAGTAATTTCAATAGTTTTCCTACGCACACGCAAGATCATGGTGATGCATAGCAACGAGAGGGGAGAGTGTGTCCACGTACCCTCGTAGACCCAAAGCGGAAGCGTTAGCACAACGCGGTTGATGTAGTCGTACGTCTTCACGATCCAACCGATCAAGTACCGAACGCACGGCACCTCCGAGTTCTGCACACGTTCAACTCGATGACGTCCCTCGAACTCCTATACAGCCGAGTGTTGTGGGAGAGTTTCGTCAGCATGATGGCGTGGTGACGGGGCGCGAGACAACTCTCTCTAAGGAACTCGGCAAAATAGCCCCGTAACTTCGGGAGAAGGGGTGCCCCCTCACAAAAGGGGGCCGCAGTGACCAGGCTCGGGCGACTGTTTACCAAAAACACAGGTCTCCGCAAAGTCGTAAGACCATGTATGGGGGCTGACGCCTGCCCAGTGCCGGAAGGTCAAGGAAGTTGGTGAACTGATGATGTTCTACCGATACAGGGCTTCACCTAAGCACCGCTACAATATGACCGAGGTGGATTATGGTGGAGGGGGGCACCGCACACGGCTAAGAGATCCAAGGGATCAATTGTTGTGTCTATGGGGTGCCCCTGACCACGTATATAAAGGAGTGGAAGAGGGGAGGGGCCGGCCCTCTCTATGGTGCGCCCTAGGGGAGTCCTACTCCCACCGGGAGTAGGATTCCCCCTTTCCTAGTAGAACTAGGATCCCTTCCAAGTAGTAGGAGTAGGAGAGAAGGAAAGGGAAGGGAAAAGGAGAAGGAAGGAAGGGGGCGCCCCCCCTCCCTAGTCCAATTCGGACCAGCCCATGGGGAGGGGTGCGGCCACCCTTTGAGGCCTTTCTCTCCTTTCCAGTATGGCCCATTAAGGCCCAATACGAATTCCCGTAACTCCTCGGTACTCCCGAAAATACCCGAATCATTCGGAACCTTTCCGATGTCCGAATATAGTCGTCCAATATATTGATCTTTACGTCTTGACCATTTCGAGACTCCTCGTCATGTCCCCGATCTCATCCGAAACTCCGAACTGCTTCGGTACATCAAAACACATAAACTCATAATATAACCGTCATCGAACTTTAAGCATGCGGACCCTACGGGTTCGAGAACTATGTAGACATGACCGAGACACGTCTCCGGTCAATAACCAATAGCGGAACCTGGATGCTCATATTGGCTCCTACATATTCTACGAAGATCTTTATCGGTCAAACCGCATAACAACATACGTTGTTCCCTTTGTCATCGGTATGTTACTTGCCCGAGATTCGATCGTCGGTATCTCAATACCTAGTTCAATCTCGTTATCGGCTCTTTACTCGTTCCATAATACATCATCCCGCAACTAACTCATTAGTTGCAATGCTTGCAAGGCTTATAGTGATGTGCATTACCGAGTGGGCCTAGAGATACCTCTCCGACAATCAGAGTGACAAATCCTAATCTTGAAATACGCCAACCCAACAAGTACCTTCGGAGACACCTATAGAGCACCTTTATAATCACCCAATTACGTTGTGGCGTTTGGTGGCACACAAAGTGTTCCTCCAGTAAACGGGAGTTACATAATCTCATAGTCATAGGAACATGTATAAGTCATGAAGAAAGCAATAGCAACAAACTAAACGATCAAGTGCTATGCTAACAGAATGGGTCAAGTCAATCACATCATTCTCTAATGATGTGACCCCGTTAATCAAATGACAACTCATGTCTATGGCTAGGAAACTTAAGCATCTTTGATTCAACGAGCTAGTCAAGTAGAGGCATACTAGTGACATACTGTTTGTCTATGTATTCACACATGTATTATGTTTCCTGTTAATACAATTTTAGCATGAATAATAAACATTTATCATGATATAAGGAAATAAATAATAACTTTATTATTGCCTCTAGGGCATATTTCCTTCAGTCTCCCACTTGTACTAGAGTCAATAATCTAGTTCACATCGCCATGTGATTTAATACCAATAGTTCACATCATCATGTGATTAACACCCATAGTTCACATCGACATGTGACCAACACCCAAAGGGTTCACTAGAGTCAATAATCTAGTTCACATCGCTATATGATTAACACCCAAAGAGTACTAAGGTGTGATCATGTTTTGCTTGTGAGAGAAGTTTAGTCAACGGGTCTGCCACATTCAGATCCGTAAGTATTTTGCAAATTTCTATGTCAACAATGCTCTGCACGGATCTACTCTAGCTAATTGCTCCCACTTTCAATATGTATCCAGATTGAGATTTAGAGTCATCTGGATCAGTGTCAAAATTTGCATCGACGTAACCCTTTACAACGAATCTTTTTGTCACCTCCATAATCGAGAAACATATCCTTATTCCACTAAGGATAATTTTGACCATTGTCTAGTGATCTACTCCTTGATCACTATTGTACTCCCTTGCCAAACACAGGGCAGGGTATACAATAAGTCTGGTACACAGCATGGCATACTTATAGAACCTATGGCTTAGGCATAGGAATGACTTTCATTCTCTCTCTATCTTCTGTCGTGGTCGGGTTTTGAGTCTTACTCAACTTCACACCTTGTAACAAAGGCAAGAACTCCTTCTTTGACTGTTCCATTTTGAACTACTTCAAAATCTTGTCAACGTATGTACTCATTGAAAAACTTATCAAGCGTCTTGATCTATCTCTATAGATCTCGATGCTCAATATGTAAGCAGCTTCACCGAGGTCTTTCTTTGAAAAACTCCTTTCAAACATTCCTTTATGCTTTGCAGAATAATTCTACATTATCTCTGATCAACAATATGTCATTCACATATACTTATCAGAAATGCTGTAGTGCTCCCACTCACTTTCTTGTAAATACAGACTTCACCGCAAGTCTGTCTAAAACTATATGCTTTGATCAACTTATCAAAACGTATATTCCAACTCCGAGATGCTTGCACCAGTCCATAGATGGATCGTTGGAGCTTGCATATTTTGTTAGTACCTTTAGGATTGACAAAACCTTTTGGTTGCATCATATACAACTCTTCTTTAATAAATCCATTAATGAATGCAGTTTTGTTTATCCATTTGCCAGATTTCATAAAATGCGGCAATTGCTAACATGATTCGGACAGACTTAAGCATAGATACGAGTGAGAAACTCTCATCGTAATCAACACCTTAAACTTGTCGAAAACCTTTTTGCGGCAATTCTAGCTTTGTAGATAGTAACACTACTATCAGCGTCCGTCTTCCTCTTGAAGATCCATTTAATCTCAATGGCTCGCTGATCAATGGGCAAGTCAATCAAAGTCCATACTTTGTTCTCATACATGGATCTCATCTCAGATTTCATGGCCTCAAGCCACTTTGCGGAATCTGGGCTCATCATCGCTTCCTCATACTTCATAGGCTCGTCATGGTCAAGTAACATGACCTCCAGAACAGGATTACCGTACCACTCTGGTGCGGATCTTACTCTGGTTTACCTACGAGGTTTGGTAGTAACTTGATCTAAAGTTACATGATCATCATCATTAGCTTCCTCACTAATTGGTGTAGTAGTCACAGGAACAGATTTCTGTGATGAACTACTTTCCAATAAGGGAGCAGGTACAATTACCTCATCAAGTTCTACTTTCCTCCCACTCACTTCTTTCGAGAGAAACTCCTTCTCTAGAAAGGATCCATTCTCAGCAATGAATATCTTGCCTTCGGATCTGTGATAGAAGGTGTACCCAACATTTTCTTTTTGGGTATCCTATGAAGACGCACTTCTCCGATTTGGGTTTGAGCTTATCAGGTTGAAACTTTTTTCACATAAGCATTGCAACATCAAACTTTAAGAAACGATAGCTTAGGTTTCTTCCCAAACCATAGTTCACACGGTGTCGTCTCAACGGATTTAGATGGTGCCCTATTTAATGTGAATGTAGCTGTCTCTAATGCATAACCCCAAAACGATAATGGTAAATTGGTAAGAGACATCATAGATCGCACCATATCTAATAAAGTACGGTTACGACGTTCGGACACACCATTACACTGTGGTGTTCCAGGTGGTGTGAGTAGTGAAACTATTTCACATTGTTTTAACTGAAGGCCAAACTCGTAACTCAAATATTTTACTTCTGCGATCATATCGTAGAAACTTTTATTTTTGTTACGATGATTCTCCACTTCACTCTGAAATTCTTTGAACTTTTCAAATGTTTCAGACTTGTCTTTCATCAAGTAGATATTCTAATATCTGCTCAAATCATCTATGAAGATCAGAAAATAACGATACCTGCCGCGAGCCTCAATATTCATCGGACCACATACATCAGTATGTATGTGTAACGCCCCAAGACCGGAGCTTCAGATACCTTCCATGGGTTCTGAGTTTCGTTGGTGTTTTGTTTGGTTCATTGCATTCATCCTTGCATCATGTGCATTGCATCATGTCATCATGCAACCCGTTTTAAAAACTCAACTAAATTAAATGGCATGGATCTTCGATCCATTTAAATCGAGGGAAGGGTGACTTCTCTTTATAACATATTCTCCCAATATTTTAGGGAGCTATATAAATTATATTCCAATATTTTGGAATCACCCATAACACACGTGCAGATAATCCCATGCCTTTCTGCTTCGAGTTGATCTCCAAACCTTGCCGAAAATTCTTTCTTCTTTTTTTGAGGCTCCTCCAAAAGTCTCAATATTTTTGGACCTTCCCAAACCTCACTTCCTATTCAAGTCATTTGGAATCAATTTCAAATGAGTTTGAATTCAACTTCAACCGCGTGCCCACTTCTATTTTGCGGGATCAAGCTCATTTTTGCAAGTCCGTGGAAATTATCCCTATGCGCAAAATCCTTCCCTAACCCTCTCCTTCTTTTCCCTCTTTCGATTTTCTTTTCTGCTATAGGATATAAGAGAAGAGAGAGAGAAGCACCAGCCTAGGCCGGCCCATAGGCCCAGCCGACCCCCACTAGTTCTAACCCTAGCCTCGACCCACATCTCCCTCGAACCCCTCCTCCTCTTTCGTTCCTCCCAGCGCCGCCAGGAGAGCACCGTGCTCGATCCCATCTCCTCTCGATCTCTCCCTCTCGCTCCCCAAATCATCCCCACGCGTGCAGGCACCTAAGGCCCGCCACCGTCTCGACCTCGCCAAGGCCACCGCAAGCCGTCCTCGGAAGAGCCCCGACGCGCCCCTCTTCTTCCCTCATGTTCCTTCTCCATGGCACCGCCGTCGTCCCGGCGCTCCTCCCTTCACCACCGTGTCGTTCGTCCCCTTCGTTCAGGTTGGAGCTCGTCGGAGCCCCAGCACCGGTCGCCTCGTCTCCTCGAGCATCCGAGCCGCCGCGCGCAAGGCCACCGGACCAGCTCATCTAAGCTCTCGACGCCGGCGACCTCCAGTGCCTCCACCGTCGCTACCCCGCGCCTCAAGCCTCGAGCACCGCCTTCCACACCTCGCCGCTGCTGCGATCTGCTCAGCCACGAGCGCCTCCTCTACCTCGACGGCCGAAGCTCGGCCTCTCTCAGCCCCTGTTTTCCAACAAGGCCCGCTGCTCCGCCACGCAGCCCTGGCCTCCGACCACGAGACCACCATGGCGCCGCTGCCTCGCTGTAGCTGCGGCTGTGCTTGCTGCTGCACCTCCTGCCGGCCCCTACTGAGGCATGGCCGCCTCATCAGGAAGCTGGTCTCCGCCCCTCCTGCGCTACGCCCCTGCCGGCCTCGCCGGAATTCGTCAAGTTCAGCACCGCCGCGCCCTCTGACCTCCCCTGTTACCCGCGTCGTCATCGTTCTTCTTCAACTACGGGACCGCTACTTAGTCATCCACCTCGGCTCTGGCCACCATGGATGCCTCATGCCCAAGATCTTCCTCCTATGTGGTGTAGAGCTGCACCACCACCACCTCGAGACCCCTTGCAGTCTTCATTTCAGAACGCCAAGAAGCCGATGGCACTAGGGTGCGCCAAGTTCCACTAATGTTGACCCCGGACATCTACGATACATGGACCTCTACGATCGATGTGGAACCATCAAGTACAACTACTCTATGTTGATACGGGAATCACTATCGTCGCAAGAACCGAGACCGGCAAGTCCGAAGACCCCAAGAACCACGACATTTGACGCATAGTACCACTACTTTTTCCGTGTACATCTACCGTCGCCGATGATCCATGTAGCACAAACGCGAGATGTGTACCACTACTTCCCCTATCGCCATGAGTACCTCTACTGACCCCGACCATCGGAGCATGTACGACTTCCGTCACGACGACCGGTGGACCATACCACGTCAAGTTCCACTACCGTCACGAGTACCACTACCGTTGACCCTCGAAGCCTCCATGGACGTCAAGTTCCTCGCCGTGACCCCGAACATCTACGGAAAATTGTGCGACTAAGAACGTGAACGACTACCATCGCCGTGAACCACTACCATCGCTAATGAACGATAGGACGACTACTTCGACTACCGTCGCGCGAACCACTACTTCCCTCGACGTACGAAAACGTCTACTTCCACTACTTCCTCTACGCCGACTCGAACCGCTCCGATAATGCACGCTTCAAAGGTATAACCGCCGAGACGACCGCCTGTGAACTAATGCATGTGTGATGTGTGAATTGCTCATGCTTGCTCAATGCTCGAATTGTCGATGCATGTTGCCCCTCTTTTGCCTTGTTACCGTCGTCTCGTGGGACACCCGGAATCCGGGAGTGCCCCACCATCTTTTGCACGCATCCGCACACTTCTCCTTTGCATCGGTATCTCAATCGAGTTACCGGAACCGGAACGCTGTCGTGGCACCGTTTTCATTATCGTTGTCGTGGCACCCCTTTCCTTTCCACCATGGTGACAAATGCTTCATAATGCTCTTATCAATATTTTCATAAAAATTGCATAAACTTGATTCATGCCATCTGCATCATGATAACAACAATTAAAATGCTTAAAATTGTTGTTGCACCAAATTGCTAATGCATAGGGGGATTTACCGGATTTGTTGTCTGGTATATCCGGCCCCATTTAAATTGTTTAAATGGTTTAGTTTTGTTATGCTACACCTCTTGCCATGTTAACCAACAATTAATATTGTTGAGTACCTAACCGAGAGAGAACTAAATAATTGATGTGGTGTTCCGTCAATATGCAACTATTGAGCTCCACTTAGCTTGTAGTTTTGTTTGTGCCCCTTGCCATGCCATGCATATTTAAATCGGACATGCATCATACTTGATTGTGCATCATGCCATGTTATGTGATGGTTGTTTACTATGTTGTGTGCTTCTTTCCGGTGTTGCTTCTTCGGGTTAGTTCCGATAACGTCGCGTTTGTGAGGATCTGTTCGACAATGTCTATTTGTCTTCTTCGTGGACTTGTTCTTCTTCCTTGCGAGATCTCAGGCAAGATGACCATACCCTTGAAATCACTTCTATCTTTGCTTGCTAGTTGCTCGCTCTTTTGCTATGTCTATGCTGCGATACCTACCACTTTCTTATCATGCCTCCCATATTGTTAAGCCAAGCCTCTAACCCACCTTGTCCTAGCAAACCATTGTTTGGCTATGTTACCTCTTTGCTCAGCCCCTCTTATAGCGTTGTTAGTTGCAGGTGAAGATTGGAGTTTGTTCCATGTTGGAACATGGATATGTTGGGATATCACAATATCTCTTATTTAATTAACGCACCTATATACTTGGTAAAGGGTGGAAGGCTCGGCCTTATGCCTGGTGTTTTGTTCCACTCTTGCTGCCCTAGTTTCCGTCATATCGGTGTTATGTTCCCGGATTTTGCGTTCCTTACACGGTTGGGTTATAATGGGAACCCCTTGACAATTCGCCTTGAATAAAACTCATCCAGCAAGGCCCAACCTTGGTTTTACCATTTCCACTAACAACCTACCACCTTCCCTTGGGTTCTGCAGACTCAAGGGTCATCTTTATTTTAACCCCCCCCCCC
>NC_041386.1:489213725-489221831 GCF_002162155.2 Triticum dicoccoides
GAGCTGCCTATGGGGCCACCTCGGGGAAACTTGAGGGTTATTTTTACTCGTAGCTAGTCTCATCCTGAGTGTGCCCTGAGAACGAGATATGTGCAGCTCCTATTGGGATTTGTCGGCACATTCGGGCGGCTTTGCTGGACTTGTTTTACCATTGTCGAGGATGTCTTGTAACCGGGATGCCGAGTCTGATCGGATTGCCTTGGGAGAAGGAATATCCTTTGTTGACCGTGAGAGCTTGTGATGGGCTAAGTTGGGACACCCCTGCAGGGATTTGATCTTTCGAAAGCCGTGCCCGCGGTTATGGGTAGATGGGAATTTGTTAATGTCTAGTTGTAGAAAACCTGAAGTTGATCTTAATTAAAATACACCAACCGCGTGTGTAACCGTGATGGTCTCTTCTCGGCGGAGTCCGGGAAGTGAACACGGTGTTGGAGTTATGTTTGACGTAGGTTGTTCTAGGATCACTTCTTGATCATAGTTTCCCGACCGTGCTTTGCCTTCTCTTCTTGCTCTCTTTTGCGTATGTTTAGCCACCATATATGCTAGTTGCTTGCTGCAGCTCCACATCATACCTTTTTCCCTACCTATAAGCCTAAATAGTCTTGATCGCGAGGGTGTGAGATTGTTGAGCCCCCGTGACTCACAGATACTTCCAAAACCAGCTTGCAGGTGCCGTTGAACCATGCAGGTGACGCAACCTAGCTCAAGGAGGAGCTCGATGAAGATTGTGTTCATTATGTTGTTTCGTTTTCCAGTTGATCAGTAGTGGAGCCCAGTTGGGACGATCGGGGATCTGTGTAGCATTTGGGGTAGTCTTCTTTCATTTTGGTTCCGTATTCGGACCTTGTTTATATCTGGATGTTGTAATACTTTATTCATGTATTGTGTGAAGTGGCGATTGTAAGCCAACTATGTATCGCTTTCCCTTATGTATTACATGGGTTGTGTGAAGATTACCTCACTTGCGACATTGCTTTCAATGCGGTTATGCCTCTAAGTCGTGCTTCGACACGTGGGAGATATAGCCGCATCGAGGGCGTTACAAGTTGGTAATCAGAGCCTTCCCCGACTTAGGAGCCCCCTGCTTGATCGAATCACTGGTGTTGTTCAGTCTAGAAAAATGTTTTGAGTCTTATAGGATTATATATATATCAGAGAGTAGGATTCATTTTACTCCTCAGTCCCTTCGTCGCTCTGGTGAGGCATCCTAACGTAGAGTTTTGACTCTTCTCTTCTCACATTTCACTAAAAAAAATTTAGGATCACGCGGGTATCTTGGAATCGTTCCGATGGTTTTGTGACGAGAACATTGTTCTTGGTGCCTCCTGACAGTTAGGGGTTGTGGCAGTGTCCCGGGGAGTTGAGCTCCGAGGTGTTGTCATCACAATTTTATCGTTGAGATTCTGGAATACCTGAGTTTCGCCAACATCGAGAATCTCTTTTATGCAGTTGTTGGTGAGATAACCTCAACGCCACCCAGTACCGGGGCGGGAGTTCAGGAGTATTGCCATAACTCGTATAACAGATGCTTTTCGAAGGTTGAGGTAAACGATTTCCGAAGGTTTTTTGGTTATGTGTTGAAGGATGGATACAGCTGGATGTAGGATTTGTTAGTTTTGGGTGAGATATTATGCTTCCCCTGTATCCCCAACACCTGATTGCATAACCGGAAAATTTCGGGAGTTTATAAGTGGGAATTCAAGTAGCTCTTAGGATATCTTTCCGGCGGATGTATGATATGAAATTGGGGTTCGACGTCTAGTGGTCCGCCTATCCACGGTTGGTTTTACAGTGGTATCGTTGTGTCTTAAAGAGTCCTTGGCTATGCCGACTCGGGGACGCTTCGTATGTCATGTGCACTGCCTTGTACATGATGGTGCTGTACGATCGAGCCCGTGTAGGCCCCACCACGAAAACTTCAGATGAAATCTCTATCATATGTTTGTTCCGGCTTATTTCGCAAGCCAATCCTTTGTTTTGTTTTTGAGTTGTGGTATTCGAGTTGCTTCGAAGTCAAGTGTTGATTCCATACGTTTCCTAAGCGGTGTTCTCATATTTCTATTTGAATACAAATCCTTCTTGATCATCGAGTTTGGCATGTCAATCCTTGTCAACCAGTGTGTTTCTCTTCAAGTGGATCCGATCATTTCAACATCCGCAAGATCAATTATCAGTTCTTCTCAACGGTGTGTGTTTTCATCTGTCTTCAAGTTGCCTTTGTATTCCCACCCACCCACCCTTTTCTTCAAGGACTCGGATTTCTTAATCAAGTATCCATCTTATGGATGTGAAGTCTCTTCATGCTTTCGGCAATGTTCTTATCCGATGATTCTCGGTAAGATTCTAACGGAGCTTCTAGTTTATCATTCTTTGTTCTCTTTTCTTCTCCGGTGGATCCAATTCAAGCTTTGTTGATCATATCATTTTCCTCGTTTCAAATACCTTCTCATGCCGGTGCACCTCATATTCATTCATTTCTCGCTATTCAATTGTTCCGGAGTGCTCAAGATATCTCGAAGATTCGTGTTTCCACTCTGCTTTCGTTCAAGCTCTTTCGAGGATGTTATCTCATTCAAGCCATTTAATTCAACCGGTGCAATCACTCTTCAATTCATTTCAACTGTGTTTCTTTTGAGTGGGCCCTAACCCACAGGTCTTTTCCTAGGATCTTACCTGACTCTTCTAATCTTTCCGGAGTGATTCTCAAATCTTTCAAAGTTTGACGTAAGAATGTTTTGTCATCAGTCAAATGCCTTTCTCCAAGATCTTTCAGATTCTTTTCATCGTTGGTTCAACCTTTCTAATTTTTCATTCCGGAGTGCCTCAACAATTCATGGTGGTGTTTCTCCTCGTCATTCTCAGATTTTGAAGACCGAAGAAGAGTTTTCCCTCCATATCTTATCTGTTCTCTCAAAGATTCATGGTGCTAGCTTGTTGCCATCCTCTCATAATTGTTTTGATTATGAGAATTCTTTTCATCCATCCAGAGCATTTCATGAGTTGTTTTCTCTTTTCTTTTCCCCGGAGCCCATCATTTCAGAAGAATTAATCATTCCAGCTTTCAGCTCTCTTTCTCCAAATCTTACCGGTGCATCGTTCAAATATCCTCTAATCAGTTCATGATCTCTTTGTTCTCATGTATCTAAATTCCCTCAAGCATCTTCATTCGTTTTCTAATTCTTCCTGGTGTTTCTTTATATATTTTTCTTCGTTCATTTTGATTTCTACTGGTGGCTCTTCTAAGATTCTTCTTCCTTCGTTATAATATCAATTGACTCCTTCTTTCCAACCCTACCGGTGGTTCGTTGAAGACCTTCTCAAGTTTGCGCTATATCTATCTTGATCCAAATCCGCTGCTTGTCATCAATTTAAATTGGTGAAGGATACGCATAACGTAATTCTTATTCTTGCTTCATCCAAGTGATTAATTCCTTATTCCGGAGGCTCTTCAAATTCTCGGTTCCATTTGTTTCATCTTCTCTTTTTCCCGAAGTTCCAACCTCTTTCAATTATATCACCATGGAGATTCATCTAAATCGTTATAAGGATTCACCTTGTGTTTTTTCAACTTCTCTTTCCTTTCGTTTGATCATTCTTTTGTTTACCAGAGTTCTTCATGAAGGTTCTACATGATGGTTCATCAAGGATTTAATTCCTTCACCAAGTTTTCATCGAGATTCTTTTAAGGAGCTCAATCATTCTTCTTCTTGCAATCCGGAGTGCAATTCTTTCTTCTGTATCATTGGAGGTGGTATTATGTCATTCTTGATAATTTGAGTTCATGTTTCATGAATCACATGTTGTTAAGAATGAGGTATTTTAAATCCATCTACCTCTTCATTGGAGTTTTCTTGGGTTATATTTTCACCTAAAGCTTTCCCTAAGGATTGTTGCTATTTACGGTGCTTATAAATGATCCAAGTTCTTCATTTATCCTCCCAGCGAAATAAGTTTCTCGTCTCCTTGTTCTTATCAATCCAATTCTTTTTCCCGTGAGTGGCAGGTTGTCACCTCATAATTTGAGATGTATTCCATAAGACCATATCAAGCTTATTCTTTTCGTTGTTGGTTTTCCAACAACTCCGTTCTAGCATTTGTTGTAAGCGTGCTCCCTCGAGATCTTGTTTCCCTTCATTCATCCCATTCCATTCTTACTTTTGTTCCGGAGGCTTTGTGATGTTGCT
Organism: Triticum dicoccoides; assembly: GCF_002162155.2. Lineage (NCBI taxonomy): Eukaryota > Viridiplantae > Streptophyta > Magnoliopsida > Poales > Poaceae > Triticum > Triticum dicoccoides. The sequence continues at coordinate 489,217,910 of NC_041386.1, forward strand.
CTCTTCTACCCTTCTTCTTGTTCTTGTCAGAACCTTGTTCTTTTCATGATTATCCATTTAACCGGAGTGTTGTGCCCTTTTTGCTCAAGTTCTCTTCGCCTTATCAAGTCGTGCATCTCTTTTCAACCGGAGTGCTACCCGAATCGGTTCTTTCTTATTCCTCTTTCGTAACGGAGGTTCTCAACTTTGTTCATCTTCGTTGTATTCTTTCTTTCAAATTTGTGTAACCTTTTAAAGGTTCTTTGGTTTCACTCGTTTGTCAAAGAAGCAACTTAGTTTTACCTCCTCTCTTCCTCTTTCGTTTCTCTCCGAACCCATCCTAGATCTAGATCCTCTCGTAGTGGTGGAGTGTTATAACGCCCCAAGACCGGAGCTTCAGATACCTTCCATGGGTTTCGAGTTTCGTTGGTGTTTTGTTTGGTTCGTTGCATTCATCCTTGCATCCTGTCATCATGCAACCCGTTTTAAAAACTCAACTAAATTAAATGGCATGGATCTTCGATCCATTTAAATCGAGGGAAGGGTGACTTCTCTTTATAACATATTCTCCCAATATTCTAGGGAGCTATATAAATTATATTCCAATATTTTGGAATCACCCATAACACACGTGCAGATAATCCCATGCCTTTCTGCTTCAAGTTGATCTCCAAACCTTGCCGAAAATTCTTTCTTCTTTTTTTGAGGCTCCTCCAAAAGTCTCAATATTTTTGGACCTTCCCAAACCTCACTTCCTATTCAAGTCATTTGGAATCAATTTCGAATGAGTTTGAATTCAACTTCAACCGCGTGCCCACTTCTATTTTGCGGGATCAAGCTCATTTTTGCAAGTCCGGGGAAATTATCCCTATGCGCAAAATCCTTTCCTAATCCTCTCCTTCTTTTCCCTCTTTCGATTTTCTTTTCTGCTATAGGATATAAGAGAAGAGAGAGAGAAGCACTAGCCTAGGCCAGCCCATAGGCCCAGCCGACCCCCACCAGTTCTAACCCTAGCCTCGACCCACATCTACCTCGAACCCCTCCTCCTCTTTCGTTCCTCCCAGCACCGCCAGGAGAGCACCGTGCTCGATCCCATCTCCTCTCGATCTCTCCCTCTCGCTCCCCAAACCGTCCCCACGCGTGCAGGCACCTAAGGCCCGCCACCGTCTCGACCTCGCCAAGGCCACCGCAAGCCGTCCTCGGAAGAGCCCCAACGCGGCCCTCTTCTTCCCTCATGTTCCTTCTCCATGGCGCCGCCGTCGTCCCGGCGCTCCTCCCTTCACCACTGCGCCGTTCGTCCCCTTCGTTCAGGTTGGAGCTCGCCGGAGCCCCAGCACCGGTCGCCTCATCTCCTCGAGCATCCGAGCCGCCGCGCGCAAGGCCACCGGACCAGCTCATCTAAGCTCTCGACACCGGCGACCTCCAATGCCTCCACCGTCGCTGCCCCGCGCCTCAAGCCCCGAGTGCCGCCTTCCACACCTCGCCGTTGCTGCGATCTCCTCCGCCCCAAGCGCCTCCTCTACCTCGATGGCCGAAGCTCGGCCGCTCTCAGCCCCTGTTTTCCGACGAGGCCCGCTGCTCCGCCCCACGGCCCTGGCCTCCGACCGCGAGCCCACCATGGCGCCGCTGCCTCGCTGTAGCTGCGGCTGTGCTTGCTGCTGCACCTCCTGCCGGCCCCTGCTAAGGCATGGCCGCCTCATCAGCAAGCTGGTCTCCGCCCTTCCTGCGCTACGCCCCTGCCGGCCTCGCCGGAATTCGTCAAGTTCAGCACCGCCGCGCCCTCTGACCTCCCCTATTACCCGCGTCATCGCCGTTCATCTTCAACCGCGGGACCGCTACTTCGTCATCCACCTCAGCTCTGGCCACCATGGACGCCTCATGCCCAAGATCTTCCTCCTATGTGGTGTAAAGCTGCACCACCACCACCTCGAGGCCCCTTGCAGTCTTTGTTTCGGAACGCCAAGAAGCTGATGGCACTAGGGTGCGCCAAGTTCCACCAATGTTGACCCCGGACATCTACGATACATGGACCTCTACGATCGATGTGGAACCGTCAAAGTACAACTACTCTACGTTGATACGAGAATCACTACCGTCGCAAGAACCGAGACCGGCAAGTCCGAAGACCCCAAGAACCACGACATTTGATGCATAGTACCACTACTTTTGCCGTGTACATCTACCATCACCGATGATCCATGTACCACAAACGCGAGATGTGTACCACTACTTCCCCTATCACCGTGAGTACCTCTACCGACCCCGACCATCGGAGCATGTATGACTTCCGTCACGAAGACCGGTGGACCATACCACGTCAAGTTCCACTACCGTCATGAATACCACTACCGTCGACCCTCGAAGCCTCCGTGGACGTCAAGTTCCTCGCCGTGACCCTGAACATCTACGGAAAATTGTGCGACTAAGAACGTGAACGACTACCATCGCCGTGAACCACTACCATCGCCGATGAACGATAGGACGACTACTTCGACTACCGTCGCGTGAACCACTACTTCCCTCGACGTCCGAGAACGTCTACTTCCACTACTTCCTCTATGCTGACTCGAACCGCTCTGATAATGCACACTTCAAAGGTATAACTGACGAGACGACCGCCCGTGAACTAATGCATGTGTGATGTATGAGATGCTCATGCTTGCTCCATGCTTGAATTGTCGATGCACGTTGCCCCTCTTTTGCCTTATTACCGTCGTCTCGTGGGACACCCGAAATCTAGGAGCGCCCCACCATCTTTTGCATGCATCCGCGCACTTCTCCTTGCATCGGTATCTCAATCAAGTTACCGGAACCGGAACGCTGCCGTGGCACCGTTTTCGTTTTCGTTGTCGTGGCCCCCTTTCCTTTCCACCACGGTGACAAATGCTTCATAATGCTCTTATCAACATTTTCATAAAAATTGCATAAACTTGATTCATGCCATCTGCATCATGATAACAACAATTAAAATGCTTAAAATTGTTGTTGCACCAAATTGCTAATGCATATGGGGATTTACCGGATTTGTTGTCTGGTATATCCGGCCCCATTTAAATTGTTTAAATGGTGTAGTTTTGTTATGCTACACCTCTTGCCATGTTAACCAACAATTAATATTGTTGAGTACCTAACCGAGAGAGAACTAAATAATTGATGTGGTATTCCGTCAATATGCAACTATTGAGCTCCACTTAACTTGTAGTTTTGTTTGTGCCCCTTGCCATGCCATGCATATTTAAACCGGACATGCATCATACTTGATTGTGCATCATGCCATGTTATGTGATGGTTGTTTACTATGTTGTGTGCTTCTTTCCGGTGTTGCTTCTTCGGGTTAGTTCCGATAACGTCGCGTTTGTGAGGATCTGTTCGACAACGTCTGTTTGTCTTCTTCGTGGACTTGTTCTTCTTCCTTGCGAGATCTCAGGCAAGATGACCATACCCTTGAAATCACTTCTATCTTTGCTTGCTAGTTGCTCGCTCTTTTGCTATGCCTATGTTGTGATACCTACCACTTTCTTATCATGCCTCCCATATTGTTAAGCCAAGCCTCTAACCCACCTTGTCCTAGCAAACCGTTGTTTGGCCATGTTACCGCTTTGCTCAAACCCTCTTATAGCGTTGTTAGTTGCAGGTGAAGATTGGAGTTTGTTCCATGTTGAAACATGGATATGTTGGGATATCACAATATCTCTTATTTAATTAACGCACCTATATACTTGGTAAAGGGTGGAAGGCTTGGCCTTATGCCTGGTGTTTTGTTCCACTCTTGCCGCCCTAGTTTCCGTCATATCGGTGTTATGTTCCCGGATTTTGCGTTCCTTACACGGTTGGGTTATAATGGGAACCCCTTGACAGTTCACCTTGAATAAAACTCCTCCAGCAAGGCCCAACCTTGGTTTTACCATTTCCACTAACAACCTACCACCTTCCCTTGGGTTCT
>NC_041386.1:489222088-489254665 GCF_002162155.2 Triticum dicoccoides
TGGTCCGAACTGAGCTGCCTGCGGGGCCACCTCGGGGAAACTTGACGGTTAGTTTTACTCGTAGCTAGTCTCATCCTGAGTGTGCCCTAAGAACGAGATATGTGCAGCTCCTATCGGGATTTGTCGGCACATTTGGGCGGCTTTGCTGGACTTGTTTTACCATTGTCGAGGATGTCTTGTAACCGGGATGCCGAGTCTGATCGAATTGCCTTGGGAGAAGGAATATCCTTCGTTGACCGTGAGAGCTTGTGATGGGCTAAGTTGGGACACCCCTGCAGGGATTTGATCTTTCAAAAGCCGTGCCCGCGGTTATGGGCAGATGGGAATTTGTTAATGTCCAGTTGTAGAAAACCTGAAGTTGATCTTAATTAAAATACACCAACCGCGTGTGTAACCGTGATGGTCTCTTCTCGGCGGAGTCCGGGAAGTGAACACGGTGTTGGAGTTATGTTTGACGTAGGTTGTTCTAGGATCACTTCTTGATCATAGTTTCTCGACCGTGCTTTGCCTTCTCTTCTCGCTCTCTTTTGCGTATGTTTAGCCACCATATATGCTAGTCGCTTGCTGCAGCTCCACCTCATACCTTTTTCCCTACCTATAAGCTTAAATAGTCTTGATGGCGAGGGTGTGAGATTGCTGAGTCCCCGTGACTCACAGATACTTCCAAAACCAGCTTGCAGGTGCCGTTGAACCGTGGAGGTGACGCAACCTAGCTCAAGGAGGAGCTCGATGAAGATTGTGTTTGCTATGTTGTTTCGTTTTCCAGTTGATCAGTAGTGGAGCCTAGTTGGGACGATCGGGGATCTGTGTAGCATTTGGGGTAGTCTTCTTTCATTTTGGTTCCATAGTTGGACCTTGTTTGTATCTGGATGTTGTAATACTTTATTCATGTATTGTGTGAAGTGGCAATTGTAAGCCAACTATGTATCGCTTTCCCTTATGTATTACATGGGTTGTGTGAAGATTACCTCACTTGCGACATTGCTTTCAATGCGGTTATGCCTCTAAGTCGTGCTTCGACACGTGGGAGATATAGCCACATCGAGGGCGTTACGGTATGATTTCTAGCAAATCTGTTGCTCGCTCCATTGTTCCGGAGAACGGAGTCTTAGTCATCTTGCCCATGAGGCATGGTTCGCAAGCATCAACTGATTCATAATCAAGAGATTCCAAAAGCCCATCAGCATGGATTTTCTTCATGCGCTTTACACCAATATGACCTAAACGGCAGTACCACAAATAATTTGCACTATCATTATAAACTTTGCATCTTTTGGCTTCAATATTATGAAAATGTGTATCACCACGATCGAGATCCAACAAACCATTTTCATTGGGTGTATAACCATAGAAGGTTTTATTCATTTAAACAGAACAACAATTATTCTCTAACTTACATGAATAACCGTATTGCAATAAACACGATGTTGGGGATCGTAGCAGAAATTTAAAATTTTCTACGCATCACCAAGATCAATCTATGGAGTAATCTAGCAACGAAGGGAAGGAGAGTGCATCTACATACCCTTGTAGATCGCTAAGCGGAAGCGTTCAAGTGAACGAGGTTGATGGAGTCGTACTCGTCTTGATTCAAATCACCGATGATCCTTGCGCCGAACGGACGGCACCTCCGTGTTCAACACACGTATGGTTAGGAGACGTCTCCTCCTTCTTGATCCAGCAAGGTGAGATGAGAAGTTGAGGGAAAACTCCGACGGCACGACGGCGTGGTGGTGACGGAGCTCGTGGTTCTCCGGCAGGGCTTCGCCAAGCACTACGGAGGAGGATGAGGTGTTCGAGGAGGAAGAGGGCTGCGCCAGGGGAAGGGTGCAGCTGCCCTCTCTCTCCCTCACTATATATAGGGGGAAGGGAGGAGGGGGAGGCGCCCTAGGGGAGGGGCGGCGGCCACAGGGGAAACCCTAGATGGGTTTGGGCGCCCCCACCCCCTAGGAAACTTGCCCCCCAAGCCGGGAGGGGTGGCTGCCCTAGGGGTGGCGCCCCCACCTCTCCTGGTTACGTGAGATGGGGTGGGAAGGGCGCTCAGCCCCTTAGTGGGCTGATGTTCCCTCTCCCCTTGGCCCATAAGGCCCCCCAACGCTTGCCGGGGCCTCCGAAACCCCTTTCGAACACGCTGGTCATCACCTGGTACCCCCGGAACAATTCCGGACTCCAATACCCTTCGTCCAATATACCGATCTTCACCTTCAGACCATTCCGGAGCTCCTCGTCATGTCCGGGATCTCATCCGGGACTCCGAACAACCTTCGGTAACCACATACTATTTCCCATAACAACTCTAGCGTCACTGAACCTTAAGTGTGTAGACCCTACAGGTTCGGGAACCATGCAGACATGACCGAGACAACTCTCCGGCCAATAACCAATAGCGGGATCTGGATACCTATGTTGGCTCCCACATGTTCCACGATGATCTCATCGGATGAACCACGATGTCGAGGATTCAATCAATCCCGTATTCAATTCCCTTTGTCCAGCGGTATTGTACTTGCCCGAGATTCGATCGTCGGTATCCCGATACCTTGTTCAATCTCGCTATCGGCAAGTCTCTTTACTCGTTCTGTAACACATCATCCCGTGATCAACTCCTTGGTCACATTGTGCACATTATGATGATGTCCTACCGAGTGGGCCCAGAGATACCTCTCCGTTTACACGGAGTGACAAATCCCAGTCTCGATTCGTGCCGACCCAATAGACACTTTCGGAGATACCTGTAGTGTACCTTTATAGCCACCCAGTTACGTTGTGACGTTTGGCACACCCAAAGCACTCCTACGGTATCCGGGAGTTGCACAATCTCATGGTCTAAGGAAATGATACTTGACATTAGAAAAGCTTTAGCAAACGAACTACACGATCTTGTGCTACGCTTAGGATTGGGTCTTGTCCATCACATAATTCTCCTAATGATGTGATCCCATTATCAATGACATCCAATGTCCATGGTCAGGAAATCGTAACCATCTATTGATCAACGAGCTAGTCAACTAGAGGCTTACTAGGGACATGGTGTTGTCTATGTATCCACACATGTATCTGAGTTTCCTATCAATACAATTCTAGTATGGATAATAAACGATTATCATGAACAATGAAATATAATAATAATAACTAATTTATTATTGCCTCTAGGGCATATTTCCAACAGTCTCCCACTTGCACTAGAGTCAATAATCTAGTTCACATCGCCATGTGATTAACACTCACAGGTCACATCGCCCGGTGACCAACATCCAAAGAGTTTACTAGAGTCACTAATCTAGTTCACATCACTATGTGATTAATACTCAATGAGTTCTGGGTTTGATCATGTTATGCTTGTGAGAGAGGTTGTAGTCAACGGGTCTTGCCATATTCAGATCCCTATGTATTTCGCAAAACTTTATGTCATATCATAGATGCTGCTACCACGTTCCACTTGGAGCTATTCCAAATTGTTGCTCCATTATATGTATCCGGTATCTCTACTCAGAGCTATCCGGATAGGTGTTAAGCTTGCATCGACGTAACTCTTTACGTCAAACTCTTTATCACCTCCATAACCGAGAAACATTTCCTTATTCCTCTAAGGATAATTTTGACCGCTATCTGGTGATCCAATCCTAGATCACCTTCGTACCCTCTTGCCAGACATGTGGCAAGGCACACATCTGGTGCGGTACTCAGCATGGCATACCGTATAGAGCCTATGACAAAAGCATAGGGGACGACCTTTGTCCTTCCTCTTTCTTCTGTCGTGGTCAATCTTTGAGTCTTACTCAACTTCACACCTTACAACTCAGGTAAGAACCCCTTCTTTGACTGATCTATTTTGAACTCCTTCAAAAACATGTCAAGGTATGTGTTCCTTGAAAGTACCATCAGGCGTCTTGATCTATCTCTATAGATCTTGATGCCCAATATGTAAGCAGCTTTATCCAGGTCTTCCTTTGAAAATTACTCTTCAAACAACCGTTTATGCTTTCCAGAAATTCTACATCATTTCGAATCAACAATATGTCATCCACATATACTTATCAGAAATGTTGTAGTGCTCCCACTCACTTTCTTGTAAATACAAGTTTCTAACAAACATTGTATAAAAGTTTTGATCACTCCATCAAAACATATATTCCGATTCCGAGATGCTTGCTCTAGTACATAGAAGGATTGCTGGAGCCAGCATACCTTTTAGCGTCCTTAGGATCGACAAAACCTTTTATTGTATCACATACAACTTTTCTTACGAAAACTGGTAAGAAAACTTGTTTTGACATCCATCTGTAAGATTTCATAATCGAAAAATACAGCTAATGCTAACATGATTCTGACGGACTTAAGCATCGCTACGGGTGAGAAATTCTCATCGTAGTCAACTCCTTGAACTTGTGAAAAGACTCTTTCCCACAAGTCGAGCTTCATAGACGGTAACATTACCGCCCACGTCCGTCTTCTTCTTAAAGATCCATTTATCTCAATGGCTCGCTGATCATCGGGCAAGTCCACCAAAGTCCATACTTTGTTCTGATACATGGATCCTATCTCGGATTTCATGGCTTCTAACCATTTGTCGGAATGCGGTCCCACCATCGCTTCTCCATAGCTCGTAGGTTCATTGTTGTCTAACAACATGATATCTAAGACAGGATTACCGTACCACTCAGGAGTAGTACATATCCTTGTCGACCTACGAGGTTCGATAGCAACTTGATCCGAAGCTTCATGATCACTATCATTAACTTCCTATTCAACAGATGTAGGCTCCACAGAAAACACCTTTTGTGTTGCATCACTCTCTGGTTGAAGTAAAGGTTCGGCAACCTCATCAAATTCTATCTTCCTCCCACTCAATTCTTTCGAGAGAAACTCCTTCTCGAGAAAGGACCCGTTCTTAGTGACAACCAATTTGCCCTCGGATCTGAGATAGAAGGTGTACCCAATTGTCACCTTTGGGTATCCTATGAAGATGTGTTTGTCCGCTTTGGGTTCGAGCTTCTCCGGCTTAAGCCTTAAGCATCGCAACCCCAAACATTAAGAAACAACAACTTTGGTTTCTTGCCAAACCAATGTTCACATGACGTCATCTCAACGGACTTAGATGGTGTCCTATCTAAAGTGAATGCAGCTGTCTCTAACGCATATCCTCAAAATGAAAAACGGTAGATCGGTAAGAGACATCATAGATCGTACCATATCTCATAAGGTTCGATTATGACGTCCGGACACACCATTTATCTGTGGTGTTCCAGGTGGCTTCAACTGTGAAACAATTCCACAGTGTCTTAAGTGATTGCCAAACTCATAACTCAGAAAATCCCCTTTTGATCAGATCGTGGGAACATGATCTTCTTGTTATGATGATTCTTAACTTCACTCTGAAATCGCTTGAACTTTTCAAACGTTTCAGACTTGTGCTTCATTAAGTAAATATACCTATATCTACTCAAATCGTTAGTGAAGATGAGAAAATAGCGATATCCACCGCACGCTTCAATTCTCATTGGATCACACGCATCAGCATGTATGATTTCCAGCAAGTCACTTGCCCGTTTCATTGTACCTGAAAATGGGGTCTTAGTCATCCTGCCCATGAGGCATGGCTCGCATGTGTCAAGCGATTCAAAATCAAGTGACTCCAAACATCCATTGACATGGAGTTTCTTCATGCATCTTACGCCAATATGACCTAAGTGGCAGTGCCATAAGAAAGTGGTACTATCATTATTAACTCTACATCTTTTGGCGTGAACATGTGTATCACCACGACCGAGATTCAATGAACCATTCACATAGGGTGCATGACCATGAAAGGTATCATTCATGTAAACAGAATAACCATTATTCTCTAACTTAAATGAATGACCGTATTGCAACGAACATGATCTAATCATATTCATGCTCAACGTAGACACCTGATAACATTTATCTAGGTTCAATACTAATCCCGAAGGCAGATGGAGTGTGCGATGGTGATCTCATCAACTTTGGAAACACTTCCAACACACATCGTCACCTCGCCCTTAGCCAGTCTCCGTTTAGTCCGTAGCTTTTGCTTCAAGTCACCAATAATAGTGACTGAACCAGTATCCAATACCCAGGTGCTACCAGGAGTACTAGTGAGGTAACACGTATAAATTTTGTTGAAGTCGCCAGCCTTCTTATCTACCATGCATTTGGGGTAATTCCGCTACCAGTGACCGTTCCCTTTACAATAGAAGCACTTAGTCTCGGGTTTGGGTTCAACCTTGGGTTCCTTCACTGGAGCGGCAATTGGTTTGCCATCCATGAAGTTTCCCTTCTAGCCCTTGCCCTTCTTGAAACCAGTGGTCTTGTTAAACCATCAACACTTGATGCTCCTTCTTGATTTCTACCTTTTGCGGTCTTAAGCACCGTGAACAGCTCCAGGATCAACTCCATCCCTTGCATGTCATAGTTCATCACGAAGATCTAGTAGCTTAGTGATAGTGGCTAGAGAACTCTATCAATCACTATCTTATCTGGAAGTTTAACTCCCACTGCTTTAAGTGATTGTAGGACCCAGACACTCTGAGCACATGCTCACTAGCTGAGCTATTCTCCTCCATCTTGCTGGCAAAAGAACTTCTCAGAGGTCTCACACCTCTCAACATGGGCATGAGCCTGAAATCCCAATTTCAGCTCTTGGAACATCTCATATGTTCTATGGCGTTCAAAACATCATTGGAATCCCGATTCCAAGCCGTAAAGGACGGTGCACTAAACTATCAAGTAGTCATCAGGATGTGTCTGTCAGGTGTTCAGAACATCCACAGACGACGTTGTAGGGGTTTGCACATCGAGCGGTGCATCAAAGACGTAAGCCTTCTATGTAGCAGTGAGGATACTCCTCGGACTACGGACCCAGTCCGCATCATTGCTTACAATATCTTTCAACTTAATCTTTCTCTAGGAATGTATTGAAACAGGGAGCTCCAACGTGAGCTATTTATCTACAACATATTTGCAAAGACAATTTAGACTATGTTCGTGATAATTGAGTTCATCTAATCAAATTATTTAATGAACTCCCACTCAGATAGACATCCCTCTAGTCATCTAAGTGAAACATGATCCAAATTGACTAGGTCGTGTCCGATCATCACGTGAGACGGACTAGTCATCAACGGTGAACATCTCATGTTGATCGTATCTTCTATACGACTCATGTTCGACCTTTCGGTCTTCCGTGTTCCGAGGACATGTCTGTACATGCTAGGCTCGTCAAGCCAACCTAAGTGTTTTGCATGTGTCCCGAGGTCATGTCTGTACATGCTAGGCTCGTCAACACCCGTTGTATTCGAACGTTAGAATCTATCACACCCGATCATCACGTGGTGCTTTGAAACGATGAACCTTCGCAACGGTGCACAGTTAGGGGGAACACTTTTCTTGAAATTTTAGTGAGGGATCATCTTATTTAAGCTACCGTCGTTCTAAGCAAATAAGATGTAATACATGATAAACATCACATGCAATCAAATAGTGACATGATATGGCCAATATCATTTTGCTCCTTTTGATCTCCATCTTCGGGGCTCCATGATCATCGTTGTCACCGGCATGACACCATGATCTCCATCATCATGATCTCCATCATCGTGTCTTCTTGAAGTTGTCTCGTCATCTATTACTTCTACTACTATGGCTAACGCTTTAGCAATAAAGTAAAGTAATTACATGACGTTTAAGTTGACACGCAGGTCATAAATAAATTAAGACAACTCCTATGGTTCCTGCTGGTTGTCATACTCATCGACTTGCAAGTGGTGATTCCTATTACAAGAACATGATCAATCTCATACATCACATATATCATTCATCACATCCTTTTGGCCATATCACATCACAAGGCATATGCTGCAAAAACAAGTTAGTCGTCCTCTAATTGTTGTTGCAAGTTTTTACGTGGCTGCTATAGGTTTCTAGCAAGAACGTTTCTTACCTACGCCGAAACCACAACATGATATGCCAATTACTATTTACCCTTCATAAGGACCCTTTTCATCGAATCTGATCCGACTAAAGTGGGAGAAATAGACACCCGCTAGCCACCTTATGCAACTAATGCATGTCAGTCGGTGGAACCAGTCTCACGTAAGAGTACGTGTAAGGTCGGTCCGGGCCGCTTCATCCCACGATGCCGCCGAATCAAGATAAGACTAGTAACGGCAAGCAAATTGACAAAATCGACGCCCACAACAACTTGTGTTCTACTCGTGCATAGAAACTACGCATAGGCCTAGCTCATGATGCCACTGTTGGGGATCGTAGCAGAAATTTAAAATTTTCTACGCATCACCAAGAACAATCTATGGAGTAATCTAGCAACGAAGGTAAGGAGAGTGCATCTACATACCCTTGTAGATCGCTAAGCAGAAGCGTTCAAGTGAACGGGGTTGATGGAGTCGTACTCGTCGTGATCCAAATCACCGATGATCCTAGCGTCGAACGGACGGCACCTCCGCGTTCAACACACGTATGGTTGGGAGACGTCTCCTCCTTCTTGATCCATCAAGGTGAGAGGAGAAGTTGAGGGAAAACTCCGACAGCACGACGGCGTGGTGGTGATGGAGCTCGTGGTTCTCCGGCAGGGCTTCGCCAAGCACTACGGAGGAGGATGAGGTGTTCGAGGAGGAAGAGGGCTGCGCCAGGGGAAGGGTGCGGCTGCCCTCTCTCTCCCTCACTATATATAGGGGGAAGGGAGGAGGGGGAGGCGCCCTAGGGGAGGGGCGGCGGCCACAGGGGAAACCCTAGATGGGTTTGGGCCCCCCACCCCCTAGGAAACTTGCCCCCCAAGTCGGGAGGGGCGGCTGCCCTAGGGGTGGCGCCCCCACCTCTCCTGGTTACGTGAGATGGGGTGGGAGGGGCGCTCAGCCCCTTAGTGGGCTGATGTGCCCTCTCCCCTTGGCCCATAAGGCCCCCCAACGCTTGCCGGGGCCTCCGAAACCCCTTTCGGACACGCTGGTCATCACCTGGTACCCCTGGAACAATTCCGGACTCCAATACCCTTCGTCCAATATACCGATCTTCACCTCCGGACCATTCTGGAGCTCCTCGTCATGTCCGGGATCTCATCCGGGACTCTGAACAACCTTCGGTAACCACATACTATTTTCCATAACGACTCTAGCGTCACCGAACCTTAAGTGTGTAGACCCTACGGGTTCGGGAACCATGCAGACATGACCGAGACAACTCTCCGGCCAATAACCAACAGCGGGATCTGGATGCCCATGTTGGCTCCCACATGTTCCACGATGATCTCATCGGATGAACCACGATGTCGAGGATTCAATCAATCACGTATTCAATTCCCTTTGTCCAGCGGTATTGTACTTGCCCGAGATTCGATCGTCGGTATCCCGATACCTTGTTCAATCTCGTTACCGGAAAGTCTCTTTACTCGTTCCGTAACACATCATCCCGTGATCAACTCCTTGGTCACATTGTGCACATTATGATGATGTCCTACCGAGTGGGCCCAGAGATACCTCTCTGTTTACACGGAGTGACAAATCCCAGTCTCGATTCGTGCCAACCCAACAGAAACTTTCGGAGATACCTGTAGTGTACCTTTATAGCCACCCAGTTATGTTGTGACGTTTGGCACACCCAAAGCACTCCTACGGTATCCGGGAGTTGCACAATCTCATGGTCTAAGGAAATGATACTTGACACTAGAAAAGCTTTAGCAAACGAACTACACGATCTTGTGCTACGCTTAGGATTGGGTCTTGTCCATCACATCATTCTCCTAATGATGTGATCCCGTTATCAACGACATCCAATGTCCATGGTCAGGAAACCGTAACCATCTATTGATCAACGAGCTAGTCAACTAGAGGCTTACTAGGGACATGGTGTTGTCTATGTATCCACACATGTATCTGAGATTCCTATCAATACAATTCTAGCATGGATAATAAACGATTATCATGAACAATGAAATATAATAATAATAACTAATTTATTATTGCCTCTAGGGCATATTTCCAACACATGATCCAATCATATTCATGCTCAACACAAACACTAAATAACATTTATTTTAGGTTTAACACTAATCCCAAAAGTATAGGGAGCGTGCGATGATGATTATATCAATCTTGGAACCATTTCCAATACACATCGTCACTTCACCCTTAACTAGTCTCTATTCATTCTGCAACTCTCATTTTGAGTTACTATTCTTAGCAACTGAACTAGTATCAAATACTCAGGGGTTGCTATAAACACTAGTAAAGTACACATCAATAACATGTATATCAAATATACCTATGTTCACTTTGCCATCCTCCTTATCCGCTAATTACTTGGGGTAGTTCTGCTTCCAGTGACCAGTCCCTTTGCAGTAGAAGCGCTCAGTTTCAGGCTTAGGTCCAGACTTGGGTTTTTTCACTTGAGCAGCAACTTGCTTGCCGTTCTTCATTAAGTTCCCCTTTCTTCCCTTTGTCCCTTTACTTGAAACTAGTGGTTTTGTTTACCATCAACACTTGATGCTTTTCTTAATTTTTACCTTCATCGATTTCAGCATCACGAAGAGCTTGGGAATCGTTTCCGTTATCCCTTGCATATTATAGTTCATCACGAAGTTCTACTAACTTGGTGATGGTGACTAGAGAATTTTGTCAATCACTATTTTATCTGGAAGATTAACTCCCACTTGATTCAAGCGATTGTAGTACCCAGACAATCTGAGCACATGCTCACTGCTTGAGCTATTCTCCTCCATCTTTTAGCTATAGAACTTGTTGGAGACTTCATATCTCTCAACTCGGGTATTTGCTTGAAATATTAACTTCAACTCCTGGAACATCTCATATGGTCCATGACATTCAAAACGTCTTTGAAGTCCCGATTCTAAGCCGTTTAAGCATGGTGCACTAAACTATCAAGTAGTCATCATATTGAGCTAGCCAAACGTTCATAACATCTGGATCTGCTCCTGCAATAGGTTTGTCACCTAGCGGTGCATCAAGGACATAATTCTTCTGTGCAGCAATGAGGATAAACCTCAGATCACGGATCCAATCCGCATCATTGCTACTAACATCTTTCAACTTAGTTTTCTCTAGGAACATATCAAAAATAAAACAGGGGAGCTAAACGCAAGCTATTGATCTACAACATAGATATGCTAATACTACCAGGACTAAGTTCATGATAAATTTAAGTTCAATTAATCATATTACTTAAGAACTCCCACTTAGATAGACATCCCTCTAATCCTCTAAGTGATCACGTGATCCATATCAACTAAACCATGTACGATCATCACGTGAGATGGAGTAGTTTCAATGGTGAACATCACTATGTTGATCATATCTACTATATGATTCGCGCTCGACCTTTTGGTCTCAGTGTTCCGAGGCCATATATGTTATATGCTAGGCTCGTCAAGTTTAACCTGAGTATTCCGCGTGTGCAACTGTTTTGCACCCGTTGTATTTGAACGTAGAGCCTATCACACCCGATCATCACGTGGTGTCTCAACACGAAGAACTTTCGCAATGGTGCACACTCAGGGAGAACACTTGTACCTTGATAATTAGTGAGAGACCATCTTATAAAGCTACCATTGAACTAAGCAAAATAAGATGTATAAAAGATAAACATCACATGCAATCAAAATATGTGACATGATATGGCCATCATCATCTTGTGCCTTTGATTTCCATCTCCAAAGCATCGTCATGATTTCCATCGTCACCGGCATGACACCATAATCTCCATCATCTTGATCTATATCAATGTGTCGTCACATGGTCGTCTCGCCAACTATTGCTCTTGCAACTATTGCTATCGCATAGCGATAAAGTAAAGAAATTATTTGGCGCTTGCATCTTATGCAATAAAGAGACAACCATAAGGCTTCTGCCAGTTGCTGATAACTTCAACAAAACATGATCATCTTATACAACAACTTATATCCTATCACGTCTTGACCATATCACATCACAACATGCCCTGCAAAAACAAGTTAGACGTCCTTTACTTTGTTGTTGCAAGTTTTACGTGGCTGCTACGGGCTGAGCAAGAACCGTTCTTACCTACGCATCAAAACCACAACGATAGTTTGTCAAGTTAGTGATGTTTTAACCTTCTCAAGGACCGGGCGTAGCCACACTCGGTTCAACTAAAGTTGGAGAAACTGACACCCGCTAGTCACCTGTGTGCATAGCACGGCAGTAAAACCAGTCTCGCGTAAGCGTACGCGTAAAGTCGGTCCGGGCCGCTTCATCCAACAATACCGCCGAACCAAAGTGTGACATGCTAGTAAGCAGTATGACTTATATCGCCCACAACTCACTTGTGTTCTACTCGTGCATATTACATCAACGCATAAAACCTGGCTCGGATACCACTGTTGGGGAACGTAGTAATTTCAACAGTTTTCCTACACACACGCAAGATCATGGTGATGCATAGCAACGAGAGGGGAGAGTGTGTCCATGTACCCTCATAGACCGAAAGCGGAAGCGTTAGCACAACGCGGTTGATGTAGTTGTACGTCTTCACGATCCGACCGATCAAGTACCGAACGCACGGCACCTCCGAGTTCTGCACACGGTCCACTCGATGACGTCCCTCGAACTCCGATCCAGCCGAGTGTTGAGGGAGAGTTTCGTCAGCACGACGGTGTGGTGACGATGATGATGTTCTACCGACGCAGGGCTTCGCCTAAGCACCGCTACGATATGACCAAGGTGGATTATGGTGGAGAGGGGCACCGCACACGGCTAAGAGATCCAAGGGATCAATTGTTGTGTCTATGGGGTGCCCCCTGGTCACGTATATAAAGGAGTGGAGGAGGGGAGGGGCCGGCCCTCTCTATGGCACGCCCTAGGGGAGTCCTACTCTCACCGGGAGTAGGATTCCTCCTTTCCTAGTAGAACTAGGATCCCTTCTAAGTAGTAGGAGTAGGAGAGAAGGAAAGGGAAGGGAAAAGGAGAAGGAAGGAAGGGGGCGCCCCCCCCCCTCCATAGTCCAATTCGGACCAGCCCATGGGGAGGGGTGCGGCCACCCTTTGAGGCCTTTCTCTCCTTTCCCGTATGGCCCATTAAGGCCCAATACGAATTCCCGTAACTCCCCGGTACTCCCAAAAATACCCGAATCACTCGGAACCTTTCCGATGTCCGAATATAGTTGTCCAATATATCGATATTTACGTCTCGACCATTTCGAGACTCCTCGTCATGTCCCCGATCTCCTCCGGAACTCCGAACTCCTTCGGTACATCAAAACACATAAACTCATAATATAACCGTCATCGAACTTTAAGCGTGCGGACCCTACAGGTTCGAGAACTATGTAGACATGACTGAGACACGTCTCTGGTCAATAACCAATAGAGGAACCTGGATGCTCATATTGGCTCCTGCATATTCTACGAAGATCTTTATCGGTCAAACCGCATAACAACATACGTTGTTCCCTTTGTCATCGGTATGTTACTTGCCCGAGATTCGATCGTCGGTATCTCAATACCTAGTTCAATCTCGTTACCGGCAAGTCTCTGTACTCGTTACGTAATACATCATCACGCACTAACTCATTAGTTGCAATGCTTGCAAGGCTTATAGTGATGTGCATTACCGAGTGGGCCCAGAGATACCTCTCCGGCAATCGGAGTGACAAATCCTAATCTCGAAATACGCCAACCCAACAAGTACCTTCGGAGACACTTGTAGAGCACCTTTATAATCACCCAGTTACGTTGTGATGTTTGGTGGCACACAAAGTGTTCCTCCGGTAAACGGGAGTTGCATAATCTCATAGTCATAGGAACATGTATAAGTCGTGAAGAAAGCAATAGCAACAAACTAAACTATCAAGTGCTATGCTAACAGAATGGGTCGAGTCAATCACATCATTCTCTAATGATGTGACCCTGTTAATCAAATGACAACTCATGTCTATGGCTAGGAAACTTAACCATCTTTGATTCAACGAGCTAGTCAAGTAGAGGCATACTAGTGACATACTATTTGTCTATGTATTCACACATATATTATGTTTCCGGTTAATACAATTTTAGCATGAATAATAAACATTTATCATGATATAAGGAAATAAATAATAACTTTATTATTGCCTCTAGGGCATATTTCCTTCATAGGGCACAAGAGGCAGCAGGGCCCTGTGTCCCATGTGGTCCAGTTCGTCTCCCGTGTTCTACTCTTCCTTGCCGGAGACCGTGGCTTCCCTTCATCGGTCTTATCACTTGTGCTCATGGAGACGGCGGATGGCGGACGACAAGGGCTTGGACGCTGAACGCTGCCTTAGGATAGGTTTAGGGTCGGCCCGGAATGGGTTTTTTTGTTCTAAATGTTCAAAATTGAATGAAAATCCATCGTGTTTGCATGAATGTCGTCCGGTTTATATGAAATCCTCTGTGTTTGCATGATTTTTGTCCTGTTGGTTCATAAAGTGTTTGACACATATGCGGGCAACGTTGGATGGCGGCCCCTCGCATCCATGTCAGCGGACTGGTCCCCCCGTCCACGAATAGATGCAGAAGGAAAATTGTGGGTCTCCATTGGAGATGTGAGTGTGAACCCATATCCAAGACAATGCAAAGGTCCAGTTTTTTATTTTTATTTCTGCAAAAGGGACCAAGTCTATTATAAATGTTCACCGAAAGTAAGAAACATCTCAAACATAATAAAACTTACATCGAGATTCTGAGACCACCGAACGACCACTACTGCCGACAGAATGAGGTGCTGAAGCGCAGCTTCCATCGCTCCCCTACCAAAACCGGCTTGACCTTGCCGATGACAGCCGAGAAGTCTTCATGCACTTGCCCCTAAGGACCAGTGCCCTGGAGCCCCAGTCGTCGCTATTGAACTCTTGCATAGATCTGAAGCATCTGACTTCAAATCTCGGCACATGACGAGGAACTCTAACCTCACTACACCAAGGAGACGTCAAGAATCTACGACGAAGCTCCGTCAACTACGTCTAAACGGACGAACTCGAGGGGGTCGAAACCTGAAAGATGAAGTTGAAGATGAAACGCAGCCATCTAGTCAATCGCCGCATCTACGAGGACTAAGAAACTAACTTAAGCTACTAACCAAAGTGGAGGCACCGGGATTCCCCTCCCCACCACCGGCCGCTGGCGTGGCGAGAAGATGAGAGACAAATCCATGGGCTCGCTAGTGAAGTATGTCGGAGAAAGTTTGCCCTAGCCGCCTAGGGTTACGGGAAGAAACGAGAAGAAGTCTTGAGCCCCTATTTGTCCGTCCATTCAAAGGTCAAAATAATAAGAGCACATTGTCATATGAGCCATATAAATTTCTATTTTATCCTCACTTCCCTAAATTGAAAGTTAAGCTAAAATTTTATAGTCTCATATTCATTCTCACTCTCCACCTTCATGCCCTATTTTTTGGGGGAAAGAAGAAAGTTAGGTGCAAGCATGCCGGCACGTGGAGTTGTGCATACAATCATTTGACCATTTCAATTCAGAATAGCTGACCACACCCGTCATTAGTCGAGTTATTTGATCCTTTTAAGCATCCATGTTAGTTATATTGGATAAATTAGCAATTTCATGATTTATTTAATCCAGAATAAATCATGATGATAACAAGGGCAATATTAATCTCATAATGATATGTAAACAGGTGAGCTCTGTAGGAGATATGCCCTAAAGGCAATAATAATAGTTGCTATTTATCTCCAAGTTTGTAATTAATGTTTATGTTTTGTTCTATAATTGCAATGGTCCTTGAGCCCATATATGCATAAAGTACTGAAGGAAAACCCATGTGCATGTGTGAAATAATAAATGGTAAAATATATTCCTAGTCGTGCCTCTAAGACTAGCTCAAGTGTTACATAATGGTTACGTTTTCCTGATCATGGGCATAACTATGAGGCAACTTTGAGGACACGATGTAAGAAGAACACGTGTTGAATTGCCCCAATTGATGTTATGCTATGAGATACATTCGTCACAGAGTTAATGGTTTATAACACAGAAAGAGTTTTACGTTTGCATAATTCCTTAGACCATGAGAGTATCAAGTTCCTTTGTACTTCCTTCGTGAACTTTGGGGTTTGTTAAACGTCATCTGTAATAGGATGGCTATTACGGTGGCTTACGGGTTCATAGAAAAGTATAACAAGGGACTAGATAGCTCAAGCTTGGGATTTTCTCCTTCAACGATGGAGAAATATTCTTACGGCCCTCTTGGTGTTATGGTATCCGTAATCTTCTAGCCAGACACATTATGATTTAATCATAGGGATGTTGGAACGCGGGAACGAGAAAAGAGAACAAAACCGGTGACGAGGCAACTCGCATAGTGAACAAGTTGTTGATTCACAGGGATGCCACTAAATCTCATCTCGGGTATTTGTAACATATCGTGAAGTAACAGGGACAACATACAATAAACTAAAGGTTCACTCAAATATTCATGTGTGTGGGTATAGGGGTCAATATGGATGTCCATGGTTCCGCTATTAATCATTGATCTGAAGGTGTTCTGGTCATTTCTGTACTTCAATGAACCTACAGGGTCACACGCTTAAGGGTCGTCTATCTATTGAGTACTAGGAAAGGAGTTTGAGAGAATGTCACCTTAAAATTTTGGAGACACTGGAAATATTTCAGAGATAAAATCGAAAGTGTTTCAGAGAAACCAGAAATTGTTTCAAAGTAAACCATCATACCAAAAATATCTCGCACGGCGTATGGAATTTTTGGAGGGTGCTGGAAAAGTTTAGGCACCTCCCGAAAATTTACCAGAGGGGACGCTCATGCAAAAATCATCCCATCGCAGGGCAACAAGACCCCCCCCCCTTTCCGTGGGACTATGTTGGGCAGACCCTAATTTCGTGGGAGCTTGCTGGGGGTATGGTGGGGGCAGCCCCCCACATTTGATGGAAGGTGGTTGGCGGGCCCCCATGGTGGGAGGCAACAGCCACATTTGGTGGAGCAATGTTGGAAGGGGGCCCCCTTGGGGGCTACATGGGGCAACCTCCCACCTTTGGTGGGATGATGTTTGTGGAGGGGGCCCTTTTTGGGCAGCTGTCCTCCACCCCTTCCTCCACTATAAATAGAGGTGGAAAATTACTCTCCAACTCATCTCAGTTTCTCACCACAAAGGCATGCAATGATCTGCCTCTCTTTCTCCCCCTTCACTAAATAGTTTCATTATGCCGCAAAGCTGCGCCAGTCTTCGGTGGGGATTAGTTATGGACGGTGAAGCCCTGCTGGATAGGTGACACCGGATGTGTGCAACCCAGTAGAGAGATCATATGTTTGATCTTCTGTTTGAGGGACTGTCCGAGGGCTATCCGAGGACTGTCCATGGGTTGTCCGGAGGCTTGTTCAAGGGATAAAATCCTTGTGGTTGGGATGTTATAAATTCCTAGCTGCGGGGAACTGCACCAATGATCTTTGATTTCAGAAGCGTATACATCTCCAGATGCTAACTACTAGAAGGATGTGATCTGTAGCGAGATGGATTCCATCATGGCTAACGGGACATGGAAATTACTGAATGTCCCTATGGTTGCAAACCATTGGGGTGTAAGTGGGTGTTTAAAAATAAGCTTAGGCCCGATGGTACGATTAAGAAGTACAAGGCTAGGCTTGTGGCCAAGGGTTATTCCTGGAAAGAAGAAGAAGATTTCTTCGATCCTTATTCACCCGTGGCCAGACTGACCACCGTTTGAGTATTACTCTCATTGGCGGCCTCGCATGGTCTTCTTGTCCACTAAATGGATGTTAAGACGACTTTCCTGAACTGAGAGCTAGACGAGGAAATCTACATGCAACGGCCAGATGGCTTTGTGATAGATGGTCACGAAGGAAAGGTGTGTAAGTTGTTCGAATCTTTATATGGCCTGAGACAAGCACCTAAGCAATGGCGTGAGAAGTTTAATACAAACTCTGACATCTATTGGCTTTGTTGTTAATGAAGCTGACAAATGTGTATACTGTCGCCATGGTGGGGGCGAATGAGTTATACTGTGCTTGTATGTTGATGACATACTGATATTTGGAACCAACCTGCAAGTTATTTAGGAGGTCAGGTCGTTTCTATCTCAGAACTTTGAGATGAAGGACCTTGGGATGGCTGATGTTATCTTGAACATCAGGCTACCGAGAGATGATGAGGGTGGGATTACACTTCTGCACTCCCATTATGTTGAGAAGATTTCAAGTCATTTTGGATATTCGGACTACAAAATTTCTCAAACACCATATGATCCTAGTGTGCTGATTCGAAAGTTTGAAAGCACAGCTAAAGCGCAACGAGACCTGACATCGTGTTTGCTCTAGCAAACTGAGCCGGTTTATTTCCAATCCAGGTGATGTACATTGGCATGCTATTGAAATAATTATGCGCTATCGGAAAGGTACTATGAACTATGGACTTCACTATACCAGATACCCGTTGGTACTAAGGGTATAGTGATGCGAGTTGGATCTCTGACGGTGATGAGATGAAGGCCATAACTGGGCATATGTTTACTCTTGGAGGTGGCGTTGTTTCCTGGAAGTCTTGCAAGAAAACGATCCTAACTAGATCAACAATGGCAAAAGAATTAACAGCATTAGACACATCTGGTGTCAAAGCAGAATGGCTTCGAGATCTTTTGATGGACTTGCGAGTGGTTGAGAAGCCGGTTCCAGCTATCCTCATAAACTGTGGCAATCAGACAGTTATTGCCAAAGTAAAGAGTTCAATGAACAACATGAAGTCCAACAAACATATAAGAATGAGATTGAAAGTTGTCAAGTGTTTAAGAAACTCTGGAGTGATAGCGTTGGATTATATCCAAACAGCCAAGAATCTGGCAGATCCCTTTACTAAAGGGTTATCACGTGTTGTGATAGAAAATGCATCGAGGGAGATGGGTATGAGACCCACATGAGTTGTCATGGTGGTAATCCAACCTATGTGATTGGAGATCCCGTGAAGTAGGACCTGAGAAAACAAGTCAGTGGTGAACTGAGGAGAGTAACTTTACTAACCCACTCCGTTGGAGATGCAATACTCTCGGAAACTGAATGTTAGGTTGACTACTGTCTTAATGTGTTTCAGAGCTTATACAAGCAAGATGCTGTCTACAGAACGATCTTTGGAGGAACACACCTATATGAGCCCGACTATTGGTCACGGTCTATGAGATTGGGGTGATCTCTAGCAAGCTCATGAATGGGCCAAGAGTGTGACTAATATGCTCCACCCCAGGGGTCAGCCTTCATCAGTTTAGTACTAGTAAGACATGTGGTGAAACTTTATCGAAACTGACAATTCAAGGCATAGTCCATTGTTCAGTTGTGAAGGAGTGTAGCTACTTGCTCTAGGTGGAGTTTAACCTTAACAGTTCTCCCCTTAAATACCGGTGTATCAAAACAGTGTTTGCAACAAAGGACAAAATGGATCCTTGAGATCTAGTGGGGGATTGATGATATATGATGGTGGTCCTAGGGCCCATCTAACAATTTCAGAAAATCTCTAACGGCCCATGTGGGTTTTATGGCAATGGGTGAGGTGGGAAGTTTAGTCTCACATTGCTATTTGATAGCGAGTTGGACCTCCTTATAAGGAATTCTCTTCCACATGCTATTTGAGCTTGAGAAGAGAAGTAGTTCCCGCACGCTCCTCCTCCGCCGCCCACCTCACCACGCCTCGTCACGATGGGTTGCGGGAATGAGCCTAACCGAGTTCACACCTATGTGTTTATTTTTGCCGCTCAGAAACGGAGTGTCCCTAACATAAGAGGCACGATCTGGGATGTCGGGTCGTGGGCTATTACAACCCGGACGTGGGTCCAGCCCACGTCTCTCCACACGTCTGTGCCTATATATTGGAGGCGCCGACCAATCCTAGCCACCACAAAACAGATTGCATCTGCCTACGCACCCACTGTTGTTCCTTTTGCTGCTGCCGCCGCCGGTGATCCCATCCCATCCACCGCGTACACGGTCGACGGGAGAGCAGACATCCGAAACCCCGCCTCTCCGAATCCTATACGGGAGAGGGGCGATTAGCTTTTTGGGGAGCGTCTCCTGCTCGCCGCCGTTCGTCCACGTCCGTTGCATCGTCTATGTCCGTGACGTCTTTATCGTCACCATGCCCACCGCCAACGAAGCCGACCGTGCCACCGTTGAGAAGCTTCAAGCCGAGAAGAAGGCCACCGGGGTCGCCGCCGCCGCAGCCTCTGCCTGGCCGATCGAATGGTATAACTCGCTTATCCCGCTCATGTTATTACTGTTTTAGCCATACTAGTGATTTGCGTAGATGTTTCTACTCTATGTCTAGTACGCGGTAATATGATCAATTATCAGTACGTGCTTAATTTGTTTATGTCATGCCCATGATCTATTTTTGATTAATTTAATCAAAAATTGCTTATTTATTCAACACTATGTAGATGTCGTGCCCGTCTTCACCAAGGCCACGTGGCACCTGACAAAGGGACACATCTGTTAGATTTTTACTCAAACTGCTTTAATTGTTTAATCAGTGTTTTTCGTAAACTGTCGGTGACTGGTTTTTGCAAGAAAAAAAGTGGTGGTTTTTGATTTATGGTCCAAAAATGTGATGGTTTCTTACGATTTACTCGCTCAGTTATTTTGCGTTGGCAGCGATGAAAAAGTACCCGAACAACCACGACGCTCCGACGAGCTAGGACTGCCCTCGCTGTCGCACATACTTGCGGCCAGCATTTGCTGAGAGAGATGAACGTGGAAGGGATACCCACGCAGGTTGCAGACTTGCAGTCCTTCGTACGCGTAACTATCGGTCCAAAAATCACTCTACAAGCGTCAAAACTGAAATGATTTGGCCCGTGCCGAGCCGACTGCCGCTGCTGCCCGCAGGCTGCACACGTAGCTATCAACCACGGGTCGACACACCCTCGATGCCACTCTTTCACTATCTAAATAATGCTCAACCATTCTCGCACACAGCAGGAATATTATTTTATTATTATTAAAAAATATTAATATCGATAATATATCAATGACACTCCGCATTTACATCAACACGACTCAAGACATCGAGGATGCACACTGCCACATTATTACAAAAAGGAAAAAAAGGTGTAACCAGCAAAACAACCGCAACAAACAAGAGTAATAAACATCAATGATAAGTTGCCAACTGGACAGATCCTCCAACATACGACCCACAAGCTCTGTCATCGATAATCGACGCACAAACTCTATACAATGTCTTCAACATGGGAACTCCACATCGACGATGACATTGCCAAGTTCAATCTTTTTTTCGCGAATACGCAAAGCTTGCGTATCTTTTCATTGTTAGAAGAGAATAGAGAAAGTATAAGAGATGGTACAACACACTATACGAACACAAGAAGGCGCGAGTATGATACCCAAAGCAGAGGGAAGAGGGATGCTCAGCCCAAAAAAAAGACACACACAGCTAAACCCACCTAGCCCGGCCTCCGGCCACAAGAGGCAAGGAGACACAAGGCTCAGGACACCCACGCCGTGTCACGACTAACACGACGCACCACATCCGAACGGTCTCAGCTCCAAACTTGACAGGATCAATGTACTCCCACCTAGAACGCCAAGAGATCGGCTAGTGGGCGGCACGACCCGGCCGGGCCGAAGATGGAAACCGTGGGAGAAGCACCGGTGAGGCCATACATAGCGCCTAGGGTGCCGATGCCATGAGATGTAGTCCGAACAGACAATGATTGTTCCCGTAACTCGAGATCCAACACCGGGGATGCCGAGCAAATGAGACAACGCCTTCGAGAAGGGAAACGATGTTATGGCGCCGCCGTTGTTCGGTCCGATGAGCCGGACCTGGGGTTTCCCCCAATGCTCGAAGGGGCACAGAAAGCGGCCATGACAGCGCCTCCAAGAAGGGAACGGCACCCGCGAGTGTCGTCGCTGCCAGCATCGGCAAGCCGTGCAGGGATTTCACCCTGGCCGAGTTTGAGCAACCCCACATCATCCGGTTTGCGATCAAGAGATGAGGAAACCAACATGTAGGCTGGAGCTGCCGCCACATTGAGGAGATCTGACAAGTTGACGCAGCAAGGAGGTGGACGGGGTTAGGGAGGTGGTGGGGGCCGACATAGGAAGGTGGCGCCGCAAGTAGGCCAGGATCTAGAAGGAACGCATATCCATACCACCGGGACGGATCCGTCGGGACGCCAACAAGCCGAGGAGGCTGGAAGGGACGCAACCAACGAGGGCGCCGGGGACGGAGCCGCGTGGGCAGGGGAGCCGACAAGCCAAAGACACTGGAAAGCGCAAGTCTTGGGCTGCCGAGGCTGGAGCAGCACCGGCTAGAACCAGTGAACCGAAGAAGCCGGAGAGGAACACAGCCTTCGAAGCACCAGATCTGGAGCCGCGCCAATAGAGGACGCCGACAAGCCGGGGCCCTGGAGAGCGCAGGTTCCATTGTCGCAGCCTCGCGCCCACATCGCAGGGGACGCCACCAGGGAGGCAGCGTCGCCACCCAGCCGGAGCAGCACCACCACGGAGAGGAGCAGAACCATCGTCGGGGAGCCTTTGTCGGGATCCAAGCCGCGCCACGGTGCCAGAACCACAGCACGTGGGGTGGGGGCGCAACGGCAGCGCAGGTGAGGAGCGCAGCCGCCGCCGAGATCTGGACCGCGCCGAGGAGTCATGGCCGCAGCACGTGCGCGGCGTTCGGGAGGGTCGAGGGCGCGACGAGGGAGGGGCTGGATTCGGCCAAATCGCCCCGCCGCCACCATCCCTGAAGCCGGCACGGGCTTCGCCGGCCGTTCCTCCGGCGGCGGCGAGGTGGGGAGGGAGGTGGGGAGGGTGCGCTGCCGGTCGATCTAGTGTTCCCCCGTCGCCGCCAGGGAGGGCAACGCGGGGGACGGGCGCCAGGTTCAATCCATGAAGGTTGTACCTAGAGTTTTGATGCCACTTGAGCCCCTACACTCAAACTTGAGCTTGCCGCCGGGATCCTCCAATATCGAGGTTAAAATCCGTCGTCATGCCGCCGGAAGCAAAATAACTATTGTGCATGCAATAACATCAGTATGTAAAATCACCTCCACACAAGGACCATGAAGATGTGTCATCATCACCATCATCGGAGAACGGAACTAGGAAAATTCACCATCGCCGCAAATGCGGGAACAGAAAGCCTCCACCACAAATCATTGTCGTCATCGTTGACGCCACTACTGGCTAGCTCATTGCCCTCGCAACCATTGCAACATGGCCATCGTCGACATGTCCGGGGCCACCGCCCTGACATTCGATCTCCATTGATGTGTGTGTAGTCGCCGCGACACTCCAGCCACGAGGATTCCTATAGCGCAAGGTGTTGAGGCCGGCGGCTTCCTTCTGTGGCAGCGGGGTGGGTGAGAGAAGAGGAGACAGGGTGGTAGCTAGGGTTTCACGGAGGGGAAACTGCGAGGTGGGTGGGGAAAAAGTCGGAGCGGAAAGGAATATTCCCCCTCCCTATAAGAACATCAAAACGTCATTCTCTCACTCAGACCCACAAAAACGTGCGTCCAAAAGCACCAGTCGGCGCTGCAGCATCCTCCACGCAGAAGATCGCTCGTCCAAGTATAACGAAAGCTGACAAGACAGCAGACGTGGCGGTTTCTCCAGCATGCAGTCATACGCTCCCTGTGCGGCTGCAACCGCGTCCAGCTCAAATGGGCCGGTCTGCTTTCTGGTGTGAGGCCGCTGCTCACCCCAGTCTGGTCTCCCCGACCAAATGCATCCTTGTCAAAAGGAAAATGGCACCGTGATTCACACAGGAAACATTCTTTTTCAAGGGAAGAAAAACCTGAAGACGTATCTGAGAAGGTTACTTTAGGACACCAACATACGAGTACACTGGCATTACAAATAAACCCCTGCATATAAACAGCACTCTCACGTGTCATCATCCTCTTTGATGATCCCAATGTTTTGATGTCATCCATGAGTTTGCCGTAGGAAAGAGATGCGGCAAAGGTAACAAAGGACCTGCCGAAGTCGTCGCAACCGAAGTGATGGGACCATCCACTGCTGCTTCTATTTTCGGCCTTCTTAGAAACTAAGGCCATCTTTAAGGTGAACCCGCAAATCTCTCGTAACCGTTCGGACCGTTGAAGCCATCCAACACGGTTCTGCCGATCCATAAAGCGGTCCGGACGTAATTTCTCCTGCAAATCAAAGACAAGCGTAGGGAATATTTGCGGGAGTTAGGACCGATCCCACGCACGCTTCTGACCGCCCTGGCCCATTAAAAATCTGTGTTTTCCTTCTGATGTAGGTGTCGCTTAACACGCTGCATTCATGTCTGACCAGAGCACATGGAGGAATGGAGGGCGGCGCTGACCAATATGACCTCTCGGCGGCCGCCGCTTCATTGCGGATGCAGGTTCCCGAGGGATCAACTTCAGCCGTTGCGTTGCCTTGAAGCAGACAGGCCCTTCGCCTGGGCCTCGCGGCGGCTATTTAAACTGTGCGCCGGAGATGCACGGAGATGCACCAACCCCTCCCCGAGCATCGGGCCCCTCCCCCCTCCTCCTCTTCGACCCACGCTCCGGCGATGCCGAAGTCGTGGTGCTCCGCTGGCAGGCAGAGTAGGCGGAAGCTCCTCCTCCGGCGGTTCTTGGCGCCGCCGCAGACGCTCTCCGGACCCGTCAGCGTCCAGAGCGTCCGGCTCCTCCGCCAAGGAGGAGGTCGCCACCTCCTCCGGTGACGAGGAGGACCAGGCGCCACCTCCTCAAGGAGGTCGCTCTGACGGTCAGATCAAGATAATGACCGGCACGCGTGAAGGAGGAGTCGGCCTCCTCGCCATGCCGTCGCGTTAAGACCGAGCCGGCATCCATGCTCCTGCTGGTGAAGGAGGAGCCGGCCTCACCCCAACACAACTGCAGCGTCCAGATCGGACGTCGCGTGAAGGAGGAGTCGGCCTCGCCCCGCACCACCGCGGCGTTTAGATCGGATGTCGTGTAAAGAAGGAGCCTGCGTCTCCACCATGCAACTGGTACATGCGCATCGACGCGCCGTTGTCGCCGCCGTGCCGCCACCGCCTCGCCGTCAGGAGGAGCTGCCGCCCGCGATCAAGAAGTCATGGGGCCGCCTCCTTCATTACCTCTGCGGTCCCTCGGGCTCGAGGGCCTCGTGTCTGAGGCGAAGCGCGCCACTCGACAGTACGAGAGGTACGACCGGCGCAGTGCCAGTCACCGCTCCGCGTTCGCCAAGAGCAACATGGCGCCGGACTGGGTCTGCAATGACCCAGACCTCGCCGCCGCGTCGGTGCTCGACCGCTCCATGACCACCATGGAGACGGCCTCCAGGTGTTGCCACCGCGTTGACGGCGAGCTCACCAAGATCAGCGAGGAGTGGTCGCTTAACAACTGCTCCGCTAACACCAGCCGCAGCAAGGCCGTCAGCGGTGGCTGCAGCAGCACTCCGCACGGTGCAGTAGGTAGCGTAGCGGCTCCTCCACGAGCGGCAGGCAACCACCGAACAAGGCTGTTGCGGCCCTCCGATGCCGTACCGCCGCTGGAGGGACCATGACGACGCCGCCGCCGATGGCACCGACGAAGACGGCGGCGGCAGGGCAGGGCGGCCATGCGTACGAGGTGTCGTCCGGTATAGGGTTTAGGTTTTTTTTCTAGTTTTTTAATTAAGCAGTCGAAATATCAACATTTTTATGTAAAGTATATCCGAACTTAAATGAAATTTGTTTAGTTTGTTCGAATTTTGTGAGGTTGGTTCAAATTATTGACCGGATGTATGCAGCTAGCGTTGGATGTTGGCCTCTCACACCCGTGTCCGCAAACTGATACCCTCTGTCCACAGATCCGGTAGGAAATTTACGGGATTCCGTTGAAGATGCCCTAAAGCACTAAGCCGAAACGTCAAAAACAAACTACTCCGCACTAGATAACGCTTCACCAGAAGACTAACATGATACGACGGTTCGGAGCATGTGCTCAGCAAGTGCGAGAACGTTGTTCAAGCATACCAAAAATGTGATTAGCAATGTTCAAACCGGTGTGTAAGCAATTTAAACGGGTGGCTAGGAAGATTTTACCTAACATGGATGACAGCATAGGGGAACACTTACTATCAACTGAGGGATCGCAGCGGCCGCGTCCGTCACCTTCCCCTGGATAACAGGCATCGCGTGAGAGCCTACATACTATCCTTCATGCAACAGGGGCTATACTTTTAAAACATATGTGGTGTTGCAATGGTCTACAACGGGATTATGTTTTACAACAAAGCCTTTCGCGAAAATTTTCTATAACAAAACCTCATTTGAAAAAAAAAATACAACAAAACCTCAGTTAAAATGTTTTTGCAACAAAACAGTTGTTGCCAAAAATAATTCTGCAACAAGATCTGTGTTGCAAAAATAATTCTGCAACAAAACCCGCATTGCAATGGTAGAGGCACGCTCGGCCGGCCGATGCGGCAGATCTGACAGCTCGCGACCCTGCTGATCTTTAGCCGGAGGATGCGTAGCACGTCCCAACGGCATAACTTTTAAATCAGTCCACTGCCTCCTATATAATGTGAATATTTTATGGGGCGTGTTACACGTCCGCCGGCCGACTGATATCTTTAAAATATCAACCAGCTTATGAGTCGTCGGATTTGCCGCATCAAGCAAGCCGAGCGCGCCTCCAGAACTGCAACACAGGTCTTGTTGCAGAATTATTTCTGTAACATAGGTCTTGTTGCAGAATTTTTTTGCAACGGCTATTTTGTTGCAAACTAAAATTGCAACTAGGGTTCCATTGCAACTTTTTCTGCAATCGAGGTCTTGTTGCAAAAAAATTTCACAACAAATATTTCGTTGCAAAACTAGACCTGTTGTAGATTATTACAACATCGCATTTGTTTCTGAAACATAGCCTTCATTTTGAAAGCACGTTCAATAAAGGACGACATGGAAGCCTTCATTTGGATGCGTGTCATGCAGCAGAGGTAGGCCATTAAGATCCGCAGCTTTTCCCATCTTTTATTGCTTTATTGTTGCCTTTATTTCGGTTTTATTTATGTCACTGTTGGTGTGTTGCTATTTGTATTCTACTTCCTTTGTTTCAAAATAGATGGCTCAACTTTGTA
Source organism: Triticum dicoccoides (assembly GCF_002162155.2). Lineage (NCBI taxonomy): Eukaryota > Viridiplantae > Streptophyta > Magnoliopsida > Poales > Poaceae > Triticum > Triticum dicoccoides. The sequence goes on from NC_041386.1 coordinate 489,249,183, forward strand.
CTAACTTTAGTACTATTTTGGAACGGATGGAGTACTAGGTATACGGAGGCCAGGTGTTACCACATTTTAATTTTAATTAACAAAGGCGCTCTTTATCAGGGGAAAAATGTGATTTAGGCCAGACAAAACAATGAATCACGATATGTAATTCAGTCAGAGCACCATCACCAAAGACTGATTTTCAAGATGTACCGCTCCTGCTACTAGGCATCACTTAGGTGTAACTTCTCACGCCAACAACGGTAGTACTACTGCTGAATAAAACGAAAGTCTGGAAAACGGGACAACGAGCTCCTATTGTTGGGCCCTGTACAGTAATGGTAATTTACAATGCACATTGTCATCGTCTAATTCGATGCCTATATTGGGATGCCACAGAATCGCGCAAACACAACCCTTGCTGCTGCCACAGGTGACTCCCAGCTTCCATGCGTCTTTAATTTACACTTGTTCACTTCATGTATGGCTCGGTCCTCCCCTAAAACCCCTGCCCAAGCTACGCAAATCTAGTGTCTGTACAGCACCGCGGCTCGGATTCCAAATTCCAATACGCTTAACAGCTTCACCAGTAGCAAACCTCCTAGTGTGAAGCCCTAACTAGCTAACTGCCGATGACTATACACTTTCTCAACCTTTCTCCATAGGGTGTGAAATAATACACGAGCACAATGCCACTTGGGTTCCACGGGAGACTCCAGGCGTGCAGAATGCAGAACACGTTGCTCCATTACCTGGTGCCAGTCATTACCAATCATGGTGGGAACAGCAAGCTAGATCAGCCCCAAACTGATCTGTTTGTTCCAAAGATTTGCTCAGACTGGTTTCTGAACGAGTCAAGTGCTAACTGCTCCTGGAGTACATCATAAAATCCCATTCAATACTCTCTGGTAGTAATCATACTGCCGAGTACGCCAGGCATCCATGCTGCTACTGATCAATGAGAGCACCAGAGATACACATTGCTGCAACCATCATAAGATCATAGTAAGAACCCTCTGGGCATGATAAATGATAAAAAAAATGAAAAACAATTGACTAACCTCTTCAGTGAGACTCAAGTGGAACCTCTTCCTCAAGTTCAGTATAGTGCGAGTACCACCTTTAAAGCATGGGAAGCCAGAATCCTGATCAAAGGATACACATGTAAAATGATTTCTGTCATGATGGTGTTCCTCATTCCCTTGCTAATCAGGAAGCGGAATACAAATAAATAATTTAGATGACTACTACACCAGAAGTTACAAGATTCAAGTTTGAATGCGACAGAAAGCATAGCACTTCATGGTAGCCAAAGAAGTATAACAAGTCGGCAGAAAGAGAGGAAATACGATAAGTAAAACTTCATAACTAGATGAAGACTGAAATAATGTGGGTAAATTTGGTTAATATAAAAGGGCATGAGGATACAAATATTCACTTCTGAGCCCGGGCTCATCTGCTCTCAGTGAAGAGTAAAATAAAAAAAATACTCGAAAAAATCAGAATTTTTTTGTCAACCAAGACACTCAAATGTGTGATGTCTGGGCAAATTTTTATCGTGTTCAGACATCTGAGGAGCTTGTGGGAAAAAAAGACAAAACCGGTCCAAACAGTGTGTGAACAGTAAACTTTCTCACTGACCCCAAATCTTTTTTCCTGAGTTACTCAGATGTCCAAACACCACCAGATTTGGCACAGGCGTCACGCACTCGAACGTCTTCCATGCCAACAAAATCAGATTTTTTTTCTAGTCTTTTTTTAAAAAATTACTGTTCACGGAAGGGGGAAGATGAGCTCGGGAGCCGAATCGCTGCGTCCATATGAAGAAGGATATGCTCCAACAATTCAAAAAATTAATGTACATAAGAAAATGTTGGTAAATAATATGAGCCATGCATGCATAAACCGGAGTACACAGATGAATGCCTTCTCACAGGCACCCACTCATATACTATATCAAGCCATCTAGATAAACATCTGTAAGATTAGATAGGTGCCATTACCTGCAACATTTCCACAAGAAGTATAACACGCTCTGCATGCTTCCGACAAGTAAGAAACCCTTGAATGCATAGCACCTGAAGAATTCAAATAAACATAGATAAATAAGCCAATATAAATTGGAGAAGTCCCGGTAGGCAAGGGAAAGTAACATGCTATCAGTTATTTACCTTGAAATAGTCGAAGAACTCGCTGGGAGTTCCCTCAGCATCAGAATCCATCACCTAGCATTGTTCCCACAACAAACTTAACGAGATTTAAACTCCATCAAAATATAATTCAACACTTATATCTAGGATATAGGAAAGTTGTAACAAGGTACAAGCTTCTATCATACTTCAAGGAGCTCCCTCGTCAGCTTAAATGGCGCACTCTCAAAATTTACCCCTCCGGGAGAATTAGAAAGCATGAAACCAAAATCAATATGAATAATATGTCCCTCCTCGTCTATCAAGAGATTCCCATTATGACGATCCTTGACCTGCAAATTCAAAAAAGTCTCAACGCTTAATACTCTATGTTGCGTCACAAAGAGAGAATTAAGAGGGGCTTCGATCTGAGATCAATTTATTCCCACATAATAAAGGCAAAGAGGTCCTATTTTAGGGCGTAAGGCAAGCAGTCATGTCTGCGGAAAAACAAAAACAGCAGCAAAGTGTCTTTCATTTCGGAAATCTTAAAAGAAAGACATGCAGTAACATTCCAAGTATCAGATGCTTGTTGCAACACTTCAGCTGAAACATTGCATTAATTATATGGAAAAATAATTTATTTGCACTGCAACACTACATATAAATTAACATCCAGCAGATTGGATTCCCAACCGTTACCTTCCCCTCAAAAGCTTGAGAGGATAGTGCATCAGTTGGCAGGCCCTCTCACCTTATATACTTAATTAACAACAATACAGCAAGACTTGGCTGGCTCTGTTGGCCCGATCAGATATTACAGAGAGCAGGGAGATTACATCATTACATGTAAAATAAATGGATCTAATACAGTAAAGCAACTATCCATAGGTAGCTAATTACACAGCACAAACATAACAGGACAGTGCTTGGGCTGAACCACTTGCTGACTGTACCAGCCAGGATCAGTTGGAAATTTATATCCCAAAAAAACCCAAACGGGCCATAATGTGATGACATGAACTTTCACTTTAGCACTATTAATTAATAATTAAATACTAATGAGAACAATTCCATAATTTGAGCAATCTTATGGAATGGTATTTAGTAATTTTTAATTGATCTACTTTGTTAATTACTAGTGGCATGCATTACAAATTCAAAAGAACAGAGCTTGCCAAATAACATTTCTAATTCTAAAAATACACCCAGATTACAAATGAAGCACTTGAATTTAATACCTGCAGCAGGTAGCTCAGAATTGAATATCCTGCCATGCTTTCCACAAAGTTCCTCTGTGGATAAAAGAAAATATAAGAGCTAGTTCAGCTGGATTGACAATGGTATGAAATGTGAGCTCTTTAAACTCTTACTGAGAATTTTTAAGTATGTTAGATATGAATCCACTAATGTTAGATATGTTAACTAATCATCATCAGATGGCATCAATTCGGTGCTATCATCCAAGTTTTGCATTCATGAAACTTCCAGCGCCATGAAAAAATTGCTCCAATACCAATGCAGACAATCCAAGTAATTATAATTGCGTTCAACTACCAACTGAACAGTTTGTCAGCTTTCATTCACAAAATTAAGTAAATTCATTGCCAAAACATGGTTTTCCTCACAGGAACACCAAGAAATGCACTATCCAAATGTTCAAGACAGAATATTTCATCTGCGATACTGATACAAACATATCTCATGGGGTGGACTGGACACAAGTTGACAAACGATGTGACGCAGCACGCACCACAAGTCACATGGGATGTGACACATCACTAGTCAAGTATAGCCCCACATTTTCATACAAGCAGCAGCCATGGATATTCGCTAATCAAACTGTTCGATTAATTCAGGTGGGCGATCGCCCTCCATTGTTTGCCTCAACAAAAAGTCAAAAACACTTTTCAATTAAAAAATCAGATGTGTTTTGACGAGAAATAAATGATGAAACATTGCCTACAGTTGTACTCAGAGGATGACACAAACTGAGCATGTGGATCTATTTGCTGTGTTGTGTGATATTCCAGCATTTCACCTGTGCAAGTTTGAAATTTGGAGAATTCTCTTCATACTTGGCTACATAGTAGTCACGGAGACTTAAGATATTGGGAAACCTACTCTTGATGGAATGAATTGATGCCTGCAATAACATAAACAATGGTCAACCTAAGATCTTTCAGTGCGGAAAGAAATTCAGAGAAGTGATCTGGAAGGAAAGATAACTACCGTGTCAGGAATAGTCTCAATTAGGGCTGCATATGCAGACGTGACGATAACTTCATAAGGCCGTAACCAGAGTGGTAAGCCAGCTTCTTGGTATATATCTGCCGATAAAAGGATTTTTCAGGACACTAGTGAGTTGAACACACCCTAAATGAAACTAACACAAACTTTAGGCAAATTAATTAGTATAATCCTTCAGGAATCCAGAATGCAAGACAGCAACATGAGAAAAGTAATTGCTAATACACCACGAGATGTTACCATTACTCCAAAATCCAAAAGAGCTAATTATAAGACTCCTGGGGTGTCAATCACTTGCAAGCCATAGTACTATTTTTATGTGCGAGAATGATTGTTTGCCAGTTTTTTTAGTATAAAATGAAATCCATGTGTATCATGTGATTCCTTAGATATGTTTTTTATATATACTCCCTTACAGTGGACGTTGCACATCATAATATTGATTCAAATTAGCATATACTTCAGCCAATAGAATATTTATATGCTTCAGGCCTGACATATATGGTAGTAAAAAACAAAATGAAGCGGAATCTAAGCACAAAAATCAATACAAGACAATCTTCAGCAAAAAAGGATGACCTCCACAGTCAAGATAAAATTGATCACTATCATGATAACATTAGTTATTTTACACATTACCATAAAAGTGTGCGACAAGCTGTACAGCTAAGTGCTCCTGTCGGCAATCATCCCCACTCTTGACAATAATCTGCAATTGGTGGAAGTGTTTCAGAAGCACTGCAATAACTGACGACATTTCAGAGTAAGATATCCTACAAGGCACAAGCCGTTCAACCTCAAGCATGACAACAATCGTCCGCAGACTAGAAACGATGCTCATAGTTGTCTCGTTGGTTGCTCTAGTTTAAGGAAAAAACATTACCCCGACCAATTTTTACCATCAAATCAGTTTATCCAACCATCTACTTATTTCATGATAGAAGTTTTTATATTTCAACTATAAATGACAATGCATGAGATAGGCAGAAGAGCGCATCCCATATTCAAGGTTTTTGAGTCACCGACTAATCGTCGAGTCGTCGCGGCGTGGCTGGCTCGCGCAGGCGACTTGACTCAGGGAGTGAGTCGCGCGACTCGCTGGCGACTTGGCGCGATTAGTCGGCG